>NW_009647989.1:128443-216561 GCF_000708025.1 Charadrius vociferus
GCAAACTTTTTTTGTATTGGCCTTCTGGAAACAAGTGCAGGGAATAAACTGGGGAAAACACCAAAATTTATTTGCATCTGGATCTCCTGAAAATTAGTCTAGGAGCCTACACTAAAACTCTTAATTGAAATGAAACATTTTCAGTTAATTCTGTTTCGTGGCTAAATAAAACACTGACAACTGAAGACAAACACGAGCAGACTCCAACAGAGACACTACTGACTTCTTACTGCGAAAAATCTAGACTCTGTAGCTTTATTAATTCTTGCAAGCATATGTACATGTAAACACACACACAGACAGAACTCTGTGAAAAAGCTGGAGGACAACAACATATTAAATCTGTCATCACAAACCATGCTAGTTCATTCCTAACCCATTCATGACTAACAGAAGAAAAACAAACAAACCAAATCCTAGCTTGATTACACAACCAGCTTTTCAGCCAGAGCTCTATAACAAGGTGCCTTCAAAGGTCAGGCACATAAACTACATTTTCAAAGAAGAATCCTACATAAGGGTATTAGTTTTGAAAAGATTAATTCACCTTACCGATTGCTAGTTTTCCATGAAATACATAACTAGTATCTTGGAGATGAACGTATGAGTTCAGCTCGTTTTATATTATTACATTTGAATCTTTCCAAAGAAGAAAAGCTCAATTTTAGAAACATTTGTTAGCTTTGTTTAATTCAGTGGTGACAGAATAAGAGCATATTCATGTTAAAGCAGTTAAATGTTCTGGCTTCCCTAGGTCTCAGACTGGAACATCCAAGCTGGAAGTCCAGTCTGAGAACCACAAGTCTATGAAATCTACGTGGAAAAGTGAAGAGCTAAGAAATGCTCCTAACACTAGCATCTGTTGCTCAAAACTGAAAAAAAAAATGTGGACCACAGCTGAGGAAAAAGCTCAGTCCCATTTCACATTATGGCAGGTCTTCAGGGTATAAAAACCTGAAGTGTTATTCTGGCTGAGTTAAGAAGGGGGCTCGAACAGACGATACTAGAAGCAATTTGAGATGAGGACATCTTACGAAGTAGTTTACTATAGCACAATTCAAATTTTATATGCAGCCTAAAGTTACGGACTTTCTGGCCCTCCCTACTGTACTGTATGCATCCTGGTGTCCACAATGCCTGCATGCTCTGTTAATATTGAGACTGTACAGGAAACATAAGAATTTTGAGTTCTATTTTTAAGGTAATGGATAAATTCTCTCAGACCTCTCAAGTAGCATCTTGTAGGGGGTTCGTTTTGCCAGACTGGAGTCTAAATTTTATTGTTATGTTGTTACTGTTAAGCTTTGTAATAATTTTGCTTTATACTTGCATGGCTATGGGGATTTATGGATCCATAGAAGTAACAGGCAAGAATTTGAAAAAGTTCACAGCTATACTTAGAGGTAAGTTCCAATTTGGATCTAAATTCCCATGTTCCTTAGAAAGAGAGATGCTACTCTTGTGAAATGGGTGTTAGCTGGGTTTCAATGTCCCCTTTGGGCCTTCTTAACTTCCATAATGTCTAAGTGTTGCAATAAAAAAATATATTTTCAAACTTGTCACATATGAATTCACACTAAGGAAAAGAAGGATTTTATAATAACTTGTCACCAAGGACTCTTCTGTCATCTTGGGAATTTTAGAGAAAAAAAATCCCTAGAAAACCTGTGAAAGTAAAACAAATAGAAACAAAAATGTATTGGAAATTCCCTTACATGATATTATTTTAAAGACTGACAAGTCCTATATTTGGTATGGCAGAATCCTCACTGGAAAACCGTAAAAATGAATGAACAATCCCACCCACAACTTTGCCCATTCTTTTGCTTTGTTGAGGTGCTGGTGAAGAATAGTTGCATCAGCACACAGAACTAAAAGTCTGTATACTAATTCTGTACGTGGTTTTATCACATATAGCTGTGTAACACCAGCTACAAATTACAAATTCTTCTGGGTTTTCTTAACTGTAAAGTGAGGACTATAATATTGTACCTGCAAAGAGTGATTCACCACAATCAGATTCAATTATAGAGTCAATGGCACCATAAAGGAATACTGCCCTACTATTCCTTTTAATAAAAGTTTGACTAGAAAAAATTACATTGCGATCACATCACTAAAGGACAATCTGGTGTTTATTACATGCAACTGCTAGCTTTGCAATGTGTGAGGGATGCACGTGGATATCAACACATCTGTAAAAGTTCAGCGGGTTGGATCCTTCCTCCTTGTCAATATTTTTGCACATGATTTTTATTGAATGCAATCTGCTCTGTTTGGAAGGTAAAAGCTAACTGCTGCTGGAAAATAAATTCAAGATTAAAATCTTCATTGTCACCTCTGCCAGGATGATGACAAGAGATGGAGCTTCTTCTGGGCAGAACTTTCTGAAGAGCAATACAGGTATTATTCAGTGGTGCTCTGCCTCTGTCGTCTCAGGAAGTGCCTGAAGGAGCTATCCCACCAACATAAGAGAGATTCTGAACATTAACATTCTGACTCCTTCACCAAATCACTGTTTCAGTCTGAATAAAAGCTGTCCGTATCCTTGTTAACTTGAAAGGAATTTATTTTACCTGAAGGTGTGCAGAGCCAAAGGGAGGAAGAGTTGATTTCAAACATTTTCTCCCGCATCATCTTTGACAAAAGTTCTGCATATTTAGAGGTTATCAGGACATACAAAACTTTCTAGTTTTGTATTCTCAAGTAGAAAAGTACTATTATTAGAATGCTATAATTAGACTATAATTAGAATTATCACAGTTGTAGCCCTTGATCATTAACCAGGACACCATTTCTCTTGTGATTTCTTTAAAGTACATTGTAGACCTTTTCCAGAAGGTTCCTCACTCAGGGCAGGGCTTCCATATAGTCAGATCCATCTTGGCTCTTCTCTCTCAAATTCAGACTATTATTTAAGTGTTGGATGTAACACAGCAAAGGGAAGATCCTTTTTCACTGACCCTGTTCATTGATTTTTTTCCTCACAGTTTCTCAATGAGTTGTTCAGGAAAAAAATAGAACATTCTTAAAAATGCCAAAGAGAATTGTAGAAATAAATTCTTACTAGTACTTTTATACTGTAACATAAAATTGGTAACTTGATAAATTGCAACATCAGCAGTTATTCAAAACTAGAATTCTCTTCCCCAATATAAACACTTCAATCAAAGCATTTTCAGCACTTCATCTCTAGCATATTCCTTCCTTAGCTTAAATTGTTATTGTTCCCTTTGAGCACAGCCCCTAACTTCCTCATTTTCAGGTCTGTAAAATGCACATGGAAACAGTTGCTTACATGGTAAAACATCCTGAGACCAGTGGGTAAAAGACTACTGTGGACCCACTGTTACTATGATCTTTACTGCCTGGCTCATTGCATCCTCCCTTGTTCATCCCATGATCATTCCTCGCAAAAGTTTTAACTGACATTTAAAATACACTTAATGGCTTTGTTAACAGACATATTCCATCTGACAGGATTTAGCCTGATTGAGTTTACCTACTGGCTGATGCACTTAAACCTCCTGTTCTGAGCACAGCCTCTGAGCCTACAATGCCTCATTGTTTGGCGCCTTATAGGTGATAATGAAACTGGCATTCAGTTCCCACTCCTGAATGGTTTCCATGAGACTTTGAAAAGTTGTTTGCTACTCCTGGTATTATATAACCGTCTTAGTTTCAGCATGCATAAAGGCATGTTCTTGTCAAATACCTTATCTCCAGGATTGTATTAATAACTAAACATGAGTCACGCTGGGCATCAGACATGTTTGTGTTTATACATGATATACAGTTAGGACTTATTCTAAAACCCAAAGTAAAATCTGTTAGCCAAATGCATTGTCAACGCGTTACCTTATGACTTGGGTGGCCCTTCATTTACTATGCAAGTGGCCCTGGTGCACTTCTGTCTATATGCAAGCTAATATTACACTGGAAACCAAAGAGAGGATCACAAGCAGATTGCATTACCCGATAGAAATCTTGCCTTGTCCAGATAAGCTTTAAATTAAGATTTTAAACCTGCATGATCAGTGCTTAATAAGCCAGGCTGCAAAGAACCGAGCATTCTGACCCCAGTCCAGCAAAAACTGAATCACAGACTTAACATTAAGGACATAAGTAGTCCCATAAATTTCAGCGGAATTAAGTAAGTGGTTTAATGCCTACCTCTACCAGTAGCAGCGTTGAGCACTTTGCAAATTCAGTCACCAAAGGAAGCTCATAAGCACTGAGCAAGGGATACAATGACCTCAAGTGTATATCTACTGTAAGAATAACAAGTAGCTACAACATAGTACTCTACATGAGATGCGAATGGTTTGAAAATCGCAGATAATATTTTTTAAATGCAACTTAGTCAGAACTGGAATATCATATTAGGGAAAAAGAAAATACTCTTGTTCCAGTAAGCCAAAGTAAGAGAAACAAATGTTTTGACAAACAACTTAAAATATAGACGCATACTTCACTGCAAAATATCAGAGATAATCACAAATTTACGCTGTCCCTGACAACTTAACAGATAGAAGCTCTGTGTGTGGTCCCAGTGCACTGAACTGTAACTATTACTATCTTCCGGACAATCATATGGATATTTTGTTGCTCTTTTTGCTTAGGTTTATAAACTGAAAGTATTAAGCTCCTATGAACATATTCACCCCCACACAAAAAAAAAAAAAAAATCTTTGCCAGGTATTTCTACAGGTGTTGAAATAAATTAAACCTTCAGCAACTTATTCAATCCACTATGTTTGATACAATATCTTATCAGGAAAAAGGGATATAACAGGGCTCTTCTGATCAAGAAATATCTGGAACCATGAACACTGTCTGTCATCAGGGCTTCTCAGGAGGACACTATTCTTCCATAGTCTTTTGTATTTTCTTCTTTCATTTTAATATGGAATTTTTAAATGAATCCCATGTATAAACTCATGCCCTTTGGTGTTTAAAATAGGATTCTAAGGCTTTAGAACCAATAGTGCACCTCAGAATATCCCTGACAGACATCTACCTTGTGTTTGAAGCACATCCCTTCTTGTCTCAAAATCTACTTACACAACTGCAGTCTTGTGTCATTGGCATTCCCCAAATATTCTGGCCTGGACAAGGGACATTACTCCCACCTGGAATCTCCAGAAAACCAGTGATTAGACCACCTGGCACCTACATCCAGTAATTTAACTAAAGGCACAGTGAATGACAGGATTAGGCTCCTTGCAGATACACAGTCATGGTGGTGACTGACAGCACTTTATTGACTAGCTGGATGAGAAAGTATTCACATGAGATGTGTAAGATTTGGGATCAAATCACTCGTGTTTGAATTCAGTGTCTCAACTCTGAATTCAATGTCTGAATTCAGTCTCAGACTCGTGTACGGATCAAGGCCTCCTACCTTTCAGGCATCCTTTCAGGAATCACTCAGGCCACGTCTCTTTCAGCCTCCTCTGCTAAATCTCTTTTAATCTGTAAAGTAAAATAATAAGACTTTAGCCAGGAAGGGGAGCAGAACTTGGCTCACTTCTCTTGCAGATGACTCTCTAATGGGCTGAGAAGCCATTCTCTACCTACACTTAATGAACATTTTAAGTATCAAATAAAATGAACACCTTAATTGAGACTAGGAAGTGGGGAGGATGGGTGTTTGGCTGAAGTTAAGCCTGGGGAAGAGGGAAGAAAGGTGTTTTTTGTTTAACTGTTTATGTTCTTTTCTTCTTAATACACAAAACATTGATCAGAAGTTTCTGTTAATGGGCAATAAATTAAGTACAAGTTCCCCAAGCCTGTTTTGCCCATGGTGCCCACCTGAGCAGAAAAAAACCACAACCAATCCCTCCACAATTGTAGGTCCAGTCCCAACCTATTTCCATGAAGCACCATCTCAAGAAAGGTGACGACCAAATTAACCATCATTAACACAGAAGCACTGATACACTCATTCCTGTCCGTATTCGTGACTCAAGAAGTATTAGACTCAACATACCCCCATAACAGAGACGTATAAGTCATGTAGGCTCACTCAGCTGTTCTACTGTGGTGTTTCTACACCACTGGCAACAGGAGTATAAAAGTGGTGCGCTGCCAGAAACACCTGTAAAGCAGACAGGGCCACGATATGTCAACTTGTCTGTCTCATGGATTTATGCATCTATATCTTGCCTTCTGTTCCACAAAAGACCCTAATATTGAGTGATTTTAGCTTTTCTGGGCCTATAAAACTAATCAGGCTTCTTGCTGATATTCTCTAATCATGACTTTCTCAGCCAATATTCAACCTTTATTGGGCCCTTTATTTTTTTCTATAACACAGGAGTCAGTTATGTTTACTAGTTTGGTACTGACAATCATGGCCTGGTCTGTTTTATACTGCAGTCAGTATCTTTAAAAAAAAAAAAAAAACAAAAACAAAACAAACCAACCAAAACCAAACAACTTAGCATATCAAAATAAAAAAAATGAATTCAGACAAATGCTTTTTTACATTGATACGACAGTTTACAGTTATTGAGGCCAAACAGCACCAACCCCTGGGGTTTTGGCTCCAGAAAGTGACAAACTCCTCTTATGCAAATAAACAGACATCTCTCTGTTCTTGCATCAATACCTCAATAAAATCTGTAAGCAGCACAGCTTAAAAGCTTCTGCCGAAATACAGCATGAAGTTGTGAAAAGCAACACACTATTCCACTGCTAGCAGTAATTTCAGCTGCAGACTTCAGAAGCCCAGCGGTATTATAATAAACAAACCAGCTGAAATCTGTAATACCAAAACCATACAAGTCTGCTCTGACTGAGCAGACAATAGGCAGGCAGATAGTTCATCTTAACGCATATTAAAAATTCTTGGCACCCTAATGCAAACAACCTGCAATGAAAAAAGTATCAGCGTGAGCAATCCTCCAAGTCCTGCTTGAGATTCCCTTCTTTGCCCCATGATCAGTCCTCCCTGCTTCTTGTGCTGAAACCCATAGTTATTTATGTAGGTCTGAGACAAGGAGGAAAACAAAACTCTCTCTCTCACTAAGAATATTTTCAAGCAGTCTCTCAGAAGTTCAATGCAAACACTGTACCCGCTCCCTTTCAACGACAGTACTCGTTATGTGCATCTGCAGCTATACACGTGCTTTTGTATATCTTTGATGACTTCTAAGGAACAACCGTATCAAACTTTGTTGTAGTTACATGTTTGGTATTAGAATTTGAGCTGTCATTTTAATGAATGAAATGGCCAGGCAGCCAAAACTGCCCTAGATTGAATTTGCTAAGAGAAATCAGAGAGAATAACAGTCTGCAGAAGAAAGTTATCTTTTATATATTATTTCTCTTTCGTCTAGGGGTGATTTTAGCAAAGTATCTTCTCCTTAAAAATCCACAGCTCTGAACAGCTCTGAGAACTGTAATAATGCCAGAAATGCTTTTACATTCAAAGTTTAATTATGGTCCTCATTTCTATCTTCTGTTGCCAGACAAAACTTTTCGTAGTCAGTGGGAGTTCTGTCCATCTAAAGTCACCTCTGCAAAAGAACACGCAACCAGTTAAAGATATACTGCCAAGTAGATTTGAAATAGCATTTAAAACTTATTATATAATTGAAACTGTAAAGAAAATTTTAAATATCTAAAATACAGTTTCTATAAATGGCAGTATGTTTCAAAAAATAGTGTTAACATCCTCACTGTTGAAAATTATAGCCTATGTCTTTATGGGAATAATTAGTTGGCAATTCCAGTTCACTCAAAATAGAATTTTTGTTGGCTGTGTAGCAAACACTGCACTGAAGGCTCTGTTTCAGAAGTCAATGTTCCAGGTTTTTCAATCATATCCATTTAAATGTCAACTAAGCTGCCATCCTATCAAGACTCCTCTTTCCTTTCCTTCTCTTCAAATTCATTTAAAGAAATTTATCAAGTTATAAAACCAGTATAATTGTATTCCTTAACTTCTTTAGTCTCTGACTTTACATGATTAATCCAGCTAGCCCTGCTTCCCATAGGCAAGTGGAGCAGATTACCTGCTGTGGCCCTGCTCAAACTAAATTATTCTATGATTCAATAATTTTGTCTTCCCTAGATGAAACTTTGGATGAGAGACAAGATTCACTAAAACATTCTGCATCTGTTCACAGTACATTTCTGTGCAATTTATCATTATATCGTAAAACCTAGTAGACAATTGGTTTTGAAAGCTAAACACAGTACTTGCTGTAAATGCAAACGGCACGTGTGTTGCAGATAGTGCTGGAGAGTAATTTACCGTTAATTTTGCTTGTATGTAACATTTTACTGTTAATTAAATCACATTCTGTATCAAGTATTAATTTTTCCCCATGGCAATTCCTGGAAATACCATATTTACAGATGATATATATATTAGATACAAGCTATAAATAAATATAGAACTTTTGTAATAGTCTCGCATCTCTGAAACTGACTCTATCCTAGCAGCTGTTTGGGGGTAGAACTACTCTGTAAAAGAATACAAGAAACTTTCTATCTTGTGACTTTCTGACATCAGTTTTCCTCTAACATCATGAGGGTTTAAAATGCATAACATTATATATACAGTTACAGTGAAATAAACTTAGCAACTTTTACCCATGTTTTGTTTTTGCCTTGACTAATACGTTTTTCTTGCCGTTTCTTCAAAATTCCATCTAATGAAATATAACCTATTTCTTCTACAATAAGCAAGTTACCATCATCATGAATATTTAAAATGAAGAAGAGAAAAATGACATAATATTGCAGGAATAGTTTCATGTTGACAAGAGAGTATATTTTGCTCAAAAACAGAACACTGGCTTGACTACATAAAGATGCTTCATAAATAAAACACTTCCCTAAGACACATTTAAGGTTGCAACGCCCAGAAAGTCCCAGAACTCCCAGGAAATGTATTGCTCATGACACACAATGACTAAGCTTTCTAAAAATGGTCTCAAAAGAGTGAAGGTCAAAAGGAACAGAAAGAAGACACAAATACACTATGTGGTTTGCCTTTCCTCATCAATCAGTATAGCTATACAGATCCTTGGCAGATACATGCTTTGTCTCTTATATCTCACCATATCAGGACAAGTTATAGCTACATCACTTTCTCACGGCCTTCCAATATCCTGTCCAACTTGTCATCCTTGCACTGTGTGACCTCTCGGGAAATCTCCATTCTACTCACCAAACACACTCACTCTTGCCCCCTCTTCTGCATTTCTCCTGGTTCTTCTGCCAGGAAACCAATGCTTTTCCATGACCCAGCAGCTGGATTTAGAGAGAGATCAGTTCAAATCTAGCACTGTTTATAAGGACAAATAATGATCTTTATACACTTGAAAGCAACCTCTTGAAGCCTCTTAACCTTCTCCAAAAATTCTAAATTGCATTTCAGCAAGGCCAACTTAACAAAACATGACCAAGTCATGTCAATGATATTATAAGCCAAGAACACGACAAGAATTTTGAGAAAAATAGAACTGCAATGACATTTTCAAAATGCTTAAATGTTTATTTTAATCTGGTTAATGACCAAGTTTCCCAGAGAAGTCTAAGACTGAAGTGACATGAGGTGTACAAAGTCGTCGGAAGTTTGCTCTCTTTCTGATGACATTAAGGATTGTCAGAAAATTCCTGGCATTTGATGAGCCTTGCACTGCAGTGAGAATTGTTCAAAGAAAGGACTGAGAAAGGACTGAAAGCAATCATGGGAGGCAGAATAGGCCTGAGGTTAAAGCACTGTAACGGGTCCAAGGAGAAACAGGATCACTTTGGAAATTTAGCAGACATATAATGATGTCATTTTTACAGATCATCCCTCTTTCCAATCTGTAGACTGGGGAAAATGATAGATCGTCCACATCACTTCAGGTTTTGGCCCCTGTGATTACTTTGTATCACAGTTACATCAAGTACAAAGAGTTTGCAGCCTCAGTTGAGACCTCTAGGACCTAATGAAATACAGACACACATGCAACACACACAAGGTAAGAAAAAAGTACTATTAACAGCCCAAGTAAAAATTAAATTATTGTACTGTGGTAATAATTTAATGAATGAAATTACTAAGACAAACTTCTTTGTGTCCTTTTAGAATTATCAAAGTCTGAATTACTTCCTGAAATTAACATTCCCCAGCATTCCACACTTCTTTAATTCTTCCAGAATTAGGCAAATATTAAACTATTTTGGCTGAAATTTTGGATGTTTGCTTCAAGATTATTAAAATATTGCCTTCTGAGAGATTCTGATGTCTGCAAAACTTTTTTTCAGAGGTTAGACTGGCCTTATTTGAATAATATTAGTTTGCTGATGCTGAAGAGAGGATCATAATACAACAGATTCTTTGCTGAGGATTCAGTTTCCACTGGGCATGCTCAGTCCCTGCAGAGCGTTCACATTTTAGCTGAATTACTACACAGGCCAGTATACTCTATCTCAAGTTTTAATCTATTGGTTGTACTTCCCACACTTGCAGTCAGTTACCACTGGGGGGTGAGGACAAGCAAACCAATTGCAACTAAATTTTCATAATACACTTCTCAAATCCTGCAAATCCTAACGCCAATGAGACTTAGTATCCCTTCTTCCTCCTCCTAGGTTTAAACCTATTTCGCTACTTTTAAACAATCTTCTCTAGGATGAGATGGAGTGCGCTAAATTTCAGGAATGTCGAGATTTCTATTTCAACAGGATATTGTTGGTGCAGGGGCGGAGACAGTGATAGAGTGTCCAAATTCAAATTTTTAACAGAGTTGTGGTACAACTTCAGGTACTGAGGAATTACTGCCATTCCTTAGTAACCCACTTTCTTCCTCATGCTATGCCATTAACATTCTGGAATATTAATTAGTGGCTTTGAGGTCATCTCCAGCACCTCAACTATGTAAGGATTCCTCAAAATTTGGAAAGAAGAAACATGAACCTTGTAAGATCCTTGGACCAGCTGCAGAAATAGATCTGTTTTGATGCAACCACATCTGAAAAAAGAAAAAAAAAAAAAGGTATTACATTATTTGCACTCAAAATGTCTAAATTGTTACCAAAGACTTCAGAAAAATGTATACTTATCCCTTGGGGGAATGGAGTTAGAGAGGTGTCCTCTCTTGTAAAGAGATCATAATGTTCTCTACTTCACTGTGTGATCTTCAGGACAAGTCTCAGATGAAGTAAACATAGAAAAGCACAACCTCAAGTACTCCACGATAAGGATATACTCCTAAGGATATCCTTCAGGCAGAACGAGAGCTGCAGCATGGAAAGGGAGGATTGGGAGGTGTCTGTAAAAGATCCTTTGTGCCAGCACTGGAAGAGCAATTCCTGTGGCTGCCTCAACCTTCTGGGCCTTAGTGGGCTCATGCCCTTTCAAGGGTAGTGTACTGGACATGCATTTTTCTTCCTAAAGGAAAGGCTTGGTACGGTGCCGAGAACTTCACAAAGATGCCTCATCAAGCAGTCATTGATGGTGCATTGTCAATCTGTGACATCTTCAGAGGCCAGAATTACTCTAAGCCACTTTTCTAGTAGCTGCTGCCTCCCACAAGCTGATGAGCTCCAGAAACTATGTCTCCACTAGTCCTGCTATTTATCCAAAAATCTGAATTCTGCCTTTGGTACCTCTGCTCATAGGTTGCGTACCATTCAGTCCCAGGCTTGGATCAGGCATTTGACTACTTCCCTTTATTTTTGATGCATATAAAAGACCAGTGTCTGATTTTTTAAGTTTTTTATTATTACTATTTTTAATGTGACTGAAAGATTATCTGCTAAATGAACCAGAACAATGGAAGTATGGAAAAAAGGTCTTCCTTGCTATTGCATGGAAGTACTACTTGCCACCACAGTAACATGATTTTAAGGTAACTAACGAATGAACTGTGATGTGATAAACAAACTATTAACAATGTTAGGATAAAAAGATTAAGGGTAAGTTCTGCCTTTGGTCTCTCTGACTATGATTTTGAAACAATTTTGTTTAAAATATTGTATAAACAATGTAATTTTTTATTTTTTTTTTAACCCTGAGAAGTACCATAAGCAACAAGGGACAAATACTGAACTATCACCAGTTACTTTATTAAAAGAAACTACCATTGTGAAAAAGATAGCTCATCTGTAATTTTCTGAACTACAGAAATGGCCTATCACCATCTCCCAGTGTTTTCCAGTTGTATGCACAATGGTATACATGGATTCAAGGACAGTTAAGAGTGGTTTGCACTACATGATAGTGAGCTGGAGCCAACTCCAGGTAGCTTTTTTTTTTTTTTCATCCTTTTCCATCTTACCTACTACACTTACACCCATGCTGTATGATAAACTCTATGTTGCTAACGTTACTTTTGATCTTCCATTCAGCCTAGGGGGCTTAAGATGAAATGAAAGTTGAGATATGTAACACGGACTTACAGAGAAAGCATGTGTAAAGGCATTATATAGATACTATTTATCCCTTTTTGAATCATTTAAGTAACAAAAGTGAGACTGTTTTTTCCTTACAAACTTTAATTAAAAATAATTTAACAGCTCATTCTTTATAATCTGGAAGAATAAATTCAACCAGGACACTAAATCTGTATGCTCTCTTTAAGCCTGAAGTAACCTTTTCAGATAAACTGATTATTGTGTAAAATATATATATACACACACATGCATGATAAAGATGACTTCAGCACTTTCTGGAAATGAACATTATTCTACCTGCAATTATTTGAGCAATTTCCCAGGAGACAGACAAAATATACATGGGTATTGAAAAAAAAAAAAAATCCTTCTCAAAGGAAATTTTACCATTCTATTTACTCAGCCACAGCTTATCTGATTTAATTTGGTAAGATCTGAAAATGATTTCACTCTAGCATAATCTCAGCTGCTGAGTTACATATTAGATATTCTTCTGACAGGCTTAACCACTTTGATTTCATGACAATTATGTAAAGTAATCTGTTTTGCTATAGGATTGTAAAGCTAAATTCTCTTTCTGCAGAAGTTCATGGGAACACAGTATGAATATTAAAAGAGTATAGTATACAATAAAAATTCTGCACAATTGAAAAATATTAACTTGGTTTAAAAAACAATCACAATTGGGAACAAATTATACGGGTGCCAGAGGTTAATACAATTAATAACAAGAAATGTCTGAAACCACATACACTGATTTTAAGTGTAACAAGCAAGAACCATTTCTCAGTAGGAAGCTACAGAGGAGAGATTTGTGCCTAATTCAATCTATAAAAAAGTACAGCTGAAATCATCTCCAGATGAGAGGATAAGTTAGCCTCTGGCTGGGAATGAAAGGAATAACAGTTCTGAGCTTTTCTACCTACTACTGAACAGTTGCATAGCAGTGATAAAACTGTACTGGGGTTACCTCACTGCAAACTACTCTTGAGTCAGTAAAACATGTACAGACACGCTTTATTTTTAGCACGGACTTAAACCACTCTGTTTCAATGAAAGCACTTGCGTATGCCCTTATCAGACTGAAAGACAGTGCTCTGCTGAATAGACTCTGGTCCCTATTAAGGCTGAATTTTAAATGACACAAAGAACATATACTGCTGCTACAAACTAAGTTTACAACTCCACCCTCCTCGCCCCCTCTATCTTCCATTTCAAAAATCTGTTAAAAATGAAAGGTTTCATTGATGAGCTACCAGCCTGCATCAAGAGCTTGGAAGGAACTGCTTTCTTAACCACTGATTTGACTCAAATGCTGGCAGGAGGATGCAGCATCATATTTTTCAACCACAATTTTTTTTTTTTTTCCCCTCCACTAAAGTATTTAAAATAAAAATTTTCCTGAGCACAGAAAAAAACCCTGAAACACAGGTTACAAAGGAACAGGATGACCCAGCTGAAGAATCTGTTGGGCATTTTGGATTACACTTAGGTGCTAAGCATAAAAGCAAGGCAGCTTTTAGAATAAAGATTTGTAGACTTCAAGGGGCAAGAACAAACATTTCTTTACTTACAGAATTAGATCATACGCCAGAAGGTTGAAAAGAGTTGAAGGAAGACTAGGATTCTCTGTACAACGTTCTGCATCATCAACAGAATTATTTATTATGGAACAGAACCATAAAGGAGGTTTAGCATCATTGTCACAACACTTACCTTTCTACCACCTCAGGGAATTGATAGCTGTGAATGAGGCAATTCCATTCCTGTTTCAAGGTGTTGCAGAGTTAAGCAACTAAACAGGAGTTCCACAAAAGCTGTGCATCATTTGGAAGGCATTTTAACTAACAAGGAAATTGTTCCTTAAGCTACAATCCTTCTCCAGGATAGAGGGATAGAGGCTTTTTTTTTTTTTTTTGCTTCTATAAATAGAATGAGATTCAGAGATTTTCAAGATTTTTCTTGGAATTCCAAGGATTTTTCTTGGAATTAAAATGTACATTAACAGTTTCTCAGAAACCACAGCTAGAAGAGGCAGCAGAGTAGCAAGGGAGATTTTTTTTTTTTAAATGTTTGCACTTTGGGTGTCAAAATTTGGCTTTCCTACAGAGCACAATGCATAAATTGCAAAGTTACAATGATTCTCAGTCCTGAATGAATTGGCCTGTTTTTAGGGAGAAAGACTGTAAACTGAGCACACTCAAAACAACAGGGCAGTGGTAAAGATGGGACCAATTATACCATTTTTACAGTCACTTTTTAAAGCAGAACTATACCATTTGAGAAAACCAGTGTGGCAGGTAACTCATCTGAACGTTTGGAAGGGAACGTTGCTGTAAATTAAACAGTCTTCAGGAAGTACACATTTCAGAAAAGGTTCTTTTTAACGTTTTTCTAATCAATTAATTACTGCCAATTGCTTTTCACAGCAGGCTGATTCTGGATCAGGAACAAGAACGTAGCTCTCGGTTACAATCAGAGATTCTCCTTCATCAGACATAATTTTAAAAATATTTAACCTTCAGATACCTGATTATAAGTCTCATAGTAGTAACCCTCTCAAATTAAGACCTTAAAGATTACAGCTAGACAAGATGTGAAATTACACTGAGAAATAGTCAAACATTCGCACACCTTCTGCGTAGTCTGTGCAACTTCTACTGTGTGTGATGAATCACCCCACTAGGAGTTTGGAAACTTGTGGGGGGAAAAAAAAAAAGAAAAAGAAAATTGGCTAAAAAAGCTAAAGGCTGCAAGTGTGTTATCTTCAAGATGAGACACTGCACATAACTAGCTTGAGTGGCTGGGGGAAATTTTTTCCCCCCCCCAAATTTCCTGTAGCACTTCCTTCTGTCACAGTCAATGGAATTTGGCAGAGATCAAAATCAGGTCACCTTCAGCTATGCCAAGCCTGGCCAGCTTGAGCAAGGGGTGATAAATTAATGAAGGAAACTAAAAGAAATCACATCCGTTTCTCCCTAATCAGAAAAACAAACAACCTCTTCACTATCATAATTTCTTCACAGACTGCGAGTACAATGATTCACTAAATGACACATAAGGTACAATGAAACTTTGGAGTATGTGTCAGCACGGCAGGGAGAAAGGAGACTGTGGGGACACCTGTGGACACCTGGACACATACGCTTTGACAGCACTTTCCCTTTAGTGCTTCATCCTTATCTTCCTTGCTAATGTCAGTGTATACAAGCAGTACCTTTATGGGGAGCTGTATTTGGTCAGCACTCTGTAATAAAGAGATGCCTGAAAATACACCTACGCCACAATATGGCAAAATATTACATTGGAGAAAGAGAATGGACTTCATTCTCTGGTTTCTTTAATCTTTGATCCCTCCCCCAAACTCACAACTGCATTTGAATTTAAGATAGTAACACTTGGCATAGCTCAGAGCTAAGTCAGAGTTGGTGAGCTGGCAAGAAATATACAAGAGGATCCAGCTGTAATCCTACAAAAATCCACTCTGACTATATATTTCAATTGTAGAGGTTAATCCTTATGTCTGTGTTCTTCCCTCCACCTCTTGCAAGTTATTATGTCCTCCTCGTAGCCTGGAAGCAGAATGAATAACCTTCAGACTAAACAGATTTTCGTCAGACTACCCAAAAATATGAGCAAGTCTTGCCGGAAATTCTTTTGAGCATTTTGTTATCCCGGTCACCCAAAATGTAACTAGACATTATTTATGGCAGGTATTGTCACTATCTGGAAATTTGCATATTGCACAATGCAAGGGATACAGTCCAATCATGGAGCACACATGATCCAAACCTGCTGTTTAAGGCATCTTTTTTGAAGTAGAAAAGAAAATTGTGCAGTGATTCTTTGGCACGGAAATGCGTCAAACCCACAGTCCCTGTCTTCTCCCATGTCTTTAAGCAGCTGTTCCTACAGCCTGTCCTATGGTCACTCATATGGTGGGGCAGGAGAGATGGATTGAGAGCAAATAGTTCTTTTCCACAGGGAAACACTGAAAGGACAAGTAACTGGTAGTTTACAATGAGGACAAAAAAGAGTAAATGTGATCATTTCATACAAGATACACTTCTACACAAGATTAATAAGCATACCATGATATTAAATGACTCCTACATATAACTTATGTATCCCACAACATTGCAGTTTGCAACATCATGTAAGGCTCTATACACAGAAATGCTACACTTGGGGTCATTTCAGTGAAAGATACGAGAGAGATACAACACAAATTGAGTATTATTTAGTTTAAAAATTATCATCTTTTTCATGGATTCCCTAAAACACATGAAATTACTGGTAATTTTACTGGTTTCTGGTAGCTGTCTAACAGGAATGAATTACTTTAGAGATGAAATATTGCAAAATTAGATGGCCTTTCGGGATATCTTTACTGTTACCTACATAGCTGTTTCCAGATATCTTTACTGTTACCTACGTATCAAATAAATACAAAAATTAAAAAGATCAGAGAATAAAATAGATGGCAAATGTAAATAGCTATTCATATCCAGATTCCCTCACTCAGCTGCTTACACAGAATGAAAAACAATGGCAGCATCTCAGCCACCAGACTGGCTTGGAAAGCGTTTAAAGGGTGACTGGATATTTAACCAAGTCTCTAAGTTTTCGGACTGTAGTAATATCCAAATTGATACAATCTACAAACTCCATGAATTTCAGCATCAAAAAGTATTACCAGCTAGAGCTTTTGTCAGTGACCTCATGATGTTATCTTCCCCCCTTTTCCAGATAATTAATTAAAAAAGAAATCATGTTATATCTGAACACATGATGTAGATTGTTTCAGATCCCAAACTGCCTTTGAAATAAAGTCAAAATAATTTGTGCTCATTTCAACAGGGCAACTGATGCTCCCTTTACCAAGCCAGCTCAAAGTTTCCTTGAAGTATTCAAACAATAAGAAATGTTTTGCACTTTGGTGTGTGAATTTAAAAGGATCTAAGGTTTCATCCCATTCATTCTACACACCGGTTTACATCTGTTTTCACACACCTGGGTCCCTCCATCACACAAAACATGACATGATCAGAACCAACAGTGATTGAAATAAATTGTGGGGATCAGACAAAATTGTGCTGGTGAATTTGTTTGTTTCATGAGCTGAGGTCTAATGAAGCAGTATATTAGAAATGAGTCATTATAGTAAGTGAGCAGTTCAGCTTCCATGTGTGATTCATTCCAAAAGAAGCTGGATGCCTGTATATGCCAAGGCCTCCTTTGAGAAAATAATATATTTTGTGATTTATGTTGTCTCCCTACGTAAGTATTGGGCAATAGTTTAATCTCAAACAGATCAGTTTTCCAGACTTTAATTTATTAATAAAGCATTAATAGGCAAAAATGTGCAATTCAGAAAGCTATCCACTGCAGCACTTAACTTGAAACAGGAATGTAAGATTATCAAATACTCACATGATTTGAGCAATAGTGCTTCTTTTAAAGTGTATGTGAGTTACGGCTGTTGGAAGCATCTGTTTACTCAAATAAAGTGTTTGGTAACCTTAGCAATAGTTTATTTATTTAATGCCCCACAGGTCAGCCACTCAAGCTTGTCAAACTGAGGGCAGCTTCTTAAAAAGCAGGAGAGTCCAATAAAGAAAAACTGACCTGTATTGTTGGGTCTTGAATGGTGCTATATATGTTCAGTAATAAAGGACTTCAGTTTCTAACATGTGTTTATCTGGGAGATTTCAGCAGCACTTAACGAAAACACAAACAAAACAGAACAAAAAACCCTTGGAAACAAAATTAATTAGTCTGGTTGCCTAACTGATTGATCTAGGAAATTCTTGCCAAACATTCGTGTCTTACTGTCTCTTCCAAATTTTAAGAATTTTTAATCTTTTTTAAATTACTCTATAAAGTGACAAAGCACAGCATTACGCTGGATACCTCATCAACAGAAGTGTGTTTTGGGAACCACTAAATTTAAAACTGTTGCACGGCCCTTTGCCCTTGACCTGTATCATTCAGAAAGCCAAACAGGCACATGTGACTGGGAGGCCTGGCGGTAAAACAGACACTGAGTAACATCTCATCTCAACATGTCACAATGCATGACTGATATAAGCAGGACACTTGAAACTTCCTTCTCTTTTGAGACACCTCCTAAAGTGCTCGCATACTGGCGATTCCTGAAGTTTTGGTATCTTTCATCCCCACGCTGTGGGAAATAAAAATAACAGTTTATTGATTTGGTCTGCTTTCCTGATGAAGGAATTGTTCTCCCCTTCCCTGCAGTTATTATCTGACTTCTGCTCTCTTTTAGGGCTTTGAAGTTTCCTTCTCTTCAAAATAACAGATTCAGAACCTCCTACAGTTTGAAAAATAGCAGTGCAAATGAGGCATTTCCATTTTATTTAAAACAAACACTGACACCAGTTAATGACAGCCTGCAGAAAGGCTGTCATCTGCAAGGGCACCCTGGGGCCGCATCATCTGATGGCAGCAGGGCTGTTTTTCAGCACGAGGGTCTGGCGAGCAGAGGGGCGGCGCAGGCTGACGGGGACAGGAGACGAGGGGAAAGAGCAGGGACAATGGCTCTGGCGGATGGGGTGAGCGCGAGGTGCTCTGGCCCCTGCTGCCCAAAGTGCACATCTCTCCTGACAGCCGACATGACTTCTGAGGAAAAGGAGTGGAAACTGGAGGATGCTACAGAGCAGACCAACAAGGGAGGGTAAGACCCATGCAGAGGCACGGCTTCCACCTCCAGCTGCTTCTTCTGCAGTAGTTCCTACACCCTGCTCTGGCAGCCATGGGAGGCATTTCGTTCACTCCCCTTGCCTTCAAGGCCAGTGAAGTGGTACCACACTGCCAGACGTCTCATGAAACGGCAGAGCCAGAAAACTGAAAGCTCCCTCATGTATCGACGTTTCTTTTATAAGACTCTGTTATTGTGACTTACAACCACATTTCTGCTAAGAACCCACCCAAATTTGGCGAAAATAAAAATCCATATTTCACGTTTCCCGAGTGGGAACGCATAGCTCAGCAGACACACTCCAGGTACAGTGGCCTCAGTGCTCTAGACATCTTCACTCCTTGCGGGACCTGACATTGCAAAGGTGAATAGTCACTGAATGCCATCTGAGTGCAAACTGACATGAAAGTTTGACACTAAAATTGTGTGAGGAACCCAGAGCAAGAATTTGGAAGTGAGAGTAAACAGAGCTGGGTGGTTCAGAGGGAGGTAATACATGCCCACAACAAATCAGATAGTAGCAACTATGCAAGGGCTGGGACCAGAAGAGAGACTGGGGTTTGAGGAGAGATCTACAACAAGACAACAATGAGAATGAAACTGAAATGAAGAAACTGGATAGCAAAGACTGGGACTAGACAAGGAGTCACAGTAGGGGAGAGGCAGACCTGTAACAAAGATAGGCAGAAGCTGATGAGCAGCAGAGTTAAAGCTAGCAAAAACTGGACAGAAAAGCAAACATCTTCCCAAGGATGCTCCTTTACAAGATGCAGACTGGAACCCTGGCCTCCAAATACCACCGTTTCTCTGATTGCTGAACATACCCATCACCAAAAAGCCTGTAAACAGTGTAGGTATCAACATGATGGCATGTGACGTTTCCGTATTTCCACTATGCTTTACAAAGAACCTTTCACCCATCCCTGTCAGATGAGGATAATATCCACCTGTAGGAGAAATGAAACCACACGCCACATTCTCAAACACGGTGTCCAAATTGAGTAACTTCAGATCTTCTGTATTTCAACTTCCTTTCTTTAATAATAGCTTTCTCCCCCGTTACCAAGCTGTTATGAGAAACAATGAGGCATTCCAGTACTGCAGTTGTGGACGTCAGAAGAGCCCCCCTCTGAAAACAACTAGTCAGTATACAGAACAAGATTTCATTAGTATACACGAAAATAACCTGGGGCCATCCAGTCAACCACAAAGTAAGAGCAAAATTAAAGATAACGTTCTTGTTAAATGAAGGCCGCTTAAGTTTTACTGTGAATGAGACAGAAAGCTTCTGGAGAAAACAACCTGTTTCCATGTAATTAAAAATAATGTCCATATGCCAGTGCATAAGGAGACTGAAGCTTAATTCTGGCATTCCCTAACTATTGCGAGTGTCATACTGCTCCTTATAACATCAGCTATCCTGCATCTGGGTGTGTGTTTAGACTTAGATGGATGAGTGACTGTGAGAGTCCATACTGAACAGCACAAAGCTGAACTATTAATCTTTCAAAGCCTTGTGAATAGCAACTTATAATACCTTTACATTTTCCAGAAAAAAAACAAACAAACTTATAAACAAAAAGACCAAATGCTTGAAAGTGTCAAGAAAATACACAACGCTGAAAAGGTTATGATTCTAAGCAAATACAAACAACTTGTTTATACTACTTGTAGGAACCAAGTGACCTCCTTTTGCTAGAAAATAAGTAACCTTTAACCACAGGCGCTTATGCTGGACATTCAAACGATCTGCGGTTTTAGCACGTCATTATGAACTGCAGAGAGTTAGGAAAAAGTAATCTTGAAGACAAGGATTTATTTCCCAAAGAAAAATATTAACTATTACAGGATAATAAAAATATCTATAAGCCTGGAGTTATTTTTAGCTGAAAACAATTCATTTTAAGGAAGTGCAACCAGATGTGTGTCAAGAATGATAAATGGAATGGGATTTTATGTACACCATAAACATGAAGCAAGGATTGTAGTCTGATGTGATAACAAGGGCAGAACAAATGACTATGTTTAGAGGTACCAGTAAATCCTGTACAGTTTCCTGTACATTAAACTTCAAAATATTCTGAGGTCATCAACCTTGAAAAGACAAAGTGAGTATTTCAGCATTTTCAGTAGATGAAAAAAAATCACATCTATTAAAGAAATTCTTGCACCTGGTATAAACATCACTCCTACAATACAACATTTTTGATTAAGAATGTCCTATGGAAGCCGTTCAGCCAGAACAGGGTATGCAGTGTTCTAGATGTATCTGTATAGTGTCCTATGATGCTGATATATTATATTATTTTAAAATTGATCTGCATTTTTTTATTCATAGTGCATTTGTTTAAACACTACAGCTCCAAAATGTCACATTCAAAGAGAAAGCTTTTGAATATATTGGAGTTAAATACAGGTTCCATAATTCTTGTAACAAAAGTGTGGTATGAACTTTTGTTATAGGGATAGTCCTACAAGGACTGTTATAACCGTATACAGATGATGGAGTTGAGGCACACTCCTGCAAGTCACCCAGGGAGGGAGGGATCAAGGTAATTCCACATCCTGCGCTCTCATTTCTGAACAGCCCCACTAAAAAGAAACAGAATTAATTGAGCTCTTAGTCTTTGTAAAACAGTTAATGTAAGGGCCTGGTTAAGGGCTGGGTTGTCCCAAAGCTGCCACTCCAGCTGTGCCCCAGCCATGCTCCAGGCTGGCAGCATGTAGCTCATTGATGTAAACCTCACCCTCAGGTTGATACCCTGTCCCAGCCTCAGCCCATCCCCGTCCCCAGGTAAGTGCCTGATGCCCAGGACTGGGGCTGTCCTACTGTCCCACTCCTGGCTGGCACAGTAGGACAGCCCTGGCAGCCAGACCCTGCTGCCCCCACGGGGATGCCCTGTGGCTCCCAACTCCCCAGCCCATGGGGAGCAGCACCCTGAAAGCTACCATATAACTACTAGTTCCTTTCTATTTTGTTTTTTTGAAGGGCATTGAGAAGGTGGATTCTTTCCAATACCAAATTAACGCAGAACACCAAGCAAAGCAGTTTTCTCTTTTCAGTGAAAAGAAATATCCTTTTAAAAACGCTTTGTAGAAGTTGCCTTTTCAGACTTCAGCCTCCCTTTCTCCATTATGGCCCTGTTTGTTCTGCTTCCATGATACAAGCAGCGTAGGAGTCTCTTCGCCCCATATGAACACCAACTCGTCATGGGAAACAATAATTACAATCCATCATGGAAGATGCAGTTTTACAGGCAATTCTGACCCAACAGAGAAAATGGGGAGATGAACCCTTAGACTTTGACGAGAATTGTCCTCTCTGATGTAAATATTGCATTACTAGATGAACAATGACCAATTGATGATCACATAATCTGAATTCTGGGATGGCTTTCCAACCCTTCAAAGTATTTAAAGACCTTACAATACTTTTCATCTAGTCTTGACATAATTCAGGCTTAGTATGCAAACGCAGAGCAGGAATAGCTGCTCTGGTTAGCTGGTGTGAAGATGTGCTGCATCTTCAAGGACAGTGAGAGCCCCAGGAGACAGAAAAACAAAAGTTTTTAAAAGCAAGTAAAAATAACCAACCAAAGAAAGCAAGAAGTTGGCCCACAGCAACCTAAGATCACCTAAGGACTACTGCAGCTGTTTTGCCTTCCAACGTACCAAAGTTTTAGCTAACAAACAAGTACACTGGAAGAGTTTTAAAAGCACGAAAGTTGCAGAAGAGCAGTTAGTGGTAAACTAATGACTACAAAGAAGACAGTTTGCAGGGAACAGCTGAATTTCCAGGTTCCTGCAAGCAGAAATTTGGGTAGGACCTATTGGGGGCTTTTCAGAACTTAAACCTGGGTTACCTGAAACAGCTGTGCCTATCCACTTCCTTCTGAAATCACAGGACTCACCACCCTTTGGTTCACCCCAAGAGGATTCCTTCAGACTTCAATGACTAAAAGATTGGCACTATTGCAATCGAAAGGTAAAGCAGGGCCTTTATTACAAAATGTAGCTGTTTTTCAAGTGTTAGGTGACTGTACTTGCGTGCTGAGAGCACAAACGTGTTAAAGTCATACTTACTTAATGTTATAGCCAACATACCTACTTACTGATAATAAAGAGAAAAAAAAATTGTAACAGTAATACCACCTCAGTTATTGATGACAGTGATAGTAGTAGCAGCAATAATTATACCCTACCCACATTTTGCATTTCCCTTTTTCCAGATTCCTATGTTTTATTTTTGTGCTTTTGTCAGAGGAAGGCATTTAGGCTACTTTTACCCTTCTGTATCTCAGCCTCAAAAAATAAGGGTGAAAGGAAGAGTGGAAAAATGCTGGAACTGCTGATGGCTTCTGTGGTGAGATGATGTTTGCATTTCTACAAATTCCAATGTCACCTTAATGAACTCTTCAGCCAAGCCTTCCCTCAAAAGTGCACCAGAATATGCCATGCATTTTAAAAAATGTAAAGGGATCACCATAGGCTTTTCAAAATACTAAAGTAAGAGCCCACAAATTAATCTGAAAGGTCAGATGTAAGAAAAAGGAACAGATTTCTGCAGATGTTTTTAATGAAAAACAAAAAAAAAATTAATTTTTTTATTTCAATAAAAATCTGCAGGGATGGTTAGAAATACTCTTTTTGTCTGTGTGTGTAGAAAGGGGGATTATCTAAAACAAAATGTTTTTTTTTTCAGAAAAAGAGAGTTTCATTTTCCTAAGAAAAATTAGTGTCTTTTTTCCTTAGCAGGTCTTTTATCTTTCTTTTTGCCAAACATTATAAAGAAATTAATTCAAACAAGCTTGACTTGCATTTCAGATTACGTACAATAAATATGTAGACTTTCCAGATATAGGCAGCAAGGTACCTGCAAAGTTCTGGTAACCTTTTGGCAGCTAACGATGGATGATGCATCAACTTATCTTAGTACCATTAAATTGACTTTATAAATCTTCAGCACCTTAGCCAATATCATTGCACACAATCTTGGAGAATGTGTTGTTTCAGTGCAATTATCATAGCTTTTATAGTAAACATGGTTCATCTCTAATTATTCTACCCTACTACTCTCTACATAAGTGGAACCTCTTTCCATTTATCAGTTGCTACTATTAGGATGCACAAATGATAGCAGTAGTATTGCCCTCTACATTCTTATCCTCTACATTTTTTTCTTGCTGAGATTACTTTCCTTCATGTATTTTCCTTGTCTATGAACAGCAGCTATACAGTATCAAATATTTCCTTGGCTTTTAAGAGCATCTCCTTCCTGGAGAACCAGAGTAAGTTCTATTTACTTGATGGATTTATTTTTAGAGATAGCTATAACAAGCAATCCCTGACACCTGGTACCTTCAATGAAGGAATTTTGAAGTGCAAGGTGAATAAAATTGCATCAGTTTCTTGCCACTGACTTATTTAATATACTTTTCTTTAATTCCTTGAATTCTACTTAATATTTGTGATACTCCAATATTCTCCTTCCATTACTTATGTTGTCTACTTATATTTCTGCTACGTTTAAACTTAAGTCAAATTTTTACTTGTTTCATCTTTTATTTTGTCCATTTTAATAATAGTACTGCAGCGAACTGATTCCCACTACCGTTACATGTTAGAATCTCCATTTGCGTCTTCATAACGTATGGTCTTAATTTCTCGGCAGTCTCTTTAGTTTTTATTGCTTTCTTTTACTAAGTTAAAAAAAAATATCTTGAAAATGCTCTCATTCTAAGCTGTACTTAAGATGCGCTCTGTAGAATATATAAAATCACAGGAGCAAACTTTATAAAAGAAGTCTGTCTCTTCGGTCGGTTCTAATTGTAGATCCTTTCCACTTCAGATCAAATCTAGATGAATTACACTTCCAAGAGTTCTCTCACGTTCTACATGTCATATAACATTTCCCAAAGAACCATAAAGTGGTAAAGTCTCTGACAACAGATTTCACCTACAAAACATGAATCTGCTTCTGAAGGCAGCTGTATAGGATTGCAGCAGCCTAAGTGTATTTGCTTAGTTTGTAAATGTGCTGTCCTGGGTAGTGACAGGTGTCATCAGTCATTGGAGCAAAGATACGTTTATTTGTGGTGATATAACAGAAAATCTTTCACTTCTACAAACAGATTGTCAAACCTGCTTTGGAGAGAAGCAGGAGAAACAGGAGTCATTCTCTTTGGAGAGAATGACTTTAAGTTTCTACCCCAGAAGTGAAATACCAACTTCACTAAAATTTCAAAGCCTTCAAAAGATAAGAAGGCTTGATCCAAGCTGATCTTTAGCAAAAATGAAAGAAATGTGCCTAGAAATTTCAAGGGCCAAGAAACATGAGCATCGCCTTTCTTGTATGGAGGAACTAAATCTGTCTCCAGTTCATACCTCACTCAGAATTTTGAACAATGACTGGGACTGGTCCACTAATGTGTGGCTTAATTACAAAGAGATGCAAAATACCACTGGTGACTTCCTGGAGGAAGACAGCTATAAAAGCTGTGTAAACCAAATTAAAGAGAAGTAAGAGCTAGCAAGCCAGCACGGATAGCCTACAATCTCAGCCATGGTTTCTGCAGAGCAGGAAAGGGATGTTCCACAAGCCACACTTGTATTTTCTCAGTTCTGAACAGACTCAAGAGCTGGGCAACCCCTGGGTATACAATAGTCTGACCACCACTTTGCTTCACAACAGTGTTCACATTGAATTGTTTGCTTCTTTCTTACTGTTTGCCACACACATGATTGTTTCTGTCTATCACCTAGTGAGAAAAACTGGATAATCAGAGAGACAAGATGATGATGCAGTCTGGTTCTCTGCAGCAGTATCATGTTTCTTTGAGTGCAGCAGCTGTATAAAGAAGGGACCTGCAAAGAAGTTGACACAGCTAAGTTTTCTGCAAGTTAGCAAACAACAGTTGAGCATCCCCAAAGCCCTAGATGGGCAGATTCACGTTCTGCAAAATTCATCCATCTACTCTGATGTAGCAGATGCTAGTTAACATAGCAGAGCAATCTAAAAAAAGTTTTTTTCATTTTCCAAGAGTCAAGATAAAACTTATTATTGCCTCTCCCAAGATATGATCACATTTACTGAATATTATTTTGAGTCTGAGATTCAATCAAATTTAAAAGTATGAGAAATGAAAAGCTATCTCTTTTTGTTTTCCTTCCAAGTTTTACACATTTTCCATGCAAAAACATAAGCAGACATGATTCTATTAAAAAAAAAAAGCACCAAAAAGCCACAAATCCTTACCAAAACTCATCTTGGAGCTTTTAATTATATCAAAGACAGGTTAATTTCAAACTTTAAAATTTTGCGTGTGATTGATTTTCTCATGATTGATATCAAACAATAAAGCAAAGACCATCTTAAGCAATCTTATGCAAAACACCATTCCAGTTATCTAATTGAAGAAGCTATCTGAGTATTTTACCAGAGAGCAAAGCACCCCTTATCAACAATCTTCTGGTTTGAAAGTCTAAGAACTTTTCTGAAACAGTTGAGGATTTGCTTAGACCTGGAAGTGAAAAACAAGTGACACTTGTCCAGTGTTGCCCTGATATAATTGTGGTTGGATTTTTACTTTCTCAATCTGGTTGCACTTACTATTATTCTTCCTATTTCCAAATTTAGGTTTATGGAACTAATCTATTTCCAATAAGATCATTCACTGAAGCCCCACCAAGAATCCTGCAGGCTGGAACTTTCAGTGTTGTTTAAACTAGAGCCATCTTGTATATTATTCATTTCAAAAACCACAGCTTTTCATCATGTGCAAGAAGTTGGAAAAACATGTTGAAAAAGCATTCTTCAAATCAAGTATACTGACAATTCAAAATTTCTGTTAGCCAAAAAGTTTTTTTGTGTCTCCTCTAGATATGCTGACCGTGTTACAGGAATTTAACATGTGGCTGCTAGCTATGACAATATACATTTTAAATGTACATTTTGAAATTCTACAGCCTATGGAGACAGCTACATACTGTTGCACATTAACCAGAGCCACAGGTGTGCTAGTACTAGGTACAGGACAAATTAAAAAGCCATGTCACAAACTGCACTTAGCACATGGCTTTGACCTCTTTGTCTGCCTTGTGCCAACAAATCCATTTTCTCTCAGACTACTTCTGACATTCCAGTCCTCTGAGCAATTCTAAACAACCATTGTTTTCCAAACATCAGCATGCCACAAAAATGCTTTCTACTTTCCCCCTAAATACAAAATTTCTCTCAGAAAATAGCCCTGGCCTGATGTCGACACTGAGTAATATTTAGTCTTGCAGGTCTAGAGATCTATGATGCCATTTTGTGATAGGAGAAACAAGAAGTTTAGATTATGGAAAAAAAAAAATCAAGTCATTGGATGTCAAAGAAATGATGATTTTTTTTAAATAGAAAAGCTTTTTTGTGGGCTTTTTTTTTAGTTAACTCATTTATCAGTAAGGTTTTTGTTTTGATTCTACGGGTCCTTAGGCTTGGACATCCATCTCCAGAATATAGACAGTCTAAGAAGGAGCTTTGGGGTTTTTTTTTAAAGGGTGAAGGCTCTAGTGCCCTGCCAAAGATGAAAATGGGGAATTTTCCAAGAGTCCTTGATTTTACTTATATTCTCCCTGATTAAGTATAGTGAAGTCATGCCTATTCTTACTCCAGTTTTCATCGCTCTGAAATTAGTTATTGCTTTCAGCAAAGCACAGTGTTTTCTTTATTTTCATACTCCTGATTTTACAAAAGACATACTTTGCTTTTTTTTTTTGCTTTTTATAGTATTAATATCTGTACTCAGAGTCCTTTAGACCACTAGAGTGATACAAAGACATTCAAGTGTAAATGACAGTAAGGCCCTGGTTTTCCAATATGAGAAGAAGAAAACTGAGTTTTCTAGTAGAGTTCAGTTCCATTAGAAAATGATGAGAATGACTTCAAATGAAAACAAACTCTTTTTGGTTTCACTGGGGCTCTTTTTCATCCAGGAGTCGCAGCCCATTAGAAAACAAACCTTATTAATTGTGGTTTAAATGACAAGCCTTTTCCACAATCTGAATTAACAGAGGATGTGGCAACTACTCAAGAGGTTTTGTCTACTGAATTGTTTAAGCAGTTAGTAGTTCCTGGCTTAATAGCCTGTGGTTCTAAACCTAGCTCTAGCCTAACTCAGTCGTATTGAAAACACTACTGTCATCTAATTTAGGCACATATAGAGAAAGATACATAATAAATGTATTTATCTAGCTAGAGAATAAAATAGATGTATAGTCCATCACACTTTTAAAAATCTGTAATTCAGATATAAAACTGGGAATTCAGTGTAGAAAAGAGATGCCATAATTAGGAAATTCATGTCTGCCAGTTTTATTACACCTGTAAATGTAAAATTGCTGAGTTCGGCACAAAGAAGAACTAGGGTAAATGAATATGTTTTAAAGTATTTTAAAAAGACCTCGATGGTGAAAGAGCTCTATGACACAACATCATGAGAAAAAGAGAAAGATTAAGTACCATGAGAAATGAACAAACAGGTTTTGCCAAGCAAGTATGGCACAATCTTAGGTAAAACATTACTGAGGATACAATTACCTTGTAGGATTGCTACTCATATACTAACAAGGCTAGAAATATATATATATATATAAAAAAGGGGAATCAATTAGAGTCTTTTTGTTCCAGATTGATAAAAAACATACTCAGGTTTGGAGTTCTGGACAGCATGATAGTTCAACATCAGGAATTTGGCAATAATAAATTCCCTAGGCAGAATAGCCTAATGTAAAGCAAAGTGCTTCTAATTAAATAGTTTGCTTGGAAAGACACATACAAAACTCAGCAATATTAGACCTTGAGTCTGCTTAGTCTCATGAAAATTGACAATAGCGTGAACATAGTAAGAATCATTGAACATTAGGCTAGGCTAACATTTATTTCTTCCAAAATGATAAGAATAAAAAATAGTCATAATTTCAATGACAGCACAAAGAAGTAAATTTCTTTCAAAATATACCATGGAGTCAAGCAAATCCAGTAAAAAAGGCCATGATTTTTTAGAAATGTGCACTGATGGGAAAATGCCCTTCAAAAATGGTTAGTTCAGAACAGTAGAGTGTAGAAGCAGCACAGTGTGAGGACATTCAGTGGTCCACAAAGAGAAAAAGTAAAATACTATAAAAATGTCATGAGACACACTGCATAGGAAAGTAGCGCAATAAGACAAGAAGGAAGAAAGTGAGCTAGGACGAATGCGCTTAACACATAGAAATTAAAACAATGGGAAATTTTTGCTCACATTTCTCACAAAGGTCACTGAAAAGCAAACTGATCACCAGTCAAATTCAAATACCAAACCAAAAAGTCAAAATTAGAAAGATAAACATTTAATACAGACTGCCCCATGGGATCGGTTCGCTTCTTTTTAATTGTTGCAGGATAAGCACTAACACCTCCAGTTTCAGGGCTCAATAAAGTATGAACTTCAATTGACTTTAGAGAAGGCCCAAAGAGCCTGACTTTTCAGAGTTCAGGAGTTATCCACACAACTAAAATTAGCAGGGGCAGGATGGGTCTAAGTCCATCCTCTATGTCTTTTTCACATAGAGTGACTGGTTAAAAGGGGTGAAAGGGTTCCCACTCTGTAAATTAATTATATGTTTTAAATATTAAAAATTATAAAACAGATAGTCTAATAAAAATATTATTCAAGATAAGCCCTTCTGGGGTATTACTGTATGAAAACAAACATGCACTTAAGAGCAAAGTACCATCAAGAGATTTAAAGTATATCAATACAAAATAATGGATTAGACCCTGAAGATCCTACTTGGTTTGTCCTGAGGGAAAACTTTGAGCAAATTTAATTTAGAAAGTTTTTAAAAGCCAACAGAGAGTTTAAGTAATACGATTAAATCTTGGCACTAGAGTGAAGAAGTATTTTGACAAAGTTTTTGTTTCAGAACAAGATGGAGTCCAAAAAGCAGAAACAGAAAAAATTATCCATGTTGTTAAAAGTTGCTTCTCATGCTTTCTGATTTGCTCCTCTGTAGAAAGGACATATTACCTGCATTTTACTGATGAAACACTGAGGCATATGGGGGGACACACAGACAGTTGTTAAACACTATTTGGTTGTTCAAAAAGCAGACTAGCATATAAATAATACTAAAATCTGCCTCCACATGACTTGCTGTCAAATGATTCAGAACATTGCAAGCACAGGACCATGCTTGCTTCCATGGCCTCATCTCTGAGAAGAAAGGAGAAGCAAGAGATAGTGACAGGTAGAAATAAAAAGCAGATCTTAGCCTTTCTTTGACTTTTTTTTTTGCAAGCAGGTGCAAGATGGAACACCTGAAGTGCTCCTTCCCTTGTTTTATACACATCAGTGTAGAAGATATCCTGATGATTCCAGTTCTGTATTGTTAGATAGATAATCTCTAGAGTAGCCAAACCAAGGCATGAGTAGTTGTGCTGCAAGAAATCACACGTTAATGCACCTGAAATACACCTAATGCTGGTAACACTTCTGGGAACATCCCTTTGTTCTTCAGCAAAAAAAAGAGGCTTTAAAATGTCCGCTAAATTTGTTTAGTAAGGGTTTCAACATTTTCTCATGTTCAACACTTTTTGGACATGAACCAGGAACGTGTTCTTACGGCAAAGGTGGCAAACCACCTCCCGGGCTTCCTTAGGAACGGGATCTCCAGTAGGCTGAAGGAGGTGATCCTTCCCCTCTGATCAGCACTGGTGAGACCACATCAGGTCTCAAGTATAAGAGGGACACTGAGTGAGTCCAACACAGGATCATTAAGGAAATGGAGTATCTCTTATACAAGGAGTGGTTGAGAGTGTTGGGACCACTCAGCCTGGAAAAGAGCAGACTTAGGAGGGAATCATATCAATGTCTACAAATACCTGATGGTGGGAGTAAAGTTGACAGAGCCACAGCGAAAGGACTTGAAGCAATGGCCGCAAACTGAAATCTCCATCCTTGAAGATATTAAGAATTAAACGGACAGAACCCTGAGCATCCTGTCCTCATTGACCTTGATTTGAGTGGGAGGGGTTTAAGCAGGTGATCTCCAAAGGTCCCTTCCAAACTCAGCTGTTTTATTCAGGGAAAACAGTGGCAGGGTGGCAGCTGGATCACTGTAAACGATCACATGTAAATGATCACATGTAAATGATCTGGCCAAATTCTTCACTGAACATTATTACCCTACATGCAATTAGTACCTAATCTCTAATTTACACCCCAAACCAGGCTAGCTAGTCCAAGTTTAAGGCACCACTGTGTTTGGGGAAGAGGGTTGCTCCCCCGTGAAGGGGAGCTGGGTAAAGGGGAAACCTAGGTAGATAAAGGCCAATCAGGAAAGATGCACGTATTTCTTCCCTGCACATATGACTCAATTTAACTACCGGTGTAAGCTACGTAAGAGAAGTCATACTGCAAAATTTCACCTGAAGTACTCTGCATGATGGTATTACTGCTGACAAACTGTTCTAATGCGATCTTAAAGCCTGACCAGCTAATACCCTTTGTTCCCAAACGACCAGCCTGTTCCTGCTAGATGCAGCATTATACTCATGAGCGGTTGCATAAGGACAAAGCTAATACTAGAGGAAATCTTTGGGTCATAACCGTAGTCGACTCCGCAATGAGACTACCCCTGGATAAAAAAAGCTTATTTTGATGCCGAAGCTGCAATTTCATTATATGAGAGCTGGCTATAGCAATTCTGTCTTAAGAACATTTCGGTCTTAAGAGGATTCCTGCACCACAGCCTGCAACAGTTGACGTAACTTTTTGTGGGTCAGCCCTATAAACTGTTCAGAACATACCCAGCTAAGGAAAACTGGCAAAAACTAGATTAAGTAAAATGGAACCAAATTCTCTGCACTGCACACACTAGTTTCGGTCAGAAGCTAACAAAGTTACTATCAGTACACACTAAAAGTTTTTCAGATATCAAGAGGTATTATGCTCTTTAACATGAACGTTTTTGTGACACTGAAAATGTCTAGTGCCTTAAGGTTTAATTTCCAGATTTCTGGGGGTTTTTTTCCGTAATTAAGATACTGTCTTCCCTTTTTTCCCTTCCCTGCAGTGCATGTGTCCCATGGAAAAATTCAACAGAACTGAACAGAAAATAACAGATTTTTTTTAAGTATTTGGTGGCTTGTTGTCCAATCTAAGAATCATAATGTTATATAGTACTTATAAATGGTGTGGGGAAAAAGCTACGGAAGACATTTGAAATACCTAATAATGGATATGTACAAATAGAGATCTCATTAGCCTTTAGAATCACTGAAGCTAACCCCTATTACTGCAGCTGATTGTATGTGAACTACATCCCATTAGTCATAACACCTTTACCCCAAAATATCAAAAGCTCTGGAGCTCAAGATAGCAAGGGTATTGAAAGAAAAATAAAAAGGAAGTGACACACTTGTGTACTTCTGACCAGCATGAATTGAGTAAAGTTGCTCCAATTCAATCATCCTTATCTCGGAATTACTTAGCTTTTTGTTAGTTTCAGTCAGACTCCATAATACTTTTAAAATTTTTAGAGTTTATTTTTATTTAAAGAAAAAGCAAACTGACTTTTTTTTTTTTATCTGGACTATATTGTCTTTAACTAAAAGCTTTTGCTGAAATAACAGTAGCTGTTGAGGATATATCCTGAAATTGGCCTTGTGTATAGCTTCATACATTTGTCTTTTTGCTGGAAGCGAGATAAATGAAATAACGATAAAACAGATTTGTGTATCAATTCCCAAGATGTTTAAGCAGGGCTTTCTCTTACCTACTGCACAGAGCTGAAGCAAATGAGCTCAGCTCACCAGGAAGAGTTGCCAAATGAAAAAAAAAGCTCCGTGCAGTTTTCTGTATAAAAAACCAAAAAAAAAAACCAAACATAAAACAAAACAAACAAAAAAAACCCCAAAACAAAACCCAAAGTCACATGGCTAGTTTCAGTAGTTTCCAGAACTACTAGGATGCTGCAGCCTGGTATGTTTAAAAGTGTTTCTGTAGGGAGATTGCACTGATTTAATCTCAGATTTGATATGATTTTAGGGTTAAGAAGATTGTTGGCTCTAAGAAATAAACATGTTTAATACCACCTACTAAGTGCGGTTTCACTTTCACAGGACTGCCTGCTTTTGCAGCATGAAGGCTGTGCTGAGAGCCTTGACATTTTCAGCGCTGCTCTTTTAGTGGCAGCTTTGAAATACTTGCAGCTACCTCAACAGGTGTTCCAAAAGGCCTGGCCAGGGACAAACTAATGAAGATTATATGACCATGGAAATACACTCCAAAGTGTACTGTAAGCATTGTATTGACATGGGTTTAGGAATTCTAAGTCCATCAAAGCTCACATCCAGCCACGTAGGGTTTTTATGTATGTCACGCCCTATTTTCAACTCTGTAAATTCATGGACCCTTCTTATGAAAAGATTTAGGATAGAATAAATCTTTCTGTTTTTATCAAAACCTCATTGTTTAATAAAAATAAACTTAGAATACTCGCAATGGAATATCAGAGCACTATCTGACAGAAAGACTAGGTGGTTACGTGAGGGTAGAATCTTTGACATAACAATTTCAGACATCAAACAACTTGCACTCAATTTAAAAGAGGAAATAGCTCATTCATTTTCCCCTTTAAAATCATCAACAGTAGGTGACGGAGACTCTGAACTCTGGAGTTCCCAGGCTCTGATGAACTTAAAGCACGAGGATGCAGAAAACGGTGATGGAGCCTTGGCTCTACCGACTGGACTCACTCAGCAGTAGAGGACACTAGTGATACCACCAGCAACAACTCAAGATCTACTGTTACTCCACATTATCCTTTCTTCACAGATGTTTTAAAAAGTCTCACCCAAGAGTGCTGCCTAGCTGTCTACTTAAACAAATAGATGATTTTTTTAATGGCATTAAATCTCCATTCCTCCCCGTAATTTCAGTTGTTTTCGGCAGTGCTAGCACTACGGGGAAATCGGGACATTCCTGTCTTATATAAGTAATACACGGATAAAGGTACCAAACTTTAGATTTTAGATTAGGGACTAGGTTTTTCATAATCCCCTCATAATTTAAAATCCTAGTTAAGATTGAAAGCAGTAAAGAGAAAAGAAACAATACTCAAAGGATTGTACAAAAGGCAAGCAAGGATATACATAAATAAAGCACAAGGGTCCTTCTAACAATATACCCCATTCAAAAATTTTGCATTTTCTGAGCAATATCCATTTCTGTTCAAGACAGTCAAAGACTCCCCTTACTTTAGTAAGAGTTGGATTAGGCTCTTAAGCAGAAGCTCAGAGCCACATTAAAAATACCAGTGTTAGTTGGTTTTAAGAAAAAAAAAAAAAGTATTTTTTATTGTGAAATGTTCCTTTGGACTTATAAAAGGAAAATGCTTTGCATTTTTTTCTTCTAAAAGAATAGGCCCCAGACATTTGGAAAGTATCTGCTCTGAGTCACAGGCACAGGAGTCTGCAAAGTACCCCTTTATGCAATCAAAGATGCTCACCCTTCCAGTGTTATACGCACGTCAGTACATCAGATGCGCTATTTTGGGTGTTCCACAGGCACTTTGAGATCAGACACCGTCTTGGCAAACTTTGCAAATCATGTCTCAACCTGACCCGACACTTCAACCTCACAAAACTGGAGCTTCTAAACGTTCCCATGTCACTGAGCAGGGATCTCAGCACAGAGACTCAAACAGTTCAAAGAATCCTTTGACTGCAGAGTTATGAGGAGACTCCCTTCTCCTGAGCAAAGGGGCCAGGGAGAGAGACAACATATTTGCTGTGTTAGCTTTAGAAGCCATACACTGTTTGCAGAAGAGGTTATCTTGTGTCCACACTCTCTGATCTAAGCTAATGTTTGTTTACAGAGACTGTAAAGCAGGAGGGCTGGAAAGCAGGAATATTACTTGTGGTCTCCTCTATAAAGGGGTCTTTGAGACAACCTTTGGGGGAGGGTGGAGGGAGAAGTCACCTGTAACAGCCACATCAGGGCATGCCTATTTCCAGGAAAAACTCTAACTCCTTTTGCAGGGTCTCAGTGATCATTTGGATGTATATTTTGCTGTCAATGCTTTCATAGAAAGAGGGAAATAAACCATGAAGAGTATTATAGCTCAGTTCAATCATTTTTACAGCTGGTGAGCCCAATACCTGAAATGAAATACTTCAAACCATCTACTGGTTCAGTGGCTCCCAACTAATTTTTTTGCTTGCTACTCCTCACCTTAGGTGGTGTCTGGAATTTTTTGGCCCATGTTTTCAAAGAAAAATGACCCTCCAAAGGTCTTGAATAGAAAATGGTGATACTAAATTCAAATGCTACTGGCATAAATGACTTCTTGACCACAAAAAAAAAAACCACAAACCCTCCATGTTGTGATTTTCAATATCTACTTCTCTGAAGTGTTTTAAATTACTCCTTCCAAAAGCTAAATTATATTTCTAAATTATATTTACCAGTAGCATGGATGCCATGATGTTGATTTTTCTTAAATTGTAATGAACAAAGCAAACTCCCAAAGCATAAGACTGCTCAGGCTCCCTTGGAGAAGACCTTTGGATCACTCTGAAAATCAGTATCAGTACCAACTAGTCAAGAACATGAAAGCAGATCTTCACTATACTAATGGGTAACAAAAATATTTTCGGAGTGGGGAGAAAGAATTTTTGTGACTCTAGGCTACTTTCAGTTTCTGAGGTGTCTTCTGAGCATCCCACAAATCTGTAATATGCACAGCCTATTCAGTTTGTCACCTGGAAAAGATACCAAGGAAACGCTGCTTGTCTTGATTTATCAGTGATCCTTCTAGCCTGAAGTGCAGCCAGGAATACAGGCCTAGTCATGTACTAGATGCATTAGGGCATGATGGAGCTCTCATGTACATGGTTGCTTATCTTGCAACTGTATAAATCACACTTGACAGCCCTCAAAACTGAAGAAAGACTACCATTTCTGCACGCACATGTGTTTGAATCAGGGCTTGGGGCTATCCTATTCATAAAATGCCAATCAAAGCCATTTTGTCCTGCACTTCTTTACATCTGATCACAGTGGTTTAGTGTGCACACCCTATGCTTTTCAGAGGATACTCTATTAATCAATCAGGCATAAACTTATAAAAAGAGCAGGGGGTCTCAGTACTATTTTTGCAACAGTATTATTAGCTGCTAACTGCTGTTTGCCTATCCAGAATTTTTCTATGTTGCCTTCACTGGTTGGTTCATAAAATATTCTATATGCATTATTTTTATTTGCGTTGCTTAGATTAAATTTCTCTATGTAATAAGAAAAAGTCAGCTTACACTCTGTTGCATTTAATGATAGTGAAACAAGGGCTCTTTTAGTTCTCCATATCTGTGAACACTGGGAAAGCACCCTCGCTTATAAAAAAAAATATTGCTCTGAGAAAATAATATTACCTGAACCATCCTGATGCTACTGTACCATTTCCAGAAACATGGGGGAAAAGAGGGGTTTTTTTTAAGTGGTAGGGAAAAAACTTTCAGTTTGATTTTACTTATAATAATTTTACAAAGAAGTTCTGAAAACATTTCAATTAATGTGAGGTATTTCAAAACAATCCCTCTAAAAACATTATCAGGAGCTTCTACCATCGTTTTTGAAGGACTATGCAGGCACAACGCCTGATTTGGGTATAATGTACTTGCAAGCTACCGACAGGTTGAGAATCCAGCCACATCCAAAAACACTTAATACACTACATGATCTCTTTATACTTGAAGCAATGCTTTTGTGACAGCTCCAGCTCTGAGAACTGCAGACCACCAAGAGCAGTGAGGTGTATACCAGTACGTAAAAACAAACAGGTGATGCATATGGAAACTGCCATCTCTGAAGACAGAGGGCTGAAGAGCTCCTCAGCAACTCCATCTCTGAAGCTGCAGTCACTGACTGCTATCAGTCTCAGGGCCTCTGCAGGGCTGTACGCATTCAGTTCATCGTTTTAATCAAACCTTGTTCACAGACAGTGCTAAAATTAAACATGGGACTAAATTTTTCATCAAAACAGGATGACTTTAGACCCTAGCAATTGAGAGGAAGAGAAAGAGAGAGAGGACAACAAAAAAAGCTGTTAAGATTTTCCTTTGGCTTGTTTGTTTCCCTTTGTTTGTGGCCAGCAGGTTGAGGGAGGTCATCCTCCCCCTCTACTCTGCCCTGGTGAGACCGCATCTGGAGTACTGCATCCAGTTCTGGGCTCCCCAGTTCAAGAAAGACAGGGATCTGCTGGAGAGGGTGCAGCAAAGGGCTACAAAGATGATTCGGGGATTAGAACATCTTTCTTATGATGAAAGACTGAGGGACTTGGGTCTCTTTAGTCTAGAGAAAAGAAGATTGAGGGGGGTTCTTATTAATGCTTACAAATACTTAAAGGGAGGGTGCCAGGAGGATGGGAACAGTCTTTTTTCAGTGGTGCCCAGTGACAGGACAAGAGGTAACAGGCACAAACTTGAACATAGGAAGTTCCATCTAAACACGAGGAGGGACTTCTTTACTTTGAGGGTGGCAGAGCACTGGCACAGGCTGCCCAGAGAGGTGGTGGAGTCTCCCACTCTGGAGACATTCAAAACCCGCCTGGACGCTGTCCTGTGTAACGTGCTGTAGGTGACCCTGCTCTGGCAGGGGGGGGGGACTAGATGATCTCCAGAGGTCCCTTTCAACCCTGACAATTCTGTGACTCTGTTTAGTACTGGTTGCCTTGTAAGTGAACTGCAAGCTCCTACTGCAGTATAAAAATTGAACCACAACAACACAAAAAAGCAAATGAAGAGTTAAACAGTATTTCTCATTGCCTCTCCTAACCTTATTCTCCACGATGAACCACACTTTGTGTCCTCATTGGATAAGCTCTCCTGTGAGATTTGGCCTTTTAGAGCTTATATAGTATTTCTGAAAACGTCACCAACATTAAACTGGCTGCAGCCAATTCTATACGTTCTTTTCATCACGTTTGCCAAGGACACTATTAATTTGTAAATTGTTCATCAACTTCACATCACAGTCTCACTGATGGGAGAGCAAGAGTGGTATTCCTACGGATTTATAGCTTCTCCAGGGGACACGTTTGTGAACAGTGCGCTTCAATTTTAATCATGCTATTAACATTTTGTAACACAGTTGTTGAGAAAACCAGCTAGTATAATGTGGAGTAAGTTTAGTGAAGCCAGAAGCTGTACCCGTTTACACCAATAACTCAAAATTTCATCATCTGTGGAGAATACACAAGAATTTCTTGATATGCATTCAGCTTCACACACATTCTTTTAGCAGTTTTTTCCCCCCACTATTGTCAGAGTTCAACTATATTTACATATTCCTCTGTCTGTCTCATCACTTTAGAGTCTAAATAGTCTCTGTGCTGGATGTCCTAGTGGTTCATGGTGTCCATGGCCTGAGTTTCAACCTATGGGCTAGACTTTCTTTTACTGTAGCTTTCAGCTTTCTCAAAACACTAACCATACTCCTAATTTGAGAGTTAGGCCAGGGTCCCATGAGTCCCCAAAGGTAAGGGCTGCTTGGAGAAGAATTCTAGTAGAGGTAAGCTTCCTTTAAGAGATACTCCAGTAACCGATGTCGAGATGGGAGAAGACAGAAACATTGGGCATCAGGTTTCCACAAGACTCCAGGCCATCGTTCTACAACTAGCTGCAGCTGGTTTTAGCAGTACTTGCAACTCTGCTCCACATATGTATCACTTCCTCAACATGAGTATGGACATCGAGACTACTTCAACTAATGGTTTTCTGTGTGAAAACCAACCTCTGCCATACTCCGTTATTCCCCAAGATTATTTTAACTCACATCAGTTTGATGATCTGGCACTCCACACGCAAGTGTAAAGAGCAAAGCAAGCATAGCACAGAGGTGGAGAGGTAACACGGGCTGGGAACGGCTTAGGTTAAGCTGTGTAGCTGAACAGCCACAACTTGTGTCACAGAGTTTGTGGAAGCAGGTGCGAATGACATTAGACATACGTTCAAAACCAAGTTTCTTTATTGCTTTAAAGATTGGTTGGGGATGGGGGGGAAGTCCCTAGTATACCTTAATCATTAACAGGCAATGCTCATGCAACTAAAATTTCAGCAAGCAAACAAACAAAAAACCAACCCAGGCAAATGCTTAACATTCTGCTTCCAGAAACAATTTATCATTCTTGAACCATGATTTACACAGAGATTTGGGACCTGGGGTGGAAAGTTCATAGGATATTCTTAGTTCTGCTATGCTTTCTGGTGCCTTTCATCAACAGAACCCATGCCAGACCCAATGAAACATTCTTAATAAATGTTAATAATAAACTAACAAGCCCAGTTAACTAGTGTCCTGTTCATCAGGCCTTCCTTCCATTCAAATAACAATCTTTAAACTAAGGAGATATTTAGCTCTTGTTTTCTCAAGCGCAGAGTAGAATCATTTATAAAGCAATGATGAAGACTAAGGTGACTTGGATAGTTCCAAAATTATAATTCACAAAGGAAATAAAAAGTTTGTTCTCTTAAGAGGAAAGTCATGTTTTCCATCTGTGGGATAAAAAATAATCCCAATGTATCCTTTAGAAAAGTAATTCCTGAAAAATCCTTGTACAATACCAGAAGGCATTTAATCCTGCCTTAGATACGACCAATTGTGTTACAGATAGGTTGGATTTTTAGGGAAAAAATAGAATCATATTTAATATGATTCCAGGAAAAGTGTCTGATGCTCTTTCCATCACTGAAGATCAGTGATCTATATTTAGTTTATAGTTCCCTTTCATTTTTCCAGTATCCTACTCATTAAAGATTTAATGTCATTCTAAGTGTAGAAAGACGTACACTGCTAAGCAAGTATCATTTTACATGCAAGTGTAACATTTCAAAAAGGTTATGTATTTGTTAACAGTTCTGGTACACTTATCCTAACCTTTCGCTCTTCTTTTATGCAATAGTATTCTTGCCTTTTCTCCATGAAGAAGCAAAGTGATTATACCTATTTCCATGATACATAAGGTAGTTCTGAGATTGGAATTTCTGAGGCTTAAATAATATGATACTTGAATCAAGTTTTTGCTGGGTCCAGACGCAGCTTCTCAGCTAGGGCTTCTTCTCCCAACATTACGTTTCCATTCCTGCAAAGCTTTTAAGCATGAGACCTGAAGAGATGTATTAACTCCAAGGTGATGTCCATAAGAAGGCCTAGACAATAGCTCAGCAGTTTAAAAGTTTTCTGCTCATCCAACTTATAGCTTAGTATGAACTGAAAGAATACTCCAAATTTACAAGTAATTGCATGAGGGAAAAAAAAATGTAAATACTATTTAAATATGCTTGCAGACTAAGCTACACCTCTGCAATTCATCCTGACAAAACACAGGCAAAATACGCAATGTTGACAGTGAGTTCAGGTGTATTTTACACAATTTCAAAAGCATTTGGCCCTTACAATCACTTCAAAAAATTCTCATACAGCTTTTCTGTTGGATTCTTTCAAAACCTTTGCAGTTTCCTCTAAAAAAAAATTTAAAAAATAATCAAACTTTTAACAGTATTTTCATTGTAAATATTTTCTCTGTTTTTACAAAATACTAATAATACAAAATACAAAATATTAAATATTTCCTCAACAAAAGCAACTGAGTGCTAGATTCTGCAACATTTGCTGAAGGTAAATTTTAATTTAGATCTTCAATCAGTCTTCAGATGTCATAGGAGCTACATCCAGATTTGGTCTCAAGTTCTTCCCACGACACATAAGAAAGAAACACCTATTGAGCCAATTTTCCCTATCCATATCTACAAAGGGAGATGAAAAGTCTGAGTGAGTTATACCACATCAGTAGCCTTGCAGAATTATGCTTGCAAGATTATAGCCTAGAAAACCTGAACATGTAAGGAAGTTATTTTCTGCCATGCAGCTGCTTCCTGACATTTCTTAAAGTCAGCAATACAAGTTGTAGATGAGCATTCCCATAGAGGTCATGCAAGAACCAAAGGTTCAAAGCACAAAGTAGTGCTTGCACAGTCTTCATCTTGACAAACGAAGGGGTACCTTTACTCCCACATAAGTGACTTGTGTTGAAACCTGAAAATCTTTTACCCTCAAATCCATTATTTTGCTCTAAGGTTTTATTTTACACTATGCAAGACCTACTTTTATTTAAAGACACAGCATACCACAGTGCCTTGGGTTCAATAAGCAAGCTCTACAAAAATAATTAATGAACAGTTAGAGAAAAGCGTAGCCATAACTGATGATGCTGTAAAATTAATAAAATGTATGATCATGAAAAACATTGTTAATAAGCTGAAGATCACGTTAAATAAAGACAGCCACATGAGCCATTAACTGTACTGAAAGGCAATGGGGAAGAAGTAGTTTTTCAAATACAAGACTCAAAACAACAGAAAAATAGTTCTCATTTCCGAGTACTACAAGCACAGGACAATTTTAAAGTAAAGGAATGGACAATAGTCTAAAGATGGAATCTGAATAATTTAAAACATTAAATGAAGGAGGAGGTGAACAGTGACAAATGTACTGATCACCATTTGTAAGAAGCATTGAAATGAATAGACGTTTTTAGAAGTTTATAGAATGGTTATTAGAAATACATTAATGTATTCTGAAGCTATTGTACATGGATTTAAAGACCTGTTTAAACCTTCATTACTCATGCTGTCCTTGTTCAGCTCAACAATCACCTTGGTTTGTACAAAGATCCCCATGAGTAAAGTATTTCAAAAAGTTTCCATTGCTTGCAAGCAGGTAGTTAACAGTTTCTAGGTCTAGGAAATTCTGATAGAAAATTCAACAGGCCCAGCTTTCTATAGAGGTCTCTAAAAAGTTTCAGATATTATTTTTTTTTTGCCTTCATCAGTGATTCAAGCAAAGCCGTTCTCACAGTTTTTCAGCCATTTGTCATATTTATTTGTATTTTTATGACAAATCAGCTCTTAAAAGAGGCCTAGAAGTCTTATTTTAAACAAATGAAACATTTCTTCAGGAGGTTTAAGTGAAACTGCAGTATTCAGAGATTTATCATTTACGTAATGAATTCTAGATTACTAATGTCCATTCTATTTTTCAAATATTTGAAATAGTTTCCATACAGACTTGCCCAAATTCTCTGAAGAAAAAAAAAAAAATTGATCTCTTTCCTGTTGGATTCTGTAGTACAGAGCATTCCTGGAAAGGAGGAAACTGGAGGAAAGCAAAAAGACATTTAGTTCTCCTTAGTTCAAGAGACTAAGTTGGAAAGGAAAGTTTGAGCTGCCTCTTAACTTCCTCAAACCAATTTGTTCATACTGTCTCTGTACTTTGTAGTAATTTAAACTGTCTTGGTGGAATGTATTTTCCCTTACCCCATTTCACAATTGGTACAGGTAGGTGGTCATAGATTGTTGTCTTGCTACGACTATTGCATGCTTCAGGTTAGCTCGCTCTATCTTAAGAAGGAGCCAGAGGTCTTTTTTTCAGCTCTTTTTAACCTTTTGTTTACATCTCTTTGAAAATGTCTTAACTTTTTTTACTCTGTTACAGTGTGATACTATGTATTCTGAAGCTGTGATTTAGGGATTTTTGTTAAATCTAGATTAAAAGTTGTCTGTAGTATTGCAGAGATCAGAAAGTCTTAATTAAATGTATAAATTCATACTGTGTACATATTTTGCAAGAAATCACAAGACATCTGTGTAAATTATACTTTTTCCTTCTTTTTACTATCAGTACATTTCTTTTTCAATTTTTTTAGTGCTGTTTTCCTCTTTTTACTGAGATGGTCAATAATAGGTTGTCAGAAAGGAGAAATGAAGACTCAGAGGCCTTTATACAAGTCATGAGAATCTACTGCTGCTATGGAGCCCAAGGTCCATTAGTTCAACAAACAAATCGAGTCTCATTTCTCAGCACATAGAGGTAAGACCCACAGAAAAAGTTCATTTTGCTTCACTTCTTGGGCATTTACTCCATTTTACCTCTGCAGTTTCTGGACCATATTTTCTGTATTTTACTCTCAGTAGGTGAGGGTGAATGCACTCCAGACAGTCTAGATGATAGCAACAACAGTTTCTCAAAAAGGGCTTTGGTTTTATGCTGGAGAGCAGCCAGGAGCTGCTTCTCTTGCACTTATCTCCAAAGGGCAACATTCATGCTGTAACGTTGAAGCACAGTTAAATCATAAACACCATTAAACCTCCTAAAGAAACTGGGTAACACCAGTTTAACCAAAAAAAATGCACCATTACGCAGAAAACCCATTTTTCCACAAAACTATGTCTTGCAGGCAGTAGAAAAGCAAGCCTCCATCAGCTCCCACACTATTAGTATGACAAGCCATCGCTAATCCCCTACTTGACTAGGTCCTTTCCAGTGCCAGTGCAAGCCTTAAAAGACCTTCTCTAAGGGAAAGCAGGCTATGATGCATGTTCTCATCCATGAAGTTGGTCAAGAACGCCAGCTGAAATGTCAGTACTTAGCATTGTAGGCTGTGCTGCTTGAAAACTGGACAGAGAATATCAGCTTAATCATTTCTAGCTGAATTCAGAAGGCCATTTCAGCCACTCAGTTTGAAGTCAACATCTCCCCCACACCAAAAAAAAACAAATGGGGTACACTGTAAGGAACACTTCCAGAATCTTAAAGGTGGCATCCATGGACAAAGATACATTGAACATTCAGGGATCCCAAGTCAAAAGCCTCTCTATATTTTCTGCACTGCACAACGCTTGTTTAAAATACATTAATTCAAAGTGTAACACATGTAGATGGTTCAGAAGGGAGGATCCATACTACTAATTAATCTATGTTGATAGCTGCTTGAAATCGTTCAAACTGATCTAAGAGAAAGGGTTCTGCAGTTTTTGTTCAAAGTACAGAATGTACTGGGTAGATCATCAAGTTCTGGTGTGTCACCCACCCTCCACACAACCCTCAGCCAAAAATAGGGAATGGCTTACAAAGGCATTAGGTTTCTGATGACAGCATTACTGAAATATGCATACCCTTTTTTACATCACAAACCCCCCCAACTAAAATATAGCATATTAGATCAAGTCAAGCAAGGTCACAGCAAAATACTCAGTTATTAGCTTACATTTAGCATGAAAAACCAACATTCCAGGCCAAGTCTCTTATGAAACCTGAGCCTGCAAGATTGTGTGTATAATTTTACATGAATATAGTATATCTCTTTTGCTCTTAAATCTTTTTCAGTTTCTAGACACTTCAACTTTTTTCAGCACAAGCAAAAAGTTCCCTGTTACAGTAAATTTAAGCCTTCTAACAGGAGCTAAGCAAGCTCACTTACTAAACAAAGCTCTTGCAGCATGAAGGACAATTTATAGGGACAATGATTCACCCAGCATTACGCAGGGCAGCCAATGGAGTAGCAATGAAACTCCTCACTTTATGACTCCGGACTTAATCCTCTGTGTTCTCCAGAGTTCTGGTAAGCTCCATGTGACGTCATGTAGCACTGCCAAAATCATGAAAACTCTAAGGAGAGGGAAATGGCACTGTTAACTTGTGAACCCTGGCTACAAACACACAGTTGAGAATGGGACTTTCACATAGACAAACGAAACCCAAACCACTGGGATATCACAGCTGGCATATGGTGGGTTTTTCCCCCAGCCCAGATTTTCACAGTATTTCTGTCATTGGAGTATCACAGTTCTTTCTAGTGTTGAAGTGTTGACTTTGGCAAAATGAGATAAAGCTGAGCAAATGCATCAAAACAGAAGTGAGCTGGACCTGGATGTAGATGTGACATGATAAAAGGTGAAAAAAAGTGCATGTGGGGAGATGTGAGGTAGTGACATCTTTAGAGTCAAGCATTTGGGTTCCCAAGGAAGCTGACTCCAGGCTTTAGGAGAATCTTCCCTTGAATGCAAGTGCACTTGATGAGCCAGGGTTGATTGGCTGCCTTCTACTTGAGCAGCATCAGAAAGCTGGTCCCAGTTCCACAGTTAGGCTTTATTATATGCCATCACATGCATGATCCACATGAAGAGACTCAGGACAGGCTTATTCACAGGTTGATGAGAGATTATTCAGTTCCCACAAAGGTTTTCCCATTACTGATGGTCAGTTAAGAATGCAAGACATGCACAACATCAGTAAAATACCATTAGCGTTAAAAAATTAAAAGCAAAGGACAGATCACTTGTGTGGATCCCGCAGACTGAGAGAAAGGAGAAGTGAAATCTTTCTGGAGTGCCCTAAAACTATTTCTGGCAATGAGAGAATGCTGAAATGAATTGCCATGTACATTCTCACAGAACATTGGCATCTGTAAACCAAGTATTGCGTAATAATAGAACGCATGCCCAGCCCTCCGCTTAGTACATCCGCTGAAGAGGGGAAAAGAGAACACACCATCTCAAATTTTAAGAGCTGCTTCATCATTTGTTGGTGTTGGCAATGAAGCAGCAAGGACCTAAATAGCTATTAAACTAAAGAAAGATTAAAAAAAAAGGAACAATTGATACCCTGCATCAATACAGAATAAGAAAGAAGAAAAATAATTCAACATAAACAAGGAACTGGTAAAGCAGTCTCATTTTCTATTCTCCTTATGGTAATACCTTTTGGGCTTTCCAATACAGAAAGGACACTGCTAAACTGCAGTGAGTTCAGTAGAGAGCCACCAAGATGGTTTGGGGCTGGAGCACTTGTGCAGTGAGGAGAGGCTGAGGGAATCAGACTTGTTCAGCCTGCACAAGAGGTGGCTTTGGCGGGGATGTAACAGCAGCCTGCCAGTACCTAGATGGGGGAGCCAGGTGTTAAGAAGACAGAGCCTGTCTCTTCATAGTGGTACATGGAGGGAGGACAAGAGACATTTGAAACAAGGTCTTCCTTATATCTAGTCTTCACTCAGGTGATGGAGCAGGTTACCCAGAGAGGTTGTGTCATCTCCAGCCTCAGATGTTTTCAAGACAAGAATGGATAAAGCCCTGAGCTACTTGTTTATTGACCTCATAGATGGCCCTGCTTTGAGCAAGAGATCAGTGTAGAGTCTTCCCAAGCTCCTTTCCAACACATCCTTATAACACAAGGCTGCATTATTATGCATTTTCAATTTACTGTGTATGATTAAACATTGAACATATATACACACACAACTACCCATACTGTAAAAGCAAATTCTATTATGTTTATATAAATATCTAAAAATAGTAAGTATTCTTACATTATTCAAATACTCTATATTACTATTACACTTTTATAATTATTTGGGGGGGGGGGGATTATGTATTATAAGGACTATCTTTTCTTTCTAAATCTACATAGTAGCTACTACTGCAAATCAGTCTAGATTAAAATGTTTCCTCTAACTACTAGTCCTCCAAAAGACAAACAACTTTCTATGACAAAAGACAAAACAGTCTCCATTCCGGTTTGGGGTTTGTTTTTTTTTTTTTTTCCCCACAGCATTTGCTGCTTCTCCCAAGTTTCTCACTGCCCCACTCTTTGCCTATCAAAATGCTGTTTGATTGAACTCAGGTTGCAAAAATGTGAAATTCAGTAAAATTTCACCTTTCACAGCAGCTGGTTTTTAGATACTAATTTAGAAAAAAATGAAACAAATTAGGCAAGCAGAACAGGAGACTTTCCTTCCCATTAGCTTCCTTTCACATCAGAACCTCCCTTCCCAGTTGTCTTCTGAACAAATACATTAATTAATAAGATATTTACCCTCAGCAAGAAATAACCAGCAAATGGTAGCAAAAAGACAGACTTGCCAAAGTTTCAGCTTTAGATGGGGAATTCAAAATTCCCTTAAGACAAGAGGAGAAAGGGCAAATGATCACTTAGCCCACTCATCTGTCTCCCACACTCAGATGCAACTTTCCTCAGTGCGTTTACTCCCATCCACCCACAGAGCAGTTTTGGTTTGACCCTCTGTAGAGGGCTTGATATGAAAAAGACATAAAATTTACTTGCAATCCAGATTCCAATCTCACTGCCAAAAAAAGGAGGAAAAAAGAAGAAAAAAAAACCCACCCCATAGTTGCTGTTTGAAATCCGTGTCTCTAAAAATAAGCAGGAAAAACAGATTAAATTCCTTTCGCACAGTGGGTGTATACAAGAAACCACGGGCTTAAAGGTAATAATTTGATAGCAAGGCTAATTGGCCAGCTTCTAGAAGGAAAGTATAAAAAAAACCCTCAAGATTTTTCTTCTTTCTTTACTTCAGATCACCTGTCAGGGCTTCCTTTCCCTGAAATTCCAAGACAGAGCAAGGGGCCAGATGCTACAAAATAGAGGAAGCAGCCAGATGCCATGCGTGCAGTATGGCTGTTAATTTTGCAAGGAACAGACAAGGGAAAGGGCCTATCAACTCCATTACTGCAATCATTTCCATTTAGTGTCAGGGGCATAATGTGACCTTGAATATAAAAACAAAGTTATCAGGCTAAATGAAGGAGAAACACCAGCTAACGCTTCGGTCAGACTGTAATGAGTTACATTTCGAGAAAATGAGGCCAATGGTACCCAGTTCTGAATCTGCTGCAGGGTTTGCAAAAATCATCTCCGCCTTACAGAAGTCGGAGAACATTTGATCCTGCAAACACTGTCACAATGGGACCACTCAGACTGGAAGTAAGGACAGTTGTGCTTTTAATATATGGCCTGGAGTGAATCAGTTAACATGTGTGTCACATACAATTTGTAGAATAGAAAAAAAAAAAGCACAATTTACCTGATACGGATCGTTATAAAGTGATCTCAGATCCGTAACACCAAGGGAAGCCAAAAGACTACTGAAACACTTGGCTTTATATCCACTGGAGCTGGCTGCTGCTGTTACTTAAAAATGCCGGAGTTCCTCTTAGATTGATTATTTGAGAAGCATTCTTTGTAGCAGTCGGCCACTCCAAAAACTCACTGCATACTACAAAATACTGAGTAAACAGAAGCCATGGATCATTTATTTGATGAATGCACTGATACCTAATTAGATGCAATTTATACCACATCTACATTAAGCTGTTTCCTTTCATCTCTTCTTCTGCATGAAGATTTCTAAGTTACGTCCTTACCTTTTCAGTTAGTGAGTTACAGTATAGACAGATGGAGGAGATTGTCTGATGGTGTAAGCTGGCATAGAATCACTAAAGGCAATGAAATAATGACAACTTATATCCTCTGGCTCTCTGGCCATCTTGAGTCACAAGCACAATTCTTAAGCTACTTAAATTGGACAGTGTTGTCAGGCTGCAATCATCTTCATTTGACAGCACTAGTACCCTCTCTACCTACAATAGTCCCTGTACTTTCTGCAGAAATTCTGCTCTAGGTTTATATTCATTTATACTAGCAGCTTTGGCAAAGTGGTTGTTTTTATTGGATAGTAAGATGATCAAATTTGAAAGACACCTATTCTGAGATGTTTAATTCCTTTCAAGGAATGAATGCAATTTCATAACTAAAAGAAACACCATATAAATAATCTGTCAAACATCATTTTAATAGAGTTTTGTCAAAAAACTCAGATCTTGCAATGCAATCATGGAGATTTCCTATTTAACCAAAAAGGGGAAAAAACCTGAGGACAACATGAGAACAGGAATACTTAAAAGTGATGCAGTAGGCTTGTTGTTTGTTACCTGAGAAACTAAAAGTTTAGAAAAACAATAGAAAAAGATCATGCCATTTCTGACAAAAGTTGCCTTGAATACTTCAGCTGTACTTTGTGATGGTACTGCAAGTATATAAAATTAAATTTAAAAAAATATCCACACACAAATCTAATCTAGAAGACGAGAGGAGCTCCTTCCACAGATTTACAGTCGTATTTGATCTTCATAGGACCTGTATGACGTGACAGTGTTTAGAGGTATCCTGCTCTGAAACACTTCTGCTAATGTGTCATTTTAATATTTCCTGAAGGAAAGCAAAAAGTGATGGGAGAACTGAAAGATATGGAAAGGAATTAAAGATTTCTGTTTTCCCCATGTTAGTCTATTTATAGAGGAGTCTTATAAAAGATATATTCTTAATAATTGCTGTAGAGCATGGAGACATGAAAGGAGCTGGAAGCCTAAGAATACAATAAAGCAGTAAGATGAGTAGATGTGAAAGAAATTAACCTTCGCAAACCAGAAGTTGAAAGGTTTTTGGGACGGGGAGGGAAGTTAAAGATGCCATGGAAAAACAAAGTCTGGTGGCCAGAATTGAAGGTGACCTTGAGGATGTTTATGGGCCACTCCTCCCAACTGTGGGACACAGTGCAACAGAAAGCATGAAGAGCATTGTACTAGAACACAGTTTATTGCATCAACTGACTTATTTTCCAGTGTACTATAACTAAGTCACACAAGAAATGACAGACGCACCTACTGTGTTTCTGGCTGCTATCATACTGCACCGGCAACACATTCAGTATTGCCCAAAAATGTATGTGGCATATGCTAGATAACTGGTTTTGTTTTCCAAAATAGGAAGGAAGATAGCAAAATTTTCTCCAGGCTACTATTAGCCATTTGCTACCATGGAATTTGGAGAGCCAAACACTCTTGGTCAAGTCAAACTCTTCTCTAAAATCTGCATTTAGGCCATCAGACTCATGGAAGGTTAAAGGGAAACAGTAATAAGCCTCAGTCATCTTTTTCTTATAATTCTTAAGGTCACATAGGAAAAAGAACATCAGTACAATATGGGTGAATACCTATACGTCTAGTAAAATAAAATTTTGCACCACATATCCTGTCTTTATTTTTACACAATTTTCAAGAATGCAAACAAGCACTAAATCAGAGACTCTCCGGTTAGCTGACAGCAATGTACTCAAGTTTATCACTGTATTCAAAGAGATATATTGTCATTTCTTCTAAATACAAAATGCAGTACAACACAAAAGATACCTTTCCACTTTCCTCAGATATCCAAATCCTCCTCCTTCCAGTTTTGTGCTTTTCAAACACAAGTTTCATAAAATTCATGGGCTTATACAAAAACAGACCACAGTGGTTTCCTACCAGCCCAACATTTTTATTTCTTCTTCAAGGCCCCTTAGATAGTAGGCAACATAGATCCTGGATATCAACGTGGTTTCAGAAACAATCCTGGCAAAATGAAGACTTCTCCTCACACTGCAAAATGAGAAACACATCAACTAAACACAGCCCGGGCCTGTTGCCACCGAAGCAAATATGATTTTCATTACTCTTTTCAAACGACCAAACTCTTTCGCAAGAATTGTATTCACATTACCTTTAGTCAAAGCTCTTAACACACAGAACTGAACTCACAGAAAAAGAAAGGAGTGAAGAACGCAGTTAAGACCAAAGTTCCAGAACCCTTTTATAGAGCAAAACCTTTCCCCTAAAGTCTCTCCAAATCATCTATTTCACTAAATTATTTGTAAAGGCACATGAGAGAACATACGACAGAGTCTCACATGGTGAGAGCATGTGTAAGACAAAGATGTTTGGTCCGCTCATCCTGCTTTGTCATTCTTTTTAGACTCTCTTGGCCTCCTCGCTATCTCTGTCTGACAAAGCTCTGCGCCACACCATCTGCGTGCCAGACTCCTCCAACCACACTGAACCACGAACAGAGAAGGACTGCAAATTCTCCAGTGAGTGTGCTAAGGCACTATTCCTCTGATGACCTTCTTTAATGAGTTGCTCCTGGAATTCTTTATTTTATTTATTTTTTTTTAAACAAGGCAATGGAATCATGATGTCGTTCACACAACTGCATTAAACAACATTTCATTTCTGGGAAATAGCTATTTTACTCTTTGGTTGGGCAAGAAAAAAGGAGGAGCTGGATACTGGGAAGAGCTTGACCTCAGTTTACTATAGGTCACAGGCAGAAGACTGAGTGGTTTTAGCCATTCCTCACCTGGTTAGAAAGGCTAATTTCCTATGTGATAAAAATATTTTCCAGTATACTAAAATTCCTGTAAGAATTTTGGCATTTGTCTATACCTTCAGAAATTTTTTCAGTAAGTCTTACTCACGGAAAATTAATCAACAGACTAAATCTGAATATGTTCTAGTGCAAAGACAAGAATAGCCATTGAAAGGCAAGAGTCACCACAAATGTCAACATAACCATCTGTCATTATGTAAAGCCAGATAAGATTGGTGTAGTTAGTGGAGAGAGAAGTTACCAATAACCAAGCTGAGTGCTGTAAGTCAAGCACATGAGGTACTTCAGGGAAGGGGACTGAACACAGTATCTGTTACAGCATATAGTAGAAGATATACAGACACAGCTGGCTGCAGACAAAGGCAGCCATTTTTAATACCCGTATTACCATACAAGGTCTTTCTGAAGTGCAAAAAACACAGACTAGTGATTTCAAGAAGCCTCACAGATGCTTTTCTTATGCATGAAGATGGTGATCATGGAGTCTCGTGTACACTCCTAGTAGTTAGTCTTACTAGAATTAAAAAAGGTAGCTCTGCAGCTGTTACTTATTATGTGATGTAGCATTAAGCCATCCTTGAGCAAGGAGGCAGTGGAAGGAAAGGAATGGCTTCGGAAATGGTGAAATGGACTCTTTTGATGAATAAAAAGAAGCAACGTTTCCCATAAATAACTCCGTTATTTACACCCCAATTTTTATGATGTGGTCATTTACAGATGAAGTCCAGGTCTCACAGACAGTAATTGGGACATTTCCTTTCCACAGCTACAACCTTCAGCTACAAGGAGTTCATCAATGATTATTCACACTTCAGGAATCCCAAATATAAATCTATATATAACATGGATAAGTCATGGCATGATGCGTTCAAAACAGATGAGTCGACATATTCAACAGATTAAACCATATATGGGGAAAGTACTTCCTGTTCATTAATGACTAACATTAGTCAGTCCTAGTAAGCAGAACCAAGGGAAAACACATTTGTGACAATTCACTGCCTTGTCTTTTTATTTATTTATTAAACAAAGGTTTCTTGAGTTCATGCTGTCTGCACAACTTTATTTTAGCCTCGGGTACAGGATTTCTTGAGGTTTGGGGTTTTGTTTCTTTAAAATCACAGCTGTAATAACCCACACCCAGGAATTCACTAAGTCATGTTATCATACCTATCACTTAAAAAAAAAATCCTACTAAAGAAAACTGCAGACAAAAAGACCTGATTTATCGCAGCATTTTACTACTATTAAGCTATATTTTAAGAAACTGCTATGACCCTTTTCATCAAGCAGGTCTGCATTAGCAACATTATGCAAACAACAAAGATACCTGGTGAAGAAATTAGTAGATTCTGTTAACCATGCTACTCTTCTGAAATACAGAAACTGTAGGGATTGGATACTAGAGAACAAAAGATAAATGCAGTCTGAAGATTCTAATTTTCTGTAGAAAAGTAGCTCTTCACCATCTCATAACTATATCACAGCAGCATGTTTTGTTCAAGTCAAGGTTGATATAGAGAGAGATTTTAAATCTTCAAACGTCAGTCAAAAGTTTTACTACTTCACGTCATGCTACATCTTAAGCTGCTGCACACTTTAGTTGTTTGAAGTAGTGTTCAACTTACCAACTGAAATATATTTTAGGATGTTTGGTAAGGTTTCCATTTCAAGAGGGTAATTTCCCATCAAAGTTGCATTGTAAAACATCCACGAAACTGTTAAACAATGCAGCTGTGCTACCCAGAGAAGAATTCGACTTTATTTAGTCACTGGTATTACTAATATACGATAGTAAATTTTAGGCTTTGTGTCAGAAAAGTAATTAAGCCTGACTTTGATTAAATATACAATACCACCCAAACCAATTCAAACAGGGTCAGGCACCAGCTGGGGTATCATTTCAATCATGAGTCCTTTGCTGCATCAGACCTTTACACAGAACGACAAACATCCAAGTAATCACAGTAAGGATTTCTTAGTTTTAATATACAAACAGGTGAGGTCTGTCAGAGCTCCAGCCTCATAGCAATACTTTTTCCACAGCAAGCCGTGGGACAGCACATGAGCACACGCTTCAGCCTTCCCAGTACAAAGTCTGGCTGTTTCCTCCAAGCTGCAGAACTAGATTGCTCTGTCCCACTGACCCTATGATGGAAACAGCAACCTTCAGCAGGCAATGGGAGCACTAGGGCTTTAATTTTTCAAACCATCAAGCAAGATTTTCTGCAGTTCATCTGTCATCACACTTATTCCTTTGACATCTGGGGTGACAAATGTGGTGGCCAAGAATTTACTGCAGCCTATTTCCACTGCTAGTCCATTCACTTGGCTTCAGCTAAAAGACTTAAGTCCACAGGACTCCATAACTAATATTTTCTTCTGTTTTAAATGAGCAATCTCTTACTTGATCATTAAATAAAGGTTCTAGAATACCCACACTTCAGAACGAAGTCCTCTCTAGAGGCAGCATAGCAAGCCACACCACAGTTTTCCCCATGGCATCTCCTAGCATTAACATCTCTAAGCAGTCAGGTTTTGCCTCTGGGGTAAGAGCAGAGTTCAACAACTGTTTGGTCATCCCCTTCTTCTGAGCCTGACTTGAAGAACAGCAATTACTTCCAGCTGAGAATAGACTGAGAGCTAGGCAGAGGTCATCAGTTTATTAGCTCAGCTTTGGGGGGAAAAAAAAAAAAATCTTTAAGATCATCAGACTGCAGTAAGATGGGATTTAACTAGTTCATTTGGAAATAACACATATAACTGAAGGGAAAGGAAATGCAGCTGCTACTTATAAATGACAAGCAGTCAAACTATTACTGTTCTCCTTTTATTCTTGCCAGTTCCTCAGTCACTAACCATTTCCAATCCAGTACAACAGCTGTAATATTGTATACAAATGCATTAATGCTCTAGGGAGATGTCCTGTTTGGGAGAACACGTACTTTTACATAGCTAACTTAAATAATCTTTTCAGGTTTTCTTTTTGTTATCTCAGTACTGATGATTTACAGATTTCACAGGAAGCTTCCTATCAGCCAAGGCATGACCACACAACCAAAGAATCTCCATATTTCAGGGAAACATGTAGGCCAGTTGTTTGTTGGAAAATGTACAGATGTAATCTGGGAATGCTCAAAGATTCAACGATGGGTTATTTTTATATTTTTTTTTTGTGATGTTTTTCTGCAGACACACTGCTTCCACCGGAACTCTGGCCTTATATGTAGAAACATGGGCTGTACTTCCTATGACGTGCAACATGCTACCATACATGCTTTCCCTTTAACTCGTCAAGTTTTCCAGGCTTCTGCCCACTCTCTGATGAAAGGAATGTCACTATGCATACTACACTCATTTATTCCAGCGCTTGAGACCTCACCAAATTTCACACCTACAAAGGCTAACACTTCCATGTGTACTCCAGGGTAAATGTTGCTGGATTTGGGCCAGGAGATTTTTTTTTTTTTTTAAAGCGGATGTCTTAATGAGTTTTTTTTAAAAATATGCTGTCCCAGAGTATATGTGTCTCTGAAGGCTTCTTCTTAACTGTGCTGTACTTAAAATAATGAAGCAGGGAAGATCAGGAATATATATATCTCATGATGATCAAATGATTCCAGAAGGGAAAAGATGACAAAACCCCTCAAAAATAAAATCAAGAGTTTGCCATTTGTAACAAAGAATGTCTCTAATACAGCATATAATTTTCACTCCTTGCTTATTATCATAATAAATGCAATATTTCATTATATTCTGCTTTGGTAAATATTAAGAAGGACATTCTAATAATAGTATTCCAATGCAGAAACAATCAAGACATCCTGAATATTCATCAACTATGCAACTGTTATCTACTTCAAAAGACAAGGGAAGTAAATAAGTAACCCCCATAACACTTTATTACCGTATGATACCCAAGCTATTCAACACAGCAGGAGTGAACAGTACTGGAAAGTTATGGACTTCAAAACTGTACAGCCTTACTGGAATTTTACTATTCTGATTAAAATCATACTGGAAATCTGAACCTGTGAAAGACATTCACATATGAGAAACAAGGTATGAAAAATTCCACTAGTGAATTAGACGAATAAACACACATTAAAAAAATATTTAATCAATGGCTGTTCACACCACAAGCCTCTCAAATCTATAGCCAAGTATGCCCCTTCCTCTCCTGTTTGTTTCCTCTACAGACAGAATTCTTATCAATTCTCCTTCTGTCTCCTAATTATCCGTTTTCCGTTCCAGACTACCTTATCCAGACTACAGGTTTTATTAAAATCATAGCACAGTGTACTGGCAGTTCTCAAACTAATAGGGCAAGTAAACAATCTTTCACAATTCAGCTCTTTAGCTTATGTATTTTGTTAAATCAGCGTTCTGTAACCTGACCTTTTTTTCCTCCTATGATTTCTACTGGTTACTTTATTCCACATTAGCAAGACAAAACAAGAGGGCAGGTAAAATTTCATCATGTGTTTGTCATTCTAAAAAAGAGTGAACTACTGCAGACTCTGAAGTGCTGAGAATGAACCGTGAAAACATAAAGCCAAGTAATTACTTCTGCAAGTCTACTGCAACTTCATTAAGCAAATTAGAGGACATTACTGTCTGAATAAGTGGATGGCTAGATGGGTGAACAGCATCAGGGATCATCCTGTTTATTATCTTCATCAACAATCTGGAGGATGCGATGGAACGAACAGGTTTTTGTCAAGTTTGCAGATGGCACCAAACTGGCAGAAACCAGTCAACACACTTGAGGGCAGGGCTGCCATCTAGAGAGACGTCAGCAGGTTGGAGTAAAGGATTGACAGAAACATCATAAAATTCAATGAGGACAAATGGAAAGACCTGAAGCTGGGAAGGAAGAAAATCTTGCACCAATGGAGACAGGGACTGACTGACTGACAACCAGCACTACTGGAAAAGACATGGTGGACAGGTAGGGGGGTCAAGCAGCACAGAGCAGTGTGCCCTGCCGGCAGAGGTGGCTAACAGCATCCTGGGCTGTATTCACAGGAGCGGAGCCACAAGAGCAAGGAAAGTGATCACCCCTTCTACTGAGATAACTTGTTAGACCATATTGAGATCCTGCACCCCATTCTGGGCCCCCCAGTACATGAAAGCCATCAATAAACTGCAACGAGTTCAGCAGAGAACCAGCAAGATGGCTGGAGCACTGGCCCTGTGAGGAGAGGCTGAAGAATCAGCCTTGTTCAGCCCACACAAGAGACAGCTTTGGGAGGATCAAACAGCAGCCTTCCAGGGGGAGGAAGATGGATTCAGAAGTGCTGTCAGCTACCAACACACACGCATATATAAACTTTTAGAGTAAAAGCAAGAACTATGACCTCTCCCCAGAGGCAGCAGCAACACTTCTTTCCTGTACAGCAGCCATTCTGCTCCCTCACATGACTGACATGGAATATCTAAGACAGCAAATCATGCAAGAGTGTCTTAGAAATACAGCTCAATTTGGTCACACACTCTGTGCTTATCTCCTGTGAAATCAAGGTGATAAAAGACTCATGATAAGGACTTCAAAACAAAAAGCCATCAGCAATTAACAATAAGATTCACATCGGTCCTACAGAGAGCCACAAACATTCTTTGTCTTCCAAGAACCAACTCCTAATACCCTGCTATGCACCTGTGGATTCACAGCCAAACATGCACAGATCCACTGTCAGGCAACAACAGGCCCCAAAGTTTATTACCAGAATGTTACCTTTTTCTTCTGAAGTAATTTGCTGTTCCCTCCTCCACACCCTGGCTCCAGATTCAAACCACGACTGGGACTTGCTGCCCCATACACCTACCTGAAAAAGCAAATACCAGTTGTTTCCAGCTCTGCTGAGCCGCTAGCAGGGTACATGGCAGAGCCTGAACTAGTTGTACCCACAAACAGTAACAAGTCAGTCAGCTGCTCCCTGGTTACTCTCGTTGCGAGACAGGCAGCCCACAGCTCCAGCACAGTACCTGACATAAGCATCCCATGAGTTTCCCCAAAAGCTGGGCTCTGTTCAATTGCTTGGGCTAACTGCAACTGCTTGGATTCCTCCACTTCTACACACAAGTCCACCTCCCTCCTACTATGAGAGTCACATAACAAATTTCACTTTTCCACAACCAGGCAACATGATGGATGAGTAAAGCGTACTCCAATCCACCTATGGCTCAGTGAAAGCATCACTGCAGCTTTTCTACTCACCCTGTGCTGTAGGGTAGGACCTCAGAAGAAACAGATGATCTCAGAAACTTCCAGGTATGGCTATCTTTCTTCTTTCCCCCAGAAACAAGGTCCCAGGAGAGGCTTTCCTGAGCACTGGCTGTCCTCGCAGCTGAAGGCGGCAATAACTCGTCCTTCTCAGCACAACCACACCTCAGCCATCACAGCAGCCACCTGAGGACCATCAGGGCTCACCACTTAGCCCTTCCCTTGCCACTCACTGCATGCACAACACCTGTGCAACAGCCAGCCATCAAAATTTAGTCAACGACAGGACTCCATGTGAATTCACCAGTATTTATCAAATTCTGCCATTTCTATCTTCTGTGTAGAAAATTAGCCTTAAATCAGGCAAAATTTTCTCCCTGCTGTGATTTGTCCTTACTTATCACTCTATATAATAAAAAGAATAATTGCGCGAAAATTGTGCAAGCCACTCATGAATGTAAAATAGACAAAGGATAAAAAGTAGAGATCAGTAGCAATCAAGGCCCGTGACTGGGCTCATGATTGCCATCTGTTCTGCATTCATTGTATTAAACCAAGGGAAAATGCCATTTCACCAGTCTGGAGGACAAAAGTGGTAGTGAGGGGAGGGCTCAGAGGATTGTTAGACCTAAGAGGGATTTTTGCATGTGTTTGCATCTGCGCTTGTCAGGGAGATGCTCATTTCTTTCCCCGAAAGTATTTAATGTATTGTAAATACTGACATTTGGTATGGCAATCCCGCTCTTGGGGCACTGTCTATCTTTAACACTAATTAGGGTAGGGCTTTGCCACCTGTATTACTTATACCGGTTCTTTGGCCTGCTGTTACCATATGCACTACAGTGAAATGTGCTTTTCTCACCAGGTTATATGCAATTTTGCAACAGCATAGTACAAGCTTAAGCAAGGGGGTATAGAAATAAATACCTCCTACAGCACGTAATATTTTAGTAAGGTTCCTATAAGGAATGAGAGGACTCTGAAGCACACTTCCATGTTGTAATGACCTCTCAGAATTAAATCCTAGCAATCAGATGCTTGATAATTCATGGGAGGGGTGTTCAGCTAGTGTCCATACCCGTAGCTCCACTGAAGTCTATAGAAAGCCTCCAAGTCCCCAAGAAACAATTCAATAAGCTGTCAGGAGCACACATGACAAGATGCAAGCTCAGCACACTGATGAAAATAGCTTTTGAAAACAAGGGTGCTTTGGCAGACAAGTGTTGCTGGGGCTCCATCTGTTAGTGTTTTTCCATTTGATCCATCTTATTCCCCTTTTCCACCTATCTTTTAATCCTCTCCTCTCCTTTTTTAGCCTTTCTATGTATTTCTTTCCCCATTCCTGTGTTTACTGCTTTCTCACATCCTTCCCTTTTTTACCAGCTTCTTGCCAGTGAAAAGTGACACAAGATGGGAATCCTGGATGACAGAGGCATCTTGGATCTTTCTCTTGCTAATTCATTGAACTACATAGAAAGAAAAGTCCTCACTGCTGTTCTTGCGACAAATTGTCTAACTTTGAAGAAATAATAGCTCTTAACAATCTCAATAGACCTCCTCATTCATTCTTTGTGCTTACTACCATGTTTTTTTCTTCACATTTATATGATTCAGAAAAAGGGTTTGATCCTGCTTTCTATCAACAGAAATAAGATCAGGGATTTCCTTGCATTTGCATTTCCTCCTGAAGCATATTCTCAACACCTTTCACCTTACTACTTAGCCCAGATATTTTGCATTCTTTTTATAAAGATTAAAAAACAAAACAAAACAAAAAACCTACAACCCTTTTGTTCAATTCTGTAGACACTGCTATTTTGATGTAACATAAAATGGTTTCCTGGAATTCAAAAGCTTGCCATTCCTAGACACGCGATGATGCAACACCGTGGATAACTCATTTGCAGTCTCTCTCTCCCTTAATGTTTTCAAAACAGTCTGGCAGCTGCCACTGGCATGATCTGACATGAATAAACTTAAATGAAAGCTCTGTCCCTCCTTCATACTTCCCTTCATTTCTTTGGTCAACAGGGTAAAGGCAAGACATATGCTGTAAATGCTGAAGCTCCACTACTGTACGTTACAGCTTTGCCAGCCAAACCTGCAACTCATGTGGTAAATAGTGAATGAATAGCTGTTGTAAACAGGTCCTAAACAACCCACCAGTTATGGGCATCACATAAGTAGGTAAATACTCAGCTCAAGTCTCTCTTTAGCACTGGATGAAGTCTTTGTTCAACAGCTACAAACAGTTCACAAAGTCAGAAAAATCAGCCTGTTCATAGCAAGCTGGCAAGCAGGAAACAGGACTAACATCACTGCATGAAGAACCTATGTAAAACAGTTTGGCTCACTGTTTTCAGGATAAAATCACAGTCAGCAGAGCAAGATCCCTTCTATGCTCCTCTGTAGTCCTGGTTGGTTTTGACTGGTAGAGTTTAAGTTCTTAGCAATATCCAGTCACCTATTACATTTGTGCAAAGATATCATTTACCACTGTTTTATCTCAGTTAACAGAAATAGGTTTGGAAGCAGTAGGAGACAAGCTAAGAATATCTGGGAAGAAGATTTGTCTCTTGTGTCCTTGACACCTTCTTTTCTGCCAACACAGGTGTCTCAATGGAGCACGAGTATACATGTAGGAAAGGGCTACGTTACATATTTGTGCAATGAAGCCGTGTCACACTCCAGGAAGAATGTCATCCATGCCAGCATAACAGCTTAGATTAAAAGGCTCTTAAGACATGGACTATTTAATTTCTCGGTGATTGTAAAACATTTAATAAAGTGGGGACCCAAGTGGTGCCAGATCTTAGCAGGTTTGTGAAGCCTGTAACATAGTAGTGTGTTGCATTCTTTGTTGCAATAAGTTTCATACAATTCTGACTTTTTTTTTCTTGAACACCATTACAAGAATGTGGCATCAATCAATATAAATAAGCTAAACAATAGTTTCAAGTATCTGGTGCTATATGTTCAGTCCTAAGATATTAATGGGTCCAACCTACAACACAAACAGGTTTTTTAAATATTCATGATTATGCCAATGGAAGCTTTGCTGTGATTACTGTGTGCTGCTGCGCTAAAGAGGAAACTGTTTTCACCAGCATACCTTATCAGAACTATCTTTGATGTTCCTTTTTATCAGTTCTGGGTCCAAATCCCCATCAAATTTGAGGATTATTTCCAGACAGAATCCCAAAACCTACAAAGTAAGTAATAATGAAATAAGGAATTATCCAGCAATTAGGGTTCTTCATACCTAATATTATCCCTTAAAACAGTAATTTCCTGTGCGAAAACAAACTGCTGAACTTTGCTTCCCTGAAGACTCAAAACAGGTTTTCTCCTAAGGTGATGGTTTAAATTGTAGTTATCACAGCAGTCAAAACAAACACACAGGAACACTGGAGTCCCCTTCTCCTTTCTAGCTGATCCATGTTAAAAAATAAATAAATAGTCAATAAAATACAGAAATGTTATTACTCTCATTTGTATTATCATACATGTTTCAATGCAAGAACCCTTTCATTATTTATCATCTATTAAAAGAGAATGGCAACACCATATTCCAGTGAAAGTGTACAAACTTTGGAATGTTTTGGTTATATTTGTGTTTATTCATTTTAGTATCATCCTGGGACATTAGCTTTTAAAAATTAAAACTTTGTCCTTTTTTTCTTACATATATACCCAATTATATCACTGCAGAGAACAGGAGTCTCTGCACAGGAAGACTGGATTGATTTGTGGTGCAAGAATTACTGCCAGAGTATCTGAGTTCATTAGCAGTATCTACTAAAATTCCCTGTAACCCAAGGTCAAGATCACCTGCAAACTTGCAGTGCGGGTGTGATACCAGTAGGCTCAAGATGGGACTGGGGGTCCCCTATGTATGACCCAAGCATGGCGGTTTTAGCAGCCAATAGAAGGAAAGAGGCCAAGAGTGATCACAGGAGACAGAGCTGGAAACCTAATCCAGAGCTCTTGGGTGCTTTCCAGCATCTTGTTCACTAGAACATGTTGCTTCCAACAAACATGGACCAAGATGTGATTAACAAGCTATTAGCAAGGGAATTGTTGGGCACCTGAGGAAGCAAGCATAATTTTCAATGCTATTTATCAGAAAAAAAGTATATAATTTTGAGATTTAAATCAATCTATTAGTTTAATCTTGCTCGGTGTTTATGGCAGATTGATGAATGCTCATGAATTGTTTTCTACCAATAGTCACAGCTAACCAATAATCTCCAGAGTGGACACTAAACTGACATTCTTTGGTCTGGTTTTCTAGACAAGGGACAACTAAGTGATCAAGATATTTCAATGTCTGTCTGCACTCATCCCAGGAACTTTTGATCCTTCTGGCCATCTCCAGCCAAGTTTGAACATGGAGTGGACATCTTAAAAAAAGGTGAGTTTTTACAAAATTCATTAAAGTGGGTAGAATCTATCAATAGAGAGAATAGACTCAAATTAGTGCCCTAGGAGAGACCTGCAAACAGAATTCAGCTATTTTGTATTCTGGTTGGCAGCAGAAAATAAGCCAGTCAGCAGAGGGTTTGAGACCAAAATATGGAGCACACGTGCTGTCACTAGCTGTAAGGAATGCAGGAGAATCTAAGCTTATTTTGATGTTGAAGATTAGGTTAAAAACGTAAACTAGAACATATACCTACATGAAACTGTACTTCCTTAATTTTGTTGCTTGTATAGAACTTTTATATTCCTTTCACAGTGACAGGACTATGCTAAGCAATTTTTCCAGGAGGAATAAAAAGGAAAGCTTCTAAACCTCGAAGATTTCCTAAGCTAGAAAAAACCAGCAACATCGCACATATTGCTGTCTGGGTTAGAATGAGATAAACAATGAAAAAGTAAAGATTGCCAGTGACAATCATTAACTGCTATTTCTATTATATCACTGTACATCCTACTTCCTTTTTTTCCCACCTTTAGAATCATAGAATGGTTTGGGTTGGAAGGGACCTTAAAGATCATTGAGTTTCAAGTCCCCTGCCATGGGCAGGGACACCTTCCACTACACTAGGCTGCTCAGAGCCCCATCCAACCTGGCCTTGAACACCTCCAGGGATAGGGCATCCACCACTTCTCTGGGCAACATGTTCCTGTGTCTCACCATCCTCAGGTAAATAATTTCTTCCTAATGTCTAATCCAAATCTACCCTTTTTCCATTTAAAACCGTTACCCCTCATTCTATCACTATGCTCCCTGATAAAGAGTCCCTCCCTGTCTTTCCTGTAGGCCCCCTTTAAGTACTGGAGAGCTGCTATGAGGTCTCCCTGGAGCCTTCTCCAGGCTGAACAACCCCAACTCTTTCAGCCTTTCCTCATAGGAGAGGTGCTCCAGCCCTCTGATCATTTTCATGGCCCTCCTCTTGATTCACTCCAACAGGTCTATGTCCTTCTTACATTGGGAGCTCCAGAGCTGGACACAGTACTCCAGGTGGGGTCTCATGAGAGCGGAGTAGAGGGTCAGAATTCCCTCCCTGGCCTTGCTGGCCATGCTTCTTTTGATGCAGCCCAGAATACAGCTGGCTTTCTGGGCTGCAAGTAAACATTGGCAGGCCACATTGAGCTTCTCATCAACCAACACACCCTGGTCCTTCTTCACAGGGCTGCTCTCAAGCAATTCTCTGCCCAGCCTCTATTTGTGCTTGGGATTGCCCTGACCCACATGCAGGACCTTGCACTTGGCCTTGTTGAACTTCAGGAGGTTTGCATGGGCCCACATCTCAAGCCTGTCAAGGTCCCTCTGGATGGCATCCCTTCTCTCCAGTGTGTTGACTGCACCACACAGCTTGGTATCATCAGCAGACTTGCTGAAAGTGCACTCAATCCCACTGTCCGTGTCACCAACAAAGACGTTAAATATCACTGGTCCGAGTACCGACCCCTAAGGAATGCCACTTGTCACTGGTTTCCACTCGAGCTGTTGACCACAATGCTTTGAGTGCAGCCATCCAGACAATTCCTTATCCACTGAGTGGTCCATCCATGAAATCCTTGTCTCTGCAATTTAAAGACCAGGATGTCGTGAGGGACAGCATAAAAAGCTTTGCACAAGGCCAGGCAGATGATGCCCATTGCTCTCCCCTTATCCATCAATGCTGTAACACAGTTGTAGAAGGCCACCAGATTTATCAGGCACAATTTGCCCTTACTGAAGCCACGCTGGCTGTCACCAATCACCTCCTTATTTTCCATTTGCCTTAGCATAGTTTCCAGGAAGATCTACTCCATGATCTTGCCGGGCATAAAGGTGAGACTGACTGGCCTGTAGTTCCCCAGATCTTCCTTTTTTCCCTTTTTAAAAACAGGGGTTATGTTTTCCCTTTTTCAGTCAGCAGAAAGATCACATTGGAGGACACTGTAAACTGCTCCAAAGCTTTCTAAAATAAAATCAAATAAATTGGCAAACTTTTCACTTCTCTTTTTTATTCTCTGTAAATAAACTTGAATTTTAGCCACAGCAACTTTCACCGTATTTGGCCTTCAGATAACTCTTTTTCAGTTTCCCCAGCTCACTCCAAGATGACCTTTGCAGTCAGTCAGGAAATGTCTAGAGATTACAAGCAGTCAGTTGCTTCAATGCCCTGTAGAGCTGTTGCCAGTGGCAAAGAACACTAGGTTTTATTTTATTTTTAATCCATTTTCAGGGTAAGAAAGAGCATTTTTTAAAGGGAAATTACATGCCCAGTCTTGCCTTTTTCACAGGCTTGACTTTCAGCGCCTACAACAGAATGCTGCATGAGCATAAGACTGGATCCTTACCTATAATTCACACTATGCAGTATTTTTTTTCAGCAGCTTCATACTGGAAACTCCTTAGAGATGGATACCGATCAAACTGGAAATGAAGTAGTATCAGTCTGCCCTTACATATACCTCTCTTACTATTGTTGCTGTCTTACCAGAGCAACGATAGAAGCCACCTTTCCAACTCCCTCGTTTCTCTCACATCTCACATATTGACATTTGTTGCTTTTTGCTCTTTGCGTTACATTGCAAAAGTTAGGGATTTGCAGAGTTAGGCCAATGCCAGGTTTTCTCCAGGTAATAACCTTGCTGTTTTAAAATCTCCTTCATTATAGCCCTTGCATCCTACATGTGGGAATGGACTGTGCAGTTGGTCCATGTGCAGAGCTCCCATCGGAATCACAAGGACTATCACATGTAGTTCATACACAGGATCAGCTTGCTAATGCTAAGGAAAACGAGTAGTCTATATCTATATGATTTTTCTTACTGCTGGACAACAGCCAAAATAAAAATCTTGCTGCTGCTACTGTTTTATTTGATCTATTCAATACTATTTCAGGATATAAAAAAATGAATTATTTTAACATATCTAAAAAGCATACCAAAAGCAAGTTTTTGCTTCTGATGTGAGGAAGCCCCCTTTCTCACAGATGCGGCTGGTTAGTTTACCTAATGCACACCTTTAAATATAGAAGTATTACAAATTCTGAAAACAATTTGTGGAGAAATCTCACAAATCAGCAAAAATACTTTAAACTTACCATTGGTATCCGGGTTCTGACAGCTTTGCTCTTGATCAAAACCAGCAGAGTTGCTAATAAAAACATCAGTCTTGACGGGGAATGAACAGCTCTTGGTATAAATAAAGCATATGGCACACATTCAGCTTTTTCAGGAAGTAAGTCAAGGGGACCACTAACATTATGAAAAGCCTGACCGTTCTCAGCTTCTGCTTTTAGTCATGACTGTAGGGATTTGCTAAATCTCCCACCTGCATTTGAAATATTCTGCATCAGAGGTTTGTCCTCCTACTGTTCCAGGGTTTTTCTGTTTATCTGGTTTGGGGGGTTTTGCCCTAATTTCTCACCAATACCCTGCCCTTCTTACCTAGGCCAGTCTGTTACCCTGTTTCATATCTTGAAGAAATACCTCACATGAGTCTGCAACTGATCCACTTGTAAGGAAGCTCTTAATCCTTATCTTTTATACTCACATGTCCCTCTGCTGACACTCAGCTCTCCACTCTGTCCTCATGGGTAAGGCAGTATGGAAAGTGCTGATAAAAGGATTAGCTGATGCAGTTTGCAAGCATACAGCATTTGTGCGTACCACCATGAAGGCTGGGTCCCTGGAGAGGGATATATCTCACCTAGATATTGCTATCTCAAAGTGGGCCAATTAGCCTAGGTTTGTCATCTAGGCTTCCTCTATGTTAATGGGGAGAGAAACAAAAGTAATCTCAGAGAGGCAAATCTGTGCAGCTATCTTAGATGCCTGCCTTGGGAGGATATCTCATCCACCTCCCTCCGCAATGCATGCCTGGTGGTAAGATAGCTAAAATTAGTTTCTACAGGGTTAAAAACAGAACAAGTGGAGACTTGCACACTTCCAAGAGGGAAAAGAATAAGCATCCCAGGAAAAGAGCAGGTTATGTCAAGGAGCATTCTTGCCCTTAGTGTCAGTGATTGCCTCCCTAGATCTAAACATTCAGAGCTGGACAGCAGAGGAAATAAACAACACATACTTCATTGGAACTGCATGGGGTGGGTCTACACACATTAAAAGAAACTGAAAAAACACATGGACCATGGGAGCCAGGAAAGCCATCTGCAGAGGAAGTGTACAAGAGAGCATGCGAAGCAGCAAGCGGCGAATGCTCCCGAAGAGCCGCGCGTGTCTCACACAGCAGCACATGTGACGCAAACCACATGAAAGGGGTCCAGCGTTCTCTGCTGTCAAAACTGCCAAAACAAGCAGACCCAGGGCAAGCAGAAGCAACAGGATGGTCACAAGCACACATTGCGATACACTGGTAGAAGGGGAATGTCTGAACTGCAACAAGCAGACAGAAAATCATAGTGGAGCTTTGAACTCCAAAAGTAATGTTTGCTACCCAAAGCTAGGGTAAGTTTTGTCCTCTTCTATTTGCTGATGTCTGAACTGCATTGTAAGATCTTTGTGTTTGGTTCATAGCTGGGAGTTCCAAGTAGAGCCTAACAAATCCAGTGTGATAATAATGCCCTTTCTTGAGATAGGAACCTTGCAAAGCCAAGCTAGAAATAATGTTAGAAGCAATGTTTTCATGCTAGCTCAGCACATCTAATAATTCCATTTGAAAGGAAAACAAACAAAAAGAAAATCACAGTTTTGAAAGCCTAGGAAAAACACAGCAGGTTTTTGGGGTTTTTTTGTTGGTTTTTTTTTGTAGGCGTGGGAGAGGAGTTAGTTGGATGCTGTTGCATCTGATCCTGCTCATCCATCAGAAAGTACTGCTGCTGTTGTTGCCCTGGTGTTATCAGGGAAGTAGAACCTGGTATCAAGGTGAGGTTTTAAACACTTAGGCTCTAACAAGAACTGAAATAAACTCAAACTAGTACAACTAGTTGGTATTTAAAAGATACAGTACCTTTCTTCCTAAAGTCTTCAAGCACTTTAGGATTTGATATTAAAATCTTTCTGTGACTTGACACTAAAATGATCTGCCAGAATACTCCAATTAAGTTCCAGCAGGAGTAAACCTGGCACCTTGAGTTTAGATGTAATACACCAACACTAGGGAACAAATCTTATTTGCAGCAGCCTCTACTGCTATTTTTGCACACAACTGAGGCCTGTACATTTCCTTTCCTGATCCTACACACTCTCATGGCAAAACAGAATTTGTTCACAGAAGGACTCCTGGAAAGTCTCTGCCAAGATCCCACGCAATGAGTTGAGAGCACATCCTTAGCATGTCATTATGGAAAGTCCCTTGTAATTCATTCTGCTTAGATTTTAATAAGAGGAAAATGCAGTGTTTAATAACTCCTCATCTGAACTTGGCTTTGTTTTGGGACATGATACAGGATGGGAAATTATATCTTTACAAGTAATAAAAGAAATTCTAAAGACAACTGGACACTTGCTTATGTGCTTATTTTACTAAGATACATCACAAAGATAAAAGAAAGGCTTAATTCTTGCTCTTCCCCAAAGCTTAATTTGTGAGACAAGTTTTCTCATTAAGTAAGGCTTAAAAGAAATATTATACCAGTCTGATCAGTGGCATTTTCCTCTGTGCTGCCTGCTCTTCCAGTCGTTGCATAGGTAGGGACAAATGCACCTGATGCTCAGAGAGAAGGATATCTTCAAGCATAGATTAAGGGTTGTACTCAGACTGTAAAGACAAATAGAATGCAGAGCTTACATGCAGCAGCACGTATGGCTTAGAACCCTCCAGAATATATTTCTCTCTTTTTTAAATCGAAGAAATAAGACATGTTTATTTCTGTTGGCTGCCAAACTGAATTATATGCTGAGGTGCCTGTTTCTATCCCTTGTGCAGACAGGTACTTCTCAGCACATCCAAATGCTCATGTTAACGACAGATCTCTGCAGCTCTTGAGTAAAATTCTTACCCCTTGCTTTATGTGTTCGATTGTCAAGCATGACAGGCTGTGGTGACAGCAGGGTGCTCCCCTCAGCACCCCAGCTCTGCCTCCACTGTGGGATCCTCTCAGCAGCCTCGTCCCAGGCTTCAAGAGAGGCTGCAGGGAGACTGGCCTCTGACTATGACTGCTACTGTAATGATTCCCCAGGAAAAAAGGTCTTTCCATTCTTTCTTTGGAATATTTTTCATTTGTCTTAGAGGAGTTCACTAAGCAGCACCAAAAATATTAGGATCAGCACAAAAACATAAAAAACCTTGGAGCGGCACCAAAAATATTAGGATCAGTACAAACACATAAAAAACCTTGGATAAAAAAAAAAAAATCAATACAAATAAGAACAATCTGTGACAGGGTTGAAAAGTAAAATGAGTTGGTGGGGAGGGATGTCAGAGAAATATAAAGAACATATTTAATTGAATGAAATATTAAGTAGCCATTGCTTGGCTTGCAAGGCTTACAATGTACATCTCTCCTAAGAAGTGACTGTGAATCCTTGCCATGGCCTTACGCAGTAAACTTGTTATGAGAGCATGTTAATCATCCTTTCTGTTTACTTTGCTGACTCTCAGAAATAGCCAGAAGTAACCCTAACCAATAAACAACCTTCCCCTCATCTTTGTAACCACAGTGATAAACGCGTATTTCAGTACCTTTTAGAATATACCATAAAGATAAAATCTGTACGTGCACCTGGTTTGGCCAATCACTTCTACGTTCACTGTTTATATGTGTAAATACTTTGGGGAAAGAGATTTTTTTTTGAAAGAACCTGGGCAGCCCCATGTCTGATTGTCTTTTAGTAAATGTTTTTTTCTAGTCTCATAAGTTAATAGATTTTAGTTAGAAGAAATATCTGCTCTTTCAATTAGCACAAAACCACTCAAAAAAAACCCCAAACTTCAACACATAAAAAAAAAACCCAACACAAAAAAACATTAAATCAGCGTGATTCTCAGGTTCTCAAATGTGTGCATATCTGCGGTCAATGGGATAAGTATCATTAACATCTGAGCAGAGCAGCAAAACAAAAAAGGTATTGTATACTGTAGATTGTGTACACAGGAGAAGACTGTATACTGTAGATTGTAGGTCAGTTTATACCATTTAACAACCTAACCTCAATCCAGTTATGTTTTTCTAATGAAGCACTATTATGAATTTTATTTAGATTTTCCAGTTCCAGATTCTACTCATGTGACATCACCTGTCACAGACCCAAGCAGAACCAAATGGCCGGTATAAAAGCATCATTCTACAAGCAGCTACTTCATCATCTCGCAAATTATGAGGGGATTAACGACAACAGGATGGTAAGCAACCAGTGAGAGCACAACAAAGAGGAAGTCTACACTGCTGAGAAACCTGACAGAGTGAATCAAGTTCCTACTTCATGAGATGTTCTCTAGAGTCACTACCCAGGAGTGGAGTAAAATTCAGGCCAGCATAGGGAGGATGCTGAAATGGCATGAAGCTGCACAGAACCACCATTGATGTGCCTTTGCAACACTCCTTCCCCTTTTCCATCTACGGTAGCCGGATGGACCCGTATTTTCCAACAGGCTTTGCGAGTTCTCTGGACCAATTATTGTCACGACCGCTGCAGAAAATATTTCCTAGTGATATTTTTTAGAATTGTTGGCTGGTTCTGAAAACACTGTAATGACAGTGCTAGATTAAGAAGCAGCACACTGGCATGCATGTATTTTCACAAGTCCTCTTGTTTGCTTTTCCTCTTCCACAGTTGATGACAGAATTTGGTTTGCATCTTTAATACCAGTTTTCCATACATGCAGTATACTACACTAATACCAGCTCCTGCATGATGCTTACATTTGTTTGTTCCCAAGAGAAATCTATCCTGGCTTGCACCAAGAATGCAGCAACTAGTCTCTCACCCAATATACAGTAATTGATCCCTTTACAATGACCTAGATAATGCCAGTTTGTTCTTACTGCCGTGCCAACGGAGGTGTTATCTCCCTTGATCTGTCTGTCTCACCAGTTAGTTCCCCCATCTCTTCCCTAGACCCTTAAGACAGTCAGGCTGGCTTTGCCCAGAGTATGTCCACATCCTCCATGCCTCAGCTTTGATGTCCATAAACAGCACCAAAGCTGGTCCTGCATTCTGCTCCCCCTCCATTTTTACATATTTAACTCAATGTCCTAATGATGCTGTGGTAACACCAGTGTCACAGCCCACAGAGGAGCACCTTGCAGAGCTACTAGATCCGTTCCTTTGTGATGGGTGCACTTATACCTACATGGGTCATTTCCCAAGACATACCTTTGGGACAGGTACAGAGAAGGTTAGATGACATTCATATGGATTTTAGAGCACCACAGATGAGCTGGACCTCTTCAAGTGTGGATAAGAGGCAAACTGCAATCAAGGATTTCTGCCCCAAATTCAGTTTTCCTCCCTGTTTTGTAGCAGCTGACCTAAAGGAATGTGTCTTTACTCAATCTTATATTTAAAAAATTCATCCTGAGTTATTAGAATAGTATCTATTCTGTTTGCAGCAATATGTTGCATGCTGCTTTGAAAGATCAAAAATATACAAAATTTGAGCAAAACCTTTGAAAGCAAAATATCTGTGCAACACTAAGAATCTGCAGTGGAACAATAACCATTTTCATTGTCAGAAGTCCCTTCTCATGAAACAAACAAGGAATCTCCTTTTAGCTTTTGCCATTGGCAATGAAAAAATAGCATTTTTCAGATAAATATGCGCAAAATGGCCACACTGTGGTCTGACCCAAAATCTGAGGCAGATTTGAATCTACATTTTTGAAAGACTTCCAGCTACATCTGAATTGATACTCCTAAAATATCCAGTTTGCAAAAAAAAAAAAAAAAAAAAAAAAAAACAAACTACCACAGTTTCAAAGGAACTGCTGTGTGTATGATTTAGTTCTAGAATAAAACAGGTTTTAAAACAGCAATCATTGATGTTGGCCTAGTAGAGAAGAAATATAGTCAAGATAGCAATCATTATGACTTTTTATATTTGACCAATAAATCATGTTTCTGCAATTATTTCTTTTGCATGTGGGTACAACAATCTAATACAGGACTACTGGGCTTCAGACACTCTACAAAAGCTTGAAGACAGCCAATACATTAGGGATCTTAATAACTATAACATGTTCCATTCCTTACATGTTCACATAGTTATGCAGTTCCAGGGAATCAGCCATAAAGCCCTGTCCCAATGTCATCAGGTCAAAGTTTCTGAATAAAATGGACTGAAATCTCAGCTGGGAAGCTTAAATGAAGTTTAACTAACCTCTCACATTATAAAATACATCATTATTATTATTGTTGTTGTTGTTGTTGTTGTTGTTATTGTTATTATTCAGGCATATATTTAGATCCCATAGATGCAGCTAAAACATACCTATAAAGCTACTTAGCATTTGTTGAGCTAAGAAACAGAACAGAAAAAGAAGAAAAGGGAGAGGGAATCTGACAGAGATAGAGAGGAAAGTAATGAAAAGAAGGAAGAGAGAAAGAGGAAGACAGACCACACTACTTCTGCAAGAGAGCAAATCACTTCAGAAAGGGAAAAAGTGAGACGTTATTTACAAGACAGTTTCATAGATAAGAAAAAATAAATGAGTCACAGTGACACAACATGATGGAATTTAATCCAGCTGTTTGTGTCCTATGGCAACCCCAGATAAGCAATATCAGAAAAACGAATTAAGAAATCCAGATGGCAATAAATATTATTCTCATCAATAAAGAACAGATGCCAAAAGTACTTTTGACATATAAATATTATTTTACTGTGTTCCTGTCCTTTGGCTATTATACTTTAAAGTGAAAGGTTGGACAAGATGCTCTTGATCTCTTTTTTTAAGTTACTTCACGTGCTACTCTTACATTTGTGTATACTTGTGTTACTGTGTTAATCCCCTCCTGCAGATTAAGTAACATATGTAGGTACATCCTTTTTTTTATAATAAATCCTCAAATCTAGTGGCTTTAAAATGCTATATAGGAGCAATTTTCAACAAACACTATCTTTTTGTAAAGCATTAATAGCATCCTAATTATGTAGCACCATTCTGGAATCCAAACACTTTAATGGACATTCTGGTCACTTTTTGATCTCTTTGGAGCCCACAAAACATCCGTCTGGAAAACATAATTTTCCTCAAAATTATGTGAGACACTATGGAAATATTTTCTGTTGTGAAAGCTAAAAAGTACAAACTAAATTGAAAAAAGAGTGGCTCCTGTTTAATCAAAATCAGAATTTATATTTTTATAAAATTATATTTAATGAGGATTTTAATAAGAAAATAAAAAACAGCTCTGACCAAATTCAGAACTAAGAATAATGTTTTCCATTATGGGAAGGAGGAAAATTCCTTTTTTTATCAGCTACTGGAAAAGTATACCCTGAGCTAAAATAATATCTATTCACATTTGCTTCAGAAATAGCATCAGATATTTTCTTTCCTGCAATGTTATTCAAGTACCTTTTATTTATTATTTTGTTAGCAGTAAAATTAGCAATTATGAAAAACTTTGAAAAGGCATGTGGAAAAAAAAGCAGAAATTAAGGCTAAAGAGCCTACCTGAACTCTGATGTTTCCTAACAGGTATTCAACTTCACAGCTCTAACAGTGCTGACATATGGGCAAGAAGGAGTTATGCATAAAAATCAGTAGATTAGTAGCCAACATGCGGATGCATCATGTTCTTCCAGGCATGAAAATAAACCACTTAAGAACTCCCTCACTTATCCATTATGTAAATCTTTATTATAAGCCTTATTTTAAGGGGCAAGTGGGCATGAAAAGGTGCTCAGTTTCAGCCCCGAATGTAAATATTCAGTATAGGGAAAAATAGCTGCCTGTACCATCTGTGCCACTAGAGAAGGGGGAAAGCACTGCTATTCCTAAATTCCAGCTCCTATAGGAGACATAGGTGTGCCTGGTAGTTATGGTAAAATATTACTGTGGAAAGCCAAAAGACTTTCAGTGGAGGCTACCAAAGGCTTATACCATGCTGTATAAGTTAAAATGAAACAGGACGCCTCACTGCTCCCACTGGCAATGTGCTGGCATTCTTATTTAAAGACAGATGAAATAATAAATAGCAAACTGAGAAATTACACCTGCATCAGAAACACTTGTTTAAATAATAAACCAAACACAGAAATAATTGTAGGCTTTTTGTTTCTTCCCTACTGGGAATTCTCTAAAGGGAAGTACCTACCTCTGAAATATGTACGTAAGACTGAGAACTCTCCAGCAACAAGCAGCGCATTACCATCTTTCCTCAGACATCTGCATGTAACTCTTTCTGCCTTGAAATTCTGCCTAGCTACTGCCTAGCTAAGGTATAACAGCTGAGACATGTATCATAGAGATGTACCACAGAGGTGGCAGTTCAGATCCAGCTACAGAACATGCCACATGCTAGTATTTACCAAGTCCTGGTCTTTGCAGAAAAAAAAAAACATTAAGAAAGGAGTTGAGGGGGAAGTGCACAAAACCAGTACAAGCTTGTCTTTTGGCTAGTCTACAGTAAAAGTGCCGAGTGATAAACAGAGAGCTCTGTATGGTACCTGAAGATGTAAGAGCTCTTTAGACAGCTTCCAGCAAACTGATCCAGCATTTAGGCTTCTGAATAAAAACAAGTTGAACTAAAGGTTATTCTCAAGAATGGTCCATGTCTGCTGTTGGTATGAATCCATGCTGTTCTGCTGAGGTCAGCTAAGGCATGCTGATATGCATAGAGAAAAATTGGTTAGATTTAGTCTGATGGATCTGTCACATCAGTATTTTCTCTACACAGACAAAACTGGTGTCTAAAGGCAATCTCCTTGGTAAAGGCTATATAATCAACTTTATAGGAGGAAATGCAAAGTATTTTCTAGGGAAAAAATTGGTAACATGACAGTGCATCACTGTAATATCCTACATTTCCCAGCTGGATATTTTGAATTTGGAAACTTTATCTTGACACTGGTGAGCTATCTAATTGCATTTAGAATCATCTATTCCTTTTAAATAGGGGTATAGTCATCTGTCAGTTTTAATGCTATAATACTAGCCATTTGGAGGTAACACACTGTATGTTTGTGTGATACCTCCTGCAGTGCTTGCAAAGGGACTTCAAAGCATTCACTAAAATCACCCTTAGTTTCACCTGAGAAACTTTACTTTCTATCTCAAGTTCCTTTGCAAGCAGGAAACTTTACTTGCCTAAGCCTAGCAGACAGTATTTAATTCATATATGTCAAAGGCAGCAGGACGTGCAGAGAGGACTCTGCACACACAGAAATCTAAGTGCAAAATTATCAGTGCATATTTATCCACTGCCTTTGAAACCCTCTTCTAAGAATACAAACAATCAAAATGAGGGGAAAATGGTTTCCTAGGCTTGAAATACACAACACAGCTCAACTCCATTCTCAAAACATGACCGTGGGTCAAGGAGACATCTGCAAGCGTATGAAGACTGGTAGAGCTTTGAAGGTTGAAATATGTAGCTGAGCATTATTTCTTTGCATTTTGCATATCTTCGTAATACAGGTTCTGAGCGCTACACTGTTGACAAGCCTTTCAACTGCATCAATTCAATGCTGCTGTCATTTTTAGGCAGGTATAACGGAGCAGAAGAATATAAGAGGCCTATACACACACTGCAGTACTTCTTTGCTGAATTTAGATACCTATCTTGAATATTTGGCAGCAAAGAAAGTATCAATTAGAGCCAGGTCACTGTAGCATGAGTGAAGTTGGCTCTGGCCAAAAGGGAACTGTTCCAACTTCTCTTCTTTTTAATTGCTTCTGACATCTCATGAAGGAAATAAAACAACAGAGAAAAGCATTCTGGAAAAAAAAAAAAAAAAAGTTGATTCTGTTTGTATTTCAAATACTCTGAGGAGAAAGGGGAGCATGAATTCTCACCTGTTGCTTATTACCAAGAAAGACAAAAAAGTAAAGAAAATGAGCCTCTTCAGCATCCATCTTTTCTTGTTCCTTACACTCCAAAGTGGCAGAAAGGCCCAGCACAAAGCCCTGAGCTCTGCACGAATGCCCTGCTTATTGAGACAACATTGTGGATAGCCCCTGAAGTTGGTGACTTATGACAATTAGTGTCCATCAAGGGGACATGGGTAACAATATTACAAGCTCAACAAACAAAAAAGAAAAACATCAAAAGCGTAACACAAAAGTATTGTATCTAGTTTTAGAAATCAAAATATCTAAAACTGTTAGTTAGTCTTAAATGACATGGAACTGCTTTTAAGCATTACACTTGTAACGGCTGCATGGCTCCAAGGAATTTTAGGTGGCCAGATAATGTCCTGTTGCTCAGACAGGAGTGTGTTTCATACTTTAGTATGGCACTGTTTGTTTACCTGTTCTGACTTTTTAAGTGAAATATACGGTGTCACAGACTGTGATGCACAATCATTTAGATCACCACTCCTGACTAGCTTGGTCCAACTTAATACCTTCCACAGCATCTGTATCAACTGAGGCACTACCTCTTCACACCACAAGGGGAAGAGATATAGGGAGGGATTCAGTTCTTCTAAAATCTAGGTGTCTAGCCCATATTAGTTTTCCATGTTGCCTCTATAACCACTGGAAAGAGACTTCAGAAAGTGAATCCTTCCAGCTCTCTTAGGCACCATTCTTTCAAAGAGATGAGTCACTCACTGGAAGTGTCCATCTGTGTCTACTGTATAGAAGAGATGCCCAGGCAACTAGATTAGATTAGATTAGATTAGATTAGATTAGATCAGATCAGACGCCTAACTTTCAGTTGCCTAAAACTAGATGTGATGAATCCCACTTACAATGCAATACTAACAACTTCCTAGCACACCAGTAGACTACCTGCACTTCTTTGTATTTGAAGCTTTTCTCCAGAATCCGAACTATTTCCTCTCTGTGGTCGGGAGCAGATGGACATGTTGCCTAGCAAATGTATTTTTAAAGCAACCGTGCTGTCGCAGATGGAGGGGTGGTATCAGCAGTCTCTAAGCACTAAACTCAAAATCAGATCTCCATCTGACTAAAAACACCAGGATTGTGTGTCCAAGAAAGGATCTTTAAACTTGCTTTTTAGATGACGTTTTCATGTTTTCAAATAACTACTCAAAAGAACTTGTCTGAACTCGATCTGATCTTTCATATTACTGTACTGAGATTCTTTGGTAAGACTGCTTCCTTGTGCTAGTAATGCTGTCCCTTTAGGAACTCCTGAGGTATAGAAAGGGACTTCTCAGCTTGGTAACATCCACTGGGAAAAATGATGCTTGTGCACTTCCTCAAAAAGGACTGTTTCACAAACAACCACAAATATCTATGCATTAACATCCATCACATCCTTAACCTTTAGGAGGCTGCAAATAATGGTTGTTCTCCAGGCATGGGGATCTCTGCACACAATGCTCTTTATTATTCAGACGACGACTTCTTCTGTTGTTTTCTGCCTTATACTACAGTGAGAACTCTCATCTCTCTAAAAACTCCAAGAGAAGGAAAAGGAGAGCAAATGTCACATATTTGCTATATCAACTCATAAAACCACAACACAGACAAGAAATGGGTTTAAGCCAAAAAGGCTGGAGCCACATCCCGATCTGAGCCCTCCCACAGAATGAGCAGACTGAGATCCTCTGTTCTGGTCTGGATTCAATTCTGCTGTAGATGGAAATCATTTATACTGATTAAGAAAAGACTTGCCAGAAAAACACAACAATGCCGCTGAGATCAAATTCACTATCTTCACGTCTCCAAGTCCATAATATGTCTAAGAACATGCAAAGCTGCCTGTACTCCTTGCAAGTAAATCTCTGGGGTAAAGGGCAGGAACAGGCAGATCTCCCTGTAGAACTCCTTAGCTATCCATTGAGTTGACAAATCAACTCATTTACACCACCCTATGCACTGCTTCTGCCCTAAATTTTGCCTTCTTGACCTTGTGCTACACCTAGTTCTCAAACTGGAGTTCTGGCTGCTGATGGTGCGATAGCACTGATGTTACAGACTCTGAAGGCTCCTTCTCCATCCAGCCAGTCATTGGCTACAGTTGTATTTTGCTCCTCTTAGACTTCGAACCTTGGGGGGAAAAAGGATTTGTATTGGCCTGTTCAGTCTCCTATTTAATACTTTTGCAACAGCTCCAGGCAGTTTAGAATTACATCACCTCCCAGCACTCTGAGTCCATTCAAATAAGGGCTTGTGCAGCCACCTTTAGAGAGATCAATGACTAGTCTCATTTCTACCATTTGTTGATAACAGACTTACCGCAAGGGGAAAAAAAACATTATTCATACCATAACAGCCATTAAATGTCTTCCTTTATTAAAATTTGCTTGTGCTTATTAAGACGTTCCATATGTGAGATTCCCAAAGACCATCTTGGATGAAAGATGATATTCTAGAAGATACCTGAGTTAGAAGTTTTGTGTTTCTCCTGATGCTTTCTCTTCTGGCATCAACTGCTTGCTTTAGGACAAGGAAGAGAGCTGGGTCAGGATACCTGAGGGAACCCAGAACATACCCTGGAGACTCTTATAACAGCAGTAAAATTCCAGCTGTGACAGACAGGTACTTTCCCATCAAGGAATTAGTAACATGGAGGTCTGTGATGCAGCAAACATCAAAGCTAGTGGTCTCTAAAGTCTTTGGTTCAAAACAGGCAAAAATCAACGAGAACAAATGCAGGGGAATTTTTCTTCAGCAAATATTTACTCACATACTAAAACCAATGTTGGTTCTACAATTGTCTAGGTTGTTACTCGCTTATTTTTTAAATTCTTTCTGTATTTTTTCATAGTTTTTAGTTTGTGCATGAGACTATTTAATTAATATAGATCCAGACCATTGGATCTGAAACATCTAGCATCACTATGAGGAAAATTCACAGAAAATGAAGATAAATCTAAGAGTCTCCAGCATTATCTAGCATCAAATTTTAGCTTACCTTAAGTTTTTAAAAATTGGAGACAAAGCACTGGCTGGTCCCAAAATCACTGCTTCAGGGAACAAAAAGAGCATCTTCTACCTTAAATAAGTTACCAACTCAGAAAAGACTGAATAGTCACCTCATTCACCTTTCACCCCCCACATTAAGCCTCAAAATTTAAACCATATGAAAATTTGTAGTATTGGTGGTGTATGCTTTACTCTCAACTAATTCAACTGGAGTCTCAATGGAAATTGCAGGAACCAAGATCCACTACAAGAACGAGCATATTGCCTTATTTATTTATATGAACATTTTCTTTCCAGAATACAGCCTGATGAAAATAATAGTGAAAATATTGACTCACCTGATGTTATAGCCTGATTTAATGGAGCAAATGGTGATAAATATAGAAAAATATATCTGCACTCCATTTTTCTATACACCTATGAAAACAATTATAACCTCTAAAATCACAGAATCACATAATTTTCAGAGTTGGAAGGGACCTCTAGAAATCATCTAGTCCAACTCCCCTGCTAAAGCAGGATTGCCCAGAGCACATTACTCAGGACTGCATCCAGGCGGGTTTTGAAAATCTCCAGAGAAGAGGACTCCACACCCTCCCTGGGCAGCCTGTGCCAGTGCTCTGTCACCCGAACTGTAAAGAAGTTTTTTCGTGTGTTGGAACGGAACTTCCTATGTTCCAACTTGCGCCCATTGCCCCTCATCCTGTCACTGGGAACCACCGAGAAGAGTGTGGCTCCATCCTCCTTCAACCCACCCTTTAGATATTTGTAAGTAGTAATAAGGTCTCCCCTCAGCCTTCTCTTCTCCAGGCTAAAGAGTCCCAGCTCTCTCAGCCTTTCTTCATAAGGGAGATGCTCCAATCCCTCAACCATCTTGGTTGCCCTTCGCTGGATTCTCTCCAGCAGTTCCCTGTCCCTCTTGAACTGGGGAGCCCAAAACTGGACACAGTATTCCACTTGTGGCCTCACCAGTGCCGAGTAGAGGGGGAGAATGACCTCCCTCGACCTACTGGACAAACTCTTCCCAATGCAGCCCAGGATTCCATTGGCCTTTTTGGCAGCAAGGGCACACTGCTGGCTCATTGACAATTTACTATCTACCAGGACCCCCAAATCCTTCTCCTCAGAGCTACTTCCCAGCAGGTCCACCCCTAACCTATACTGCTGCCTAGCATTCTTCCTCCCCAGGTGCAGGACCCTGCACTTGCTTATGTTGAACCTCATTAGGTTCCTCTCTGCCCAGCTCTCCAGCCTGTCCAGGTCCCGCTGGATGGCAGCGCGGCCCTCTGGAGAGTCAGACACCCCTCCCAGTTTGGTATCATCAGCAAACTTGCTGAGGGTACACTCTGTCCCCTCATCCAGGTCATTAATGAATATATTAAACAAAATTGGACCAAGTATCGACCCCTGGGGGACACCACTGGTTACAGGCCTCCAACTAGACTTCATGCCACTGATCACAATCCTCTGAGTCCTGTCACACAGCCAGCTCTCAATCCACCTCACTGTCACCTCATCTAGCCCAAAATAGCTATTCCAGTCATACAAGTTGATTTAAAGTTCCTATGTCTCCTTTGTTGAAAACATATAGCTTTCTGGTGTTAACACACTGCATAACAGACACTGGGATATCTCCAGTCATCCTTCTGCTTTAGACGTAGATATGTATGGGGAAGCCATAAAACAACAACCAGAAGTTCTTTACAGCAAATGGGCACTGGTGCAAGCAGATGTTGTTTGTTGATAGCTTTTCCAGAAATATAAGGCCTTATAAAAGACTTGCTTAACTCAAGCACATGTAGGAACTTACTGAGCCAGAAAAGGGTTGGGATTTCTTGAAATTCCTGTGGGAACTTTTCATGAGCCTCTTGATGTTGATTGTCCTCAAGGAAACCTGTAATCTCATCTTCTTTTTTATGATACTGCAGATATTCATGCCTTGGAAATGTAAACTGACACAAGGGCTGAGGTTGAATGGCAAATGCCAAAGCAGTACATGGAAACATTTACATGTCCTATTAATAATGTTTAAAAAAAAAAAAAAAAAGAAAGAAAGAAAGAAAGAAAAAAGACACTACAGAGCCAAACCTTTTAACATAAAAACAAGCAGCTATGGCAATTGGATTAAACCAAAACTTGGAATTGGCTTGTTATTTTTCATCTTCTGCCCTCCAACAAAGACAGCCCTACAGTCTCTGAGCACTGTAAAGGCTAGAAGTCAAATGCAGGTCTGATGGGAAGATCATCAACAAGCTGGCTATAGTTCTGCACTGCCATATCAGGAATCAAACCCAGTTTGCCCAGAGTTCCAACAATCAGTCTGCTGCTACATTTTGCTTCTCTAAGGACTCTGAATCATTCTATTCTTTTGTGTACTCCTCCCACATGCAAGGTCTCTTATGAGGCAGCCTATCCATCCTAGCAAGAAAGACTGCCCAGAGATTCCCTCGTGAGCATGTGTAATACTGCTGCTGAATTGGCTAAGGATGTAACGCAGAGTACCAAGAGACCGAGCACAAAGCCAGCCTGGGAGCAAAGAGCAGAGCCTTGAACTGCAGTTCCACCAAGCCCTATACAGTAGCATGGGACTAGATCAGCTGTATATCTGATTACTGCCACGCTCTACAGACAATGGAATGCTAAGCGGGCAAACAGCCTCGTTTTCTTGCATTATGTTTTTCTGTCGTTTGGGGGGGAGAAAAAAAAATTCTAGTTTAGCTCAAAACATACTAGTTTTCCAATAGCATTTATCATGCCAATTTCAGGGATTCTTTGCTTGTTCAAAATTATTCTGGATCACTTTTAGAGAATGTTTCTGAAATTATATCTGAGCTGAGTAGTCAGGAAGATCTACAGATAGTTTTTTTTCAATTTTCTAAAAGTGATTTTGAGCGTATCACCCAATTATGACAAAATAACTGTGTTCATACTATCAATTTACATTTCCTCTAAGGTGGCATAGGCTCTTCTATAAAGTACGTTTAAATCATTCAGGCATTGATTCATTAATCTGTGAGAGGCAGAAAAGATGGTATGGAAGATGGCAGCACTGCTTAACAATGCACAGTAATGGCATTTTCCATGACACGGTAATACTGAAAAATAATGCATTCTACTGAGCCTTAACATTTCATGCAGGAATTATGCTCAGAAGTCAGTCACAGTAAACTGTAGAAAAAAAACCCCAGAATTATTAGTTTCTCTTACTAAGTGCAAACATCTTTAAGGACTTGCCAAATAATTGAGATCATGCTTTTGTTTAAAATCAGAAGAAAAAATGTTTTAGCACTGAGGGAAAAACATGTGTTAGCCCTACAAAAGGCACTGTTATGAGGCAGTGTCAACAGATAGGGCAGCACCCGCTGGATTCCTACTCCATTTTGCTTTCATACCTGCGGTCTCCAACATTGCTAACTGAATCACTCATCTGGAATTGAAGGTCATCAACGACTTTCAGAGGGCAAAGTTAAATTATTTTTAGAACGTGTGCTTTAAACCATACTGCATTCAAAGGCAAAGTGATGCCTGTGCATTTTCAGTCCCAGGCATATGATAAAAATGGCCTTGAATTGTCATGTTTTATACAATTAGGAAGTTTAAAAGTAACAACAGAAGCAGGTAAGGCTTTGCATCATGCTGGGAAGTAGGCATAACAATTCTTTTAGCGTGGATTTTTAACAGAAAACATTTTCACATGTCCCTTCAAAAGGTATTTCAATTGGAAGACTATTTGGTTCTGCAACATTTAAATAGATCAAAGAAGCTTCTTATGGAAAAAAAATTAAAATTATTTAAGTCTGTGGGAAGCTGAGGCGGGAGGATTTTTGGCAGGCAGAAGGACTTTAACAGAAAACATTTTAGTTCTTTTAGTCATCAGACTTGTTGAAAACCTACTGCTTTAGGAAAGCTTAGTTTTGTTCTGTTCATTTGGTTTTCCAAAGGCTTGTCCCTACTCAAGGGAGTACCAAACTTCAGGGACACCAGTTGAGCTTTAGGGAATTCATTGTCTGATTTTTTACATATATAACATAGCATCCTAAAGGGGAGAAAATGAATGACCTCAGCATTATGGTGACATGTTGAAGGATAGTCTTGTGCCATGCTAATGGAAGAACTCAGAGATCTAGTAAGTAAGTAATTTCCATCTGTCATTTCTATGACTCTTGCATTTTCAATGTGATGTAGTTCAAATGTTGCTGTCATACAGAGAGAATGTAATCCAGAAACAAGTTCATTAGCTCTTTGGGGAGCAAAGACTCATGAATGTGTACTGAAGACTTGCATTAAGCCATTCTGGAAGGCATTTTATATGACACAAAAATAAAAACATTTTTGCCTCCAGGATATAAAACAATGTTAGTTAAATTATATATATCAGAATGGAATAATATTAATTAATCTTTCCTAGATTTCTTTTACTTCTTAAACCTGCAGAGATTTTCCATTGAGTTCCTCATTTCCCAATAATACTCTCTGTACCAAAGTACCTAATACTTAGGCATAATGCTACAGCTGAAGCATTTCAGTTCCAGATGAGACCGCAGGAATATGACAATCCCATTTCATATATGTCAAGGCATACATATTTAACCTTAACAAGCCAAAGAGCCTGATACTGAAAGGAAATTAACTTTAAAATAGCTTCCATCTAAAATACTGTCAGGACAACGTTTCTTCTGAGCCTCACTCAACAGATCTGAAGGCATTTAGGCTTTTAAAGTCTCACTGAGAAACAGCAGCAACAAACTAAACTTCCTCAGTCCACTTAAAGTGACAACAGACAGAGAGAAAGGAACAGACGTTTCAGGACTTTTGCACTGGCATCTGTCTGATCGCTAATAGCTTTAGTACTTATTTAAAAGTAAGCAGACACATACCATAGATTGGGAAACAGAAAAATGTCCTGAGTGAGTAATGTAACCTGAAGGGTACCGCAGAATCTGTGAAAGAAAAACATGATAAGCAACATTTCAGAGCAGTGTGCTAGATTATTTAAACCTTCATCCAGTGTTTGGTGTAGACACTAACTTACTGGTGATTTGTAATAGATCTGTCCTAGCTACATCTGGCTACATTGCATAAACGAAAAGCAAACGAAAAAATAAATTCTATCACATGCTATTGTTAATTTCCATACACCATCTCAGTGACTAAATTACCAATGGACCACCACGTGCAGATGCTTTCTCCCAGCCCCTTTTCCTAGGGATGTGTGAGTTTGACTTTGTCAAAACTCAGGGAAGTCTGTCCAACTGATGAGCAAGGAAAGGGAAGCTGTGGGGAAGACAGAAATGCCTGAAGCCAGAAGGGTCTGGTTCCATTTGGAGTCTGACTCAAGTGCCTGGAAAATGCTGATGGCTCACTGGAGGTTTCTGAGATGCTGCCTGTAGAAAGTTTTCTTTGGTTTTGTTTGGAAATCAAGCTTTTGCTTTGACTTTGGTACCTTCATATAAAATTGACACAAGAGAGGTGTAGGTGCAGATGGTGTTGGTGGCGAGGCCGTATTTCCACCACTGAATGACTTATCTCAAAGGGACAATGTGCCCTGATGTGCCCTCAAACAAAAATTTTATCTTTTCCAGCTCTTCAAAAATTCTGAGGCTAATTTTCTGTTACTTTGCCAAGAAGAAAAATTAGTAGATTTCACTAAAATAAAGTATGTGAGCTAGTTGCTGATGATGGAAAATGTTGATCCCACAGAGAGAAATCGCAAATGAGCAAGACGTGAATCAAGCCAGCTACACGTTGGGAAGGAAGAGCGCAAGAAGAGGCAGAGCTCTGTCAAACCTTTTGCAAAAGTTTAATATGAATCTAAGGTTTGTTCACAGATGCCACGTACTGTAGCAGTTGCTTGGAAAAGAACAACACTGGAAGCACACTGTTTATTACTATATACTTTGTAACTTTTTCTTTGCCTTGTGCTTTCATAAACACATTGGCTTAGAATCATTATTTTGCAGCTGCCAGATGCACTAAATCTCCCAGCACACTTGCACTCCCAGCTTTAGCCTCCTCTCTGAGAGAAGGCAAACACTGTAAGATTTAGTAAACAACTAGCCTGCAAACTGAAAATGCCCCAAAATCCTGCCTGCTAAAGTCACTCACACAGGATTGAAATCAATTTGAGACAGCAGTTCATAATTAGGTTCCTTTGGCCAGGGGAGGAAGGGGTAAAGTGTGTTTTTCAGCTTCATTTTCTTGGGCAAAATGAAGACTTTTTAAAATTTGACTTCTGAGTTTGTTAGCTTTCTCTGTGATACGCACAATGCAGTGCTAGTCAATAGCATCTCTCCTCCAGAGACAGAGGGGGACAGATACTGGTTATGGCAAAAGGGAAGGGATTTGGTGCAGCCACCACACATGAACACCCCTGAACTTTAGGAAAGGCTGAATCTGGATCTGGCATTTAGGGTTTAGGCTCATTTCTGGAACAAACAGTTCTGCTGTGCATGCTGCAACAAATGGATGAGTGATTCACTGGAACATGCTGGCCTAAAACAAAGCCATCTATTCTGTTTGGAAGTGGAGGTTCACTCAGGAGCCTGCAGTAGGGCAGGGTCCTGATTAAAAGCTCATCAAAGCCAGTGGGAGATTTCCAGTGCCTGTGAGTGGCTTTGAATCCAGACAAATTCCTCTCCATGCTTCAAATACTCCTCACCCTTCCTCCACACTTGCATGAGAGCAAGGAGACACATTGGAGAGGCCCAGAGGAGCAATCTGGGACTGGCAGGGCTCAGCAAAAGCTCTGGGAGAGCCTAGTCCCCTTCCTCATCTTGCTAGCAGCCTTCATATTTTCTTCAGTGTTCATTTTCTCCCCTGTTTTCCAGACTTTTCTTTGGTCATGTTTTTTGGATTTAAAACATTCTGGGATTGCAGTCTTTCCACATTTTTGCCTTGAAGACAATTATAAACAAAGATATGTTAATAAGATTCATACTCAAATGGATTATATGGGGAAACCATGGGGGACACTGTGACAGTGATGCAAAACCCACTGTGTGAGAATCTGCTGGGTAAGAAGACTTTCAGAATTTTCTACGAATACCCTGAAACTATTCTTTAAACTAACGCTTTCATCCAACAGCCGCTCACAACTGGGGACTTTGTAGGTCTATTATAAGCCTGCCAAGAGTACTGTGGTCGCAGTCAAGTCCAAATAGCCTCTCAGAAAAAAATCCGCATTGGGACAAAATGAAATAAGTTTGGTTCCTATGACATTTGGAGGGAGAAGAGTGAAAGAAAATTCAGTGCATAACTAATAATTGCCATCTGCCATGCTAGGAATCAGTATTTTCACTTCCCAAGATAAAAAACAATTGGCTGATATGAGGCTCTTACTCATGACTGCAAGTGGTTATTTTGAGGGGGAGGTTGGTTGCGTATTTAAACATTCAAATCTAAATATAATTAGCTCACAAATCACAACTCTCAAAGTAAGCATTCAAGGACATTAGGGAGGGAAGATGCAAGATGCTGACTGAACTATAGGCCTTTTGCACAGTTCTCAGTGAAGGAAAAAAAAAAGTATCAAGAACCACACTATGAGTACACGTAATGATTCAGCCCAAAGATAAATTTATAATGCAGCCCAGAACAGAAATTGGATAAATGTGCCAAATAGAAATCCATATCTCTGCAGTTGTTATCAGAATTTAGAACATAAACTTCACTCCATACCAAGGTCTCCACAGTGAAAACTGTCCATGATATAAGTTTTCAGCAATGTCCTCCAGGCCCAGGAGCTGGGAACTGGCAGAAGAGGAGAGGGTTCATCTAAGGAAAGAAGTTTACACTGATCTCTGCTGTGCTGAAGACCATTTCTCCCATTATCCAGGTCCACAACTGGACAGTGCAACTTGAGCAATTTTCTTCTGCTCTTCAAAACCAGTTGGACTAGACTTTGAGATCACTCCCATTATCTACCACAGGATAGATGGACACAGTAGTTTCCTCAGGCAGGCCATTCTGATCTTTTGCAGAAGTCGGTCTCTGCTGGTTTTTTGGCAGCAGCTCTCACTCTCTTGCCAGCTCATACAACCTGCCAGCAGCATTTCACCACTGCCATTCCCTAGACCACACTAACAGTCTTGAGTTTTAGTGCCTACTGCTCATGCCAGGCCGTTGTGCTCTGCGACGCTGCTATGGGACCCAGCTCAGGCTCAGTGATTCTTGCAAGGTAAACAAGGCCATAGACAATATGCTAAAGAGCTCAACTAATCTAGGAATAACCTCAATAATAGAACTGTTTCTTCACAATGAAAATTAAAGGGGGGGTGGGTGGGTGGATAGAGGTCAGGAGCAAAAATGAACATGTGATGAATGTAATCCTGCCAGACCGATGTGACATGCTGTGTCGATTCTTCTGCAGGGTGTGGGTATGCGCATGTGCACGTGTGTGTGTGTATAGGAGAACACACACATCCTGAAGAATTCTGGAATACAGAAACTTTATAGCCCCAGAAATTTCACCATAAAATCTTTATACATTGAAAATAGAACAAAATGCCACAGGGCTGAATTTCACCTTTCTCTGGAAATCATCGGCCATGACATCTTTGGCACCTTACCAAGAAAACCTTTACTTTATGCATGGCATTTTGGAATCCTAATTCTTTAAACGTAATTTTGACCAGTGTACGATCCTGCATCAGTCTTCCCTGTCTATGTGAACAGCAAATACCCAGCTGAGGTCATACATCTTTTGAGCCTATCATCAGAACATCACTTCCTTTAACAGAAATAAAAGGCAAGTTTCCTTGCTGGCCAGTGACAAAAACTGTGTGTAACTTTCCGATACTTAAAGCATAAATGCTCAGCTGGTTCAGAGTGTCACACAGGCCCCTTCTCTAAAATCCAGTCTATGAAAGACAATAAGACATCTCATCTATTCACATGCAGAAGATACTTGCAAGGACCACTTGCTGGTATTAACGCGTTAAGAAATTTCTGAGTGAGCAGCAGTTAGGAGAAGTCCTTTACTGCAAGGAGATTTTCCAGTGGCAATATGATGCCTGAATTGAAGGATGGCATTTCGGCCACTGACTATCCCATCACAACGTTATGAAAAAGTACATGGCTGAAGAAAAAATTAGGAGAGTGACTATTTCTCTTTGCCATATTGAGTGGTAAGTCATACCATTTGAAACAATTACAAGTTTCAGTGTGTATTTGTCAATCTATTTCTAGCTAAGCAAGGTGAATGACATTGTAAAAGGCATTGCAAAGGCCTCCCTTGGCAACTGTATACAACTCTGATCATTTATATCCAGGACATACAAATAACATGTAAATAAGCGTGGCACTCTAGACCACAGGCAACATTTGCCAAAACTGCCTAGAAGGACTTCAGAGATAAATTTTCCATTTCCAAAAAATATTTTGATTTTCAGTTTCTAAATGCTTTTGCCACTCAATAGATTAAAGCTGTAAGTCACATTAGACCCTCAACACTACCGCAAAATGTCACTAAAAAAACCAAGGCAGAGCAATGTTTGAAGTTGAAGTTTTCTTATTCCAAAAGGTACAGGTGAAAAAACTACAGGAAGTTTCACTTACACAAACCCTTTGTGAGCCTAAGACACTTCAAGCATTTTAAAGAATTTTACTGTCTTTCCTCATTTTATGTGTTCCCATCTCCTCTGAATGGATACCAACTTCTGACCCAAATGGAACTTCAAAACAGACTTTTATTTGGAACAATAACCTTGCCTCAAAAAGCATACTACTATCTTGCTCAATTTACTAACAGCAACAAAACCCAATTAATGGTTGAATCTGCGCCAAAATGAAAAGCTGGGTTGATTAAGGGTTTTTGTAGAAAAACCTTTGAGGGTTTTTTTACCATCAAAGAAATTATCAGAGATAGTACCAAATTCTAAACCTGGCAGGAAAAAAAAAAAAAAAAAAAAAAGGAGGAAAAAAGAAAGGGGTCAACACCAGAGGAAAAATAACCAGTATTGTTCTCTAGCAACATAGCAACTGTTCGTTCTTATGGCCATTGCAACACACAAGTAACCACCCTACTCTTGATATGATATGACACACTCATACTGTCAGTGATACTCCTCCCATCTCAAGAGGATTACTTTGTATTTCTTCCCGAGGTCTTTTCAAAAACAAATATTTGCTCCCATTCTGCACATCCTGAGTGCTGATCCCAAACTCTTTTGCTAGGAAAGCATGTTCTCCTGTATGTTCTTTTGTATGAATAATTTCTCCAGTAATCTCCTTTCCTTTCCCCACATGACTGGATTAAAGTTTTATGGGGCCCAGGGTAAAACCAAACAATAAGAATAATCTTACTGTCATCGTCACCAAGTTTCACAGCAATTCTGTTCTCATGTTTTCCTCATTCCATCCTTTTCCTTCTCCTTTTTTGAGACAATTAATTTCTCTACTTGCTGTCCTTCAGTCTGAAGTCTTCCCTGCTGCTCACATGAAAGAGT
>NW_009647989.1:216580-229440 GCF_000708025.1 Charadrius vociferus
GAAATGCAGCCAGGTCAAGATGAGGTTATATAAAAGTCTAAAGGCAACTTTTTTAGGTCACATTCTCAGCAGCGCAGATTCCAAATGTTTCAGTAAGGAGACTGCACTTAACACTCTAGCTGACAGTATTCATCAAATTAATACTGTGTCCATAGACAGTTTTTAAAGTGCTTTTCTACCATGTACACGCTATAAGCCCACGCTGTACTTGTACCACACGACTTATACAGCCAGGTATTTATTTGTACCCATGCACAGAAAGGAATACACTTCAACGCAATTGTTCTTTCCAAAATAATTTTATAAAACTGTGGCTTTTCTTTTCTCTCTGTATGGAGATTAGCTAATCTTTAAAATGATGAACAAAATGAAAAGCCTAGTCATTCTATATACTTAATATTGTGCATGCTTGTTTTCCTTTTCTAACACCATTGCATGTGCCAAGTCTCATCACTGCGAGGAATCTCCAGTACACAAAAGGTGTTTACTTTGGTTTTTTTCTTAGTAAAATGACCTTTACAGTATTTTGGTTAAGCATTCTTATGACTAGAGATTTATCTGGACATTTTAGACTTCAAACCTCTTGGGAACTCTTGGGAATGCATTCAGTTTGGTTGCAAATCCTGAGAAAATATGTGTATTTGCTCATAGCTTCAATAAATTAAATAGAGCTATATTGTGGCTCTCTTCTGGTCTGTTCATGCCTACAGTCACAGGCTCTCACAGTAGCTGCAAAACTGATCCTTCAGAGCAAACTACCACATTTTCCTTGTGCATTTCTTTACATAATGAACTTGCATAACTCTATACCATATGGCTGCAGATAGACTTTTTTACCTAATGATCAGTATTTTCATGAGAACATTACAGCATTTTGTAAGCTTAGGGTGTACAGTGTCTAGCTCCAGACTTCACTGTACATCGCTCACAATTCTGTGTTAGTTTCTCCAGATAAACTGGTCACACCAATGACTACAGTTTTGCACCATACATCTAGCCATACTTTTTGCTAGAATCTCAATAATGACTTCCATCTCTGGCCAAAAACTAAGCTCTGAGGAACAAAGGTTTTTCTCACTGAAAACTTGGAAAGAGAAAATAACTCAAAGCAAAATACAAATGATTGATAGGAAAAAAGTCAATTCTGTTACTTGATCACCAGGCCACAAAAGTTCACTATACCCACATATATCAGCTTACTGGTCTTATTAGATTAACACTCCAGCATCACTCTCTGCGATTTGCTTTGCATCACATCCTATATGAACACTCAGAAAGGAGACAATAACAAAGAGCCCCAGTAAGTGCGATTCAGATTGTCATTCAGGATCAGAGTCCAGGCTGTTGGTAACAGCTTGCTGTTCCTGTCCTCATTGGTAACTCTCTATACCCCTAAAGACATACCCCAGGAGGTATGTCAGCTAGTAGACTGGCAGTTAGAGCTAGGTTATACTGTTTAAATGGACTCTGGCAACAAGCTGAGCAGAGAATGCTGAATCAGAAGCCTGCAAAACACCCAGTTAAATTCTGGACCGAGGATAGCAACTAATTTCTGCCTTAAAAATATGAAGAGTGCAAAAAGCAGCAGGCCCATCATTATTGTCACATCCTTAATCAAAAGTATTTTTTGCGAGGTTTTTCTCCAACAGATATAAAGCATTTGAAGGCACAAAAGAGCTTACATACAAATAAAAAAGGGAAGAAAAAAAAAAGCCCAGCCCTCTTCTAACTAGTCCTGCTCTCTGGGAGTCATCTTCAACTATCCCACCCTCCAGAGACATCCCTAAGCCTTCAGTTCTTGGCCATGTCTCATTACCTCACTCCAGACACCTGCATAAGGTTTAAACTTTGCTAATGCACTTCAGCTGAAGCTTCCTTACCCCCTTCCAATGCCAACAGCATTGGTTTTTAAACTGTTTTTTTAAAGCAGTTTTGTAAAGAACTGGTACAAATCATTACCCTTTTTTTTCTGCTGGTTTTTGACTGAAATGGGTAAATAGAAGTCTCGTGGAATCTGTGAAAGCAATGTATGATTTGACAGAGATGATACAATTTTTTCACACTCTTTGAATTCATAACTGCATCATATCTTTGATATGCTATATGTATTTCATTACTTTCCTACTGCTTGTGCTACGGTGCTCATTGAAGACATGGGTGATCTGAGATATGGAAAACTGATTTGGCTTCCCACATGGCACGCAAGGCAAGTGAATGGGAAGGCCTAGAAGTGTAGGCTGTTCATCCTCTGTACTCCCACCAAATGTTCCCATAAATGTTCTCTTCCTTTTTCCCACTCAAGTTCAAATTTTTCATTTCCTACCTGACGCTACAGTTACTCATCTTTATGTGGAAACCTCTGTGGTTGTTTTGCTGCTAGACAAGTTTACATTTTAATAATTGCCTATGCAGAATTACACAAGCTGGGAAGGCAAAGAATTAAGTACAAAACCGACATTCCAAAACAGGGTGAGCTTCCCACTGTAGAAATAACAATGGTAATTAAAGAGGAGTTTTGCAATTATAAAAATGCTTTAACTATGAAAAGGAAATAAATGAAAATACTCTTGGTGTCGCTAACATCCTTGCATGATGAAACAACTACAAGCTAGTGTTCTTAAAGTATCATTTACAGGGAGAAAGTAATAAGCCAACAGGCTCTAAAAGCAGATGAATTACCATACATGAGTTAGCATTCCATCCATAAATGTATCAATGCATGCATTATAAATACTGACAAAATTTCCCTTTTGTGGTTACAAGTGGTATGTCAATTAAAAACCCCATAACTTTTATACACATACTTTCTGCATTTCAGTTGTATGTATTCCGTTATACGGTCCCCCTTAACCTATTAATATACTCAATATCTTGTTTATATATGAAGAAGTTCAAGACACAGAATGTCTTCTTTGAATGAAGAAAACTTCTTATGTTTCCTTTCCATCAAAATAAGATGTGGCAATCTGTTCCCTTTAATAAGGATGTCATTAAAGAAGAAAAAGAGTGTTTTGACTGACAATCCACTATGCATGAGAAACATGTGGACCGTGACGTAGTCAATAGCAGCTAGCTAGGGGTCAGGTCTGAAAATCATGGTCATAACTCGTACAGCAACATCTGACTACTATCACATTCTAACTTGTTTAAGCTAATCCTCTCTCACAACCTTATGGTCATGCATGTCGGGGTGCAAAAAGGTATGCAGAATTCCACGTTTCCAGTTTTAGTTCATATATTTAGTTGCTTGCTTTCAAAGTCCAAAGACCCCAGCTGCTCAGAGAATTTCTCCACAAACATGCCCTTCCTTAACGTATCATAGGCAATGGGGTTTGAATTTATGGAGGGTTTTTTTTGCTTCAGCCTACATGGGCTACCTGACCTCAAATAACATCTTCCAACAGAGAAAAAAGGAAGGCACGAAGGAAAATGCCTAATTTTTCATGCCAATCACACATTCCCCTGCCTTTTTAGTTTCTGTCTCCTAAAAGCTCTGATTAAACATGACTTCCTATTTGTTCGTAGAGTGGTTATTTTGTATGGAGTATCACTGGCTCAGAAATAAACATCTTGTCAAACACAAAGCATCACAGACTGATCTATTCAGCAAAACAGGGGCGGTTTCTAGCATGTGATGAACTGAAAAGTTATACACAGATTTATTAACCCCAGAAACTAAACATCTTCCTGATTTTAATCTTTTTTGACTATTTTTATCTAAAAGTAGAAATACCCTGTTTATCTCTCCCTGAGGATCTATACTTTATATTAAACACAGTATATACATACCTTATCTGCTTATGTTTCTGCAAGTGAATTGAAGGTTGTACAATAGTCCTGGCTTGTGATTATTGTTCATGTTCTGAAATATGTTCTAGCAGTTCTGTTTTTCTTGCCTCTGTACGTTAAATAATGTTCTCTCTTTAACATGGCAAAAAAATGTTCTTCACAGTCACAAAGCCAGCATTTGGTTTTGTTAGGGCTCTTAGCACATGGAATATGTTTGTAGGAAGGGCCATAAGAGGAATATTATACTGGAATTAACACAGTGCCTACAGTTATTTCTCAATAAGTAAATTCAGTGATGAGAGAGAAAATCAGAAAGATAGAATTAAAAATGTCCAAAAAGGATAGGCACTCAGGATCAAGAGCGATGCCTTTTAAATCTGTACATGCCTGAGAATGTAAGCAAGGATACTGGATGTGCGCACACGCGTGCAACAGTTAGCAATCAAAAGGAGTATCTCTGCATTGATGAATCAGCTCTTTTAGTAAATACACTTAGCACCACTCTGCACAGAGAAATTTCAGGTAGTTAAAAGCTCCTAAGAGAAAATTGCAGTTGGTATGCTCAAATCTTGACATTTATCACTTGTGAAAAATGTTAGGCTGCCAGTGTGAGGCAGTACAGCGCTTCATCTACCCACTGAGGACAAGACTGAAAACAAAGATTCAGTGTTTGCCTAAAGAGACAATGGAGATGATAGTCTTGCGTTAACTCTGCTCATAGACTGAGCCAGCTAGACATGCACCAGCTGTGGTATAGAGACACGGCCAGCTAGTGCCATGCCGAAGTTAATAAGCATAGCTGCAAGGCTGTGTATTTTACTTCAGACGGTTGCCAAGACATAAGATAGTGTGTACTCGTAGATACAGACACTCAAATTACATTTCAAGTTTTGCCTTGGCTTGATGTTTTCAGATAGGATCCTTTGGTCAAAATTTTCCAAACAGCCTCCAAGTTTGGATGCTTTCGCCACTGCAGGAAATCAGGCTTATTCTTAGGAAGCAAATTGCTTACATTTGGCTGATACATCTAAGGCTGTTTTGCGGGAACACAAAACTTGCAACGGCTGTTTTTGAAAATGTTACCTTCGTGCCTCTAATTTCCACCCCTGCAAATATAACTCTCCACAAATATTTAAAGAATATTCTTTAATACTTCTGTAATAAATACTGTAATACTGATAATAATAATAATTATTATTATTCCACTGATAATACTGTAATACTGATGACTATTATTATACTGATAATACAAATAGAAGATCGGCTTTCCTGGCTTGCTCTGTGCAGGTATATCAGACTCTTGGTCTTCACTTGCCTTGGCAAAGTTGGCTAAAACCATGTTCAGATACAAAGAGCTCTACCCTATAAGCAGTCTTGTATGCAAAATAGCTAAGGTGAAATTCACCACAGTGAAAACTGAGTCCTGTACTTAGGAACAAGAAATCAGATACAATGTGAAAATAACTGGCAAGACAACAAAAAACATTGACAGGATCTGAGATCTGTATTAAACCACAGGCAGAATACAGATTAATGATATGACACTCTTGCAAAACTTAAATTAAAGGAAAGAAAAAGTACACCACTGTCATACCAGCATATGCCACCAGGAATATTCTACATAAAGGACAGGAATTATTTTTTGTCACTAAGTCTTACTAAGGCTTCAGCTAGAGCATTACATTGCATAAGAGTTTTGGTTACCATACTTTTCAAAAAGCTAAAGAAAAGCTGGATAAAGTCCAAAGTGGAGAAGAAGAGGTTCAGAAAATAGGACTTATGAAGACAGATTGAAGAAATTGGGTTTGTTTAGTCTAGAAGACTGAGGCAAGACATGATAGCAGGCTTTCATGTGTGAAGGACTGCTTGTAAGGGGACAGTAACCAATCTCTCTGTATGTCCACTCAAAGAAGGACAAGAAGAAATCAGAGCAATCTGCAATAAAGAAAACCATATTATGAAAGCACTTGTAGAAGTAGAGAGGTGTAAGCCAACTGCATGGGGAAGCTGTGGAATTTTATCGAACAAAAGGTTTACAAAAACAGGTTGGGCAATTATCCCTTTGGGATGGTCTGCTATACTTGAGCCTGGTTTACTGTAGAAGATTGGATTAGGCTGACAATCACCTGAGATCTCAATCCCATTTTTCTGTTCTTTTCCCTCACATTGCTATCATTCTCTGTGCTCTGAGATGCCATTTGACAGCCCCAGTTCCTTCTCATACTGACAACTTCATCTATCTACTCTATGTCCTCAGTTCCCTGATTACTTCATCTGCATATTGACTGGGAATAAAGAAGCAAACATTGGGGCTGGTTAAGAGTGCTTGCAAATAAAATGCACTGGATGGAGCAGCTGACTGGCCATCCAGCAGCTGACTGGTTCATAGAAGCAGCTGACTGACACCTTTACCCGTGTAACTCGTGTTGTCTTTCTTTACCCAGCTGACAATTTTCATGTGACTTGTTTGAATTTCCTTAAGACTTCTCCTTCTCTGTCAAATTTGTGTTTGATTGCGTTGGAAAACAGGTTTAAGTTTATCAGGTGGGGAGGAAAAGAGCAGCCTGTTACACAGATACAGCCAAACAGACATAGAGCGTAACCACATCTGCCTCCCTTCCTTACAAAATTAGGCCAAAAAAAATCTACCCCCACTAACTCCACCTCATTCAAATCAGAGATAAAATAATTTGGATGTCTACGTTCTCAGGTCCTAGCAACTATCTCCACTGCCATGTTCATTAGACTGAGGTACTTGCGAACAAAGGGAGGCTATAAAAGAATATGCCAGGCTGTGAATTTAAGGCCCAAATATCCCACAGTCATTTCCTAGAAGATTTCCCTAATATCGCGTGAAAGCATACCTAGGCAGAACTGTTGTAGAGCAGTGCTCGGCCTTTCGTTCTTCTTTGTAGACCAACCTCTAGCCTCAAAAGGGCCGTAAGAAGTTTTCCTCACTAAAGATCAAATTATTTGGTTTCTCTAATGTTACTGGGAGTCGCCAGAAGGTCCTATTTCAGACATGCTAAGAAGTTTTGTTTCAGTAAATGTAGAGGTGGCTGGATAGTGGGAAAGGTTAGTTTTATTTTTTCAGGGTAGGGAGGTATGTGCTACACATCACACTTGTTTATCTCCTGGATGACTCTCTCCAGAACAGCTTACTCTACTCCACATGCTGTGCAACTAGGCAACACCATGGTATCAAACAAACCGCAAAGACCACTTTCTCCAAACTTCCTCCCATTCCCAGTAACAATTAATGTGACACAATTTGGGAGATGACTGTAGTTGCTCTAGGTATTATGCTGCATGTGATTTGAATTTAGAAGGCGTGAGTCACAGCAGGTTGCACTTCTAATAAAGCAGTGTAAGAACCTGATCCTGAAGAATTTTATTCCTGCCAGTCGTCCTTACTCATTCAGTAAGTCAACAGGGCTAATGCATCTAAAAACTACAAGAATGAGAAAGGCTTTGCAGGATTCAACACTGCTGTTATGACCTCTGGGATAAAGAAAAGGCTAGGCACAATCCAAAATTGCAAGAAATGTGCCGGTATTTTCTATGCATTTTTCATCTCGCGTATGTACATTATGCAGTTTGCTGTTCCATTAAGTCGCAGACTGCATGGGAGTTTCAACTAGGGTGTGTCAAGGACTCCTAGTCATAAACTTCATAGATGATTTTATTTGCTCAAAATAATCTCTTGGCAAGACATCTTACTTCCCTGCCCCCAAGACATTGTTTGTAATAAAAGTCTGCAAATAACTATACCAGGCAATTTTCTTTTTCAGTCTCCTTCCTCAACATGAAACGGAATCTCTTCCAGTCTGTGTTCTTCCCAAAGTGTCTACTGTTACTCTGTATGTGCACATTGTGCAACAGCTGCTGAGTCCAACTGCTGCAGATACTTGTCCAGAATAAGGGAATGACTAAATATCAGTACCTTTTATTTTACAGCTCAACAGTGAAGTTCAGCATTTGCCTTATCTTGTTAATCTAGACCAAGTTCATGACACAGATAAACCGTAATACAGGATGCTCTATCAGTTTTCGTGAAAGTTGAAAAAAGCAGACAGATACATATACGTTGTGATAACATGGAGAGGACTTTGGAAATAACAAAACAGGCTTTTTATTTTATATTTCAGTCCCTTCCAGACACTACATTTTAAGCAACTGGCCTTTAAGAAACCCCCAGGCACATCACTTCTTCCTTCTCGGGAGCAATTTACTGTTAATTCATCACTTCTCTTAGTTATTTTAAATGCATATCTTTCAAGTTGTGTAATGACAGTGCAGTCCTTTTTTAATATACATGTTATTCACTTGCTCGACCACATGACTGGCAGCAACACCCAGCTATGTATTGCACAGATCTTTCAATACCTTTTTCCCTGATGCTTAAAGATATTATGTAATATTAAGCAATGGCATAATTAAGAGTGCGGTATTGGATCTGTGATTAATTGATTGCTTCTGCCTAATTAAAAGAAGAAAAGAACAGAGTATAGGTTTGTATATGATATGGCATTTTGTTCGAATGCGGTTTCGTGTTGTGGTAAAATGTGTATGTTCTGTCTTGTGTATAATCAAGTCTTGCCTGACTGTGTAATACAAAGTTAATGCTGGAGACAAGAGATGCTCTGTTTGATAGCTGAACATAAACTTAAGTCTCTTTTTTACTTCACCTGTGATTATCTCGAGAAGAATATAAGTTCTGCAGCTGCTTGTTTACAACACACAAAAACACACTGGGACACAGACTGCTGACGGATGCAAATGAGCAGCTTGCTTTCACTTCATGGGATCAAAGGTCCCAGTATGTAAACGTACAAGCATACGTACTTATGCTCACCTCCGCTGAGCAAAACATTTGGAAACGCATGTCCACGAGTGTGCTCTGAATTCTAATGAAAACCAAGGAAACTCTACCATGAGCTTGAATTTGAATACATGCTCTACTGATTCACTGACTGGAAATACTTTACTGAGGCAGAGACTAGGTGCCTATATCTAAGGTTACCTTTGATCCACTGCTGACAAAGGAAGTACATGAAAAAGCCTTTTGATAGGGAATACTAGGTTTTTTTTCCTCTTTATTCCTTCATAGACAAAGGAAACCCACTTGAACTTTGAAGTACAGTAAACAGGTTTAGTTTCAGGAATAGAGTGGGGGAGTATTTTTCGCTTCATACTGCAAATTCGAATGATTTCTTAAAAAGAAATGCTTTTTCTCTCTATGGAAAAAAAGGCTTAAAAATTATTGAATGGCTTCACTTTTTCTCTGGTATTAAATCTAATAGTAAACAAAAGTACTGCACAGCCATTATAATTCAGAAGAAACCCAACTACAAATATCTCTGCTTATTAAGGGGTTAAGGCTCAGCTCAATAAGCTAGCTATCCATTAATCAGACATTGCAATTTCCCACACATTTTTGATATGGGAACAGCCCTGCATTTGATGCAAGAACTTCAAAGACAAAAAATATCCAATCTGATTTTTCTATAGAGGCAACGTACAGCCGTGGTTTGCAAAGGGAATATGCCTGCAAAGAAAGACCACTGATAAGCAGGGTATCCTTGTTAAGCACATATGCACCATGCACGAACATATTTTTTAACTGTAATTTATGTAGAATGACTCTTTCATAGACATGACACAGATTTGCCATACAACGATGTCCTGGATTCCACCCAGAGGGGAAGGGTTATGACCTACATTCACATCTCTTCTGGGAGCTAACCATTAGCTTCCTTAATGATAGCACAATAAACGCCACCTGACGATATGCCACAGAAAGTCATAAACGGTGAGATCCTCCTCATCTGACTTTAGCCACTAAAACTAAACCAGTTAGCTGTTTCTTTAGGAAACACAGAGCACCTCCAGGAGGGGATTCATATCATCCTAAAATAAATGAGGTCTTCTGAAGACTGTATTTAACAGAGGAATCACCTAACCAGCAAACCTGGACTAAAAGTCTACCTTTAAGATGGTAGGCAAAATGAATTCCACCAAAAGCAAGTCACAGGAATTTCGTGCATCATAAAAACTTTTTAGATCTGTGCTAAATTGTAAAATTATAATAATAAACAACCCAACTTTCTGTATCTTCAATGCTGTGCCATGAAGTTGATATTTTATACATTTATACATTTATATTCATGTACTTTATACCTTTATAAAAAGATATGTTGTATATTTTTAAAGCTTTCCTTCTATGTGAATAAAACATCAGATAAACTGTTTTAATACCATGCATTTCAGTAGCAACACTCCAATGTACATTGTCTGTCCTATTACCCCTAAATTACAGTTTCAGCATAGGTTATTAAGGTTCCCTTTTCTATTTATGTAACTTTAAATGAAAAAAAAAATATTTTTCGGTGTGCTAGGGGATAACATTATAAAGAGATTCTAGACAGAAGGTCTTATCTAGAGAAAAGTTCACTTCATCTATTATAGCAACCTCGTATTTCTTTGTGATTTGCCCTAGAATCAAACCATACTTGAAACCACACTGATTGATTCTTTTTTTTTTTTTTTTTAGTTTGCATATTGTTATCGCAGCAGATTTGGTCTTCTTTGTTGTACCTTACCATTATGCTTATGGACATGAAACACTCTGTGATATGATACGATATGATATGATATCGCATTCACTTTGCTCTTCAGCTTTCTGCTGAGAAGAGGGATACTGACTGCCAAAAGGAAGCAAAATAATCTCAACTAGTATAAAATGTGAGCTATTACAGAGCTCAGACAAGTTGAAGGTCCAGGTCTACATTTCCTCAGTTTTTGTTTCCAACATCAGCACTTCAGAAACCATACTCTTGTCGATATGTCGGTCCCACCCCTCCCACTGAAAATTAATCTGTTTCTTCAAGTCAATGAAGAGTTTATAAAAAGCTCTGACATTTTTCACTATAGGCTTTACACAGAAAGCAAAATTATTCTGCGCACAGTAACTGCAAGAGTCCAAATTAATTCTGGATAAATCACCAATTAAATTAATACTGCAATAGAAATTAATTATTCAAATTCTGAGGGCATCATGAACATATTAAATAAGTCTGAGACAATGACTACAATGGAGTGAGACCACATTTACAGTCACAGAAGTGAAACCATTACCAATGTTCTCCCAAATACTTACTGTATATCCATTACTTTTTTCCAACTACTTTTTTTTTTTGCAGTCTCAAATGAAGAGACACTAAGAAGCTTTGGACTTGTAAACATATTCTGCAACTAATATTCAATGAAAATAAAAAAGGACCCCAAACTCAAGAGAAAGCAAGGAAAGGATGTGACTCCAGGGTTCAGGGCAAGAGAGTGAATGACTGATTAATCACATAAAACATCCACGCGCTCCTGAGCCCTGACTACCAGTTTTAACAGAGCTCACATTCTTGAACACATCCAAATGACAACAGGTAAATTCCACTAAAAGTGTTTCAACAAGTCAGTCATCTCTTGCCCACTAGAGCAGAGCTAAGTGTCAAATTCCAGCATCAGCTATAAGGGTGTAAATTGGTATTAGCTCCACAGAAGTCAACAAAGCTAGGTTTGCGCACTGTGGTAAGAACTTGAACCTAGATGTGTAGGATGTGCTGAAATTATGGGTCACATTTTGACCTCAATCACAGTGGTGTATTTCTAGTGTAATCAGATCGTTCAAAGTTGAATTGGTGTTTCAAAGGCATTCTTTAAAATTTAAAGAGGGTCCAAATTACAAAATCTCACAATACTCATCGAGCAGGAGTGTTCCGATAAAAGATTACGGATTCATCCACACACACCCTTGGATAAAGTAAGAGATAAATTTTGGATTTTATTTTTCATTTTGAAGTGGATGGTTCCTGGTTGCCTGCCCCAAGCTTCTCACTTAATGTAAAAACACTTTTGAGGTTCTCTCACTGCCTTTCAAATCTAACCTTGGCTTGACTTACTGCGACATGAAGAAAAGCTTGATCATAACACCCCGGGCTCCAAGACACAAGCTCACATGAGCAACAGACCCTTTGGCTTCCATGAGACAATCCATCAGAGAAACTCACTGGTATAGAAAGGGCTTAGTGGGCTGACTGCTAAGAATTACAACAACATGTCAATTAAACCTGTCCAGGGAGGATCAGTCAACATCTCTTTCTTGCTCTCTCCCTTGCTTTTTTTTTTTTTTCCTGGCGGAGCTCTCATAATTATCATAAACTCTTTTCTCTCTCTGCTTTTTATCTTGAGACACTTGAGGGTTTTCTTCTATGAATCATTATAAAATAAAGAGGCCTACTTCAGATCATACACTCTATCTCTTAAGTTAAAAGGGCAGACAATCATTTTGGCTTTACCCTAATATACACAGTTCTGCAGCTATCTCGTTCTTTGGGTCAAGAATTTCCCAAGGCATTTCCTGGGATAATCTGTAGAGCAATAATGCCTCCTCATACATTAGCCAGCCTGACTGCCTGATGCGTTTTACACAGTTCAGTTTAGAGTCCAATTCAGTCCCTGCTCAGGGTTGCCAAGCTCGCTCCAATTTTCCCTCACCACACACGCAATCGCCTGACGGGATCCTGCTCATTCACTGACACTCCGCTTTCCACAGGAGCACATGCCAAGCATACGCAGGCCGGGGAACGCAGAGGAATTAACCATTTTTGGAATTCGATTCCTTCAAAGCCGTTTCACGCAGTCAAGTCTCTTTTGGTCATACAGAGCATGACGTGACGTAGAAAACCTGCCTTTTTAACCTCTAAGGGCTTTCCTCTTACCTGAAATCCGGATTACGTGGGAAATTCTTGGCTGAAGTAGCGTTAGTCATTTTGTGCATTAAACAAAGCCATGACGGGCGAGTCTCAGCTGCAGTACAGCTTTAGTCACTTCAGTCCTTAAGCGAAGTCCTTAACCCGGGGTCATCCCCACGCACCCTTCCCCAGTGCCAAGGAGAAGTGGAGGGGGAAGGGGAAGGCGCCAGGCCCCCCCGGTTCCTCCAGCCTGTCCCCTGCCCCGCCATGGCTCCCCCCTCACCCCCACACCACCCCGGCCGCCGCCCTCCCCACGCTGGGACG
>NW_009647989.1:230834-338755 GCF_000708025.1 Charadrius vociferus
GGGCAGTCGGTGCTGGGCGCGGCGGCAGCGCGGTGACCTTCTCCCTTGTGACTGTCCCCAGGCTGGTTCAGGGACAGACCTTTGTCATGGGGCCAACGGCTGCTCTCTTCCTTCTCCTCATGCTCGGCGCCTCGGAGGCCAAGCGCACCGCAGGTAAGACCAGCTCTGTCCTCTGGAGCCGGTGGTTTGGGTACTCGGAGCAGTTGGGGAAGGGGAAAAAAAAAAAACACCCCCCAAAAAACCTGTTCTGGGTGTCTGTGCAGGAGGCTGGAATTGTGCTCAGTGGTGAAGGGGCTCCAAAGTTTTCAATGAATAAAAACTTTTGAACTTGAGCATCAGCTAGAGCAGGAAACTTTCTCCAGTGTGGAATTCGTGTAACTTTCAGAAACAGAAGCGCAGTGTCTCCAGGACTTGGGAGCGTTAGGTTGTCCACCTCTGTGCTGGGCAGAGGAAAGGGGCGACGTGGTGTAGGAACTGGCTGAAGGAGTCGGGCAGTAGGCTGCTGTGGTGTTTGCTGTCACCCTGCCGGACTAAGCAGGCTCACTTTTGCTGTGTCCTAGCATAGGAATGTTGCAGTCTGGGCTTCTCCTGTCTGTTTCTCCTCTGCCAAAGCCTAATGAGGTGCCAGAACGGCTGCTACCTCTGTGTGTCAGTCAGCGGGTACCTGGCACTCCTGTGCCGACTGGCTCCTGTACAAGAATGCACATGTACTGCTGTGCAGCAGCTCCTGGTGGGACTGCCGTACCGGCGGAGCTACTGTCTGCACTCTCTTGTGAGGTGCTGTACCTTGCACGATACGAGCCAACGTGTTAAGCAATCCTGGGAGGTACGCACCTATTCAGCCTCTTCTTGTCCCTTGCTCATGATGCTTCTTCCGATCTCTCTGCAGAGTCCAGGAGTGATGATAACAGTGTCTTCGATCTCTTTGAACTCATCGGCTTCATTCGCAAGGGAGGTGGGCGCCGGGCACCCGGGGTCTACCTGGTGAAGGGACCAGAATCCTCCAGCCCAGCTTACCGCATTGAAGATGCCAGTCGCATCCCTGCTGTCCCTGACTCCAAGTTCCAAGACTTACTAGATGCCATCCATGCTGAGAAGGGCTTCATCCTCTTGGCCACTCTCCGGCAAGCCAAGAAGAGTAGAGGCACGCTGCTGTCCGTGGAACAGAAAGATGGCTCTGGTCATGTCTTCAGTCTAGTATCGAATGGCAAGGCAGGCACTCTGGACCTGAGCCTCTCTGGTGACGGCAAGCAGCAACTGGTGTCAGTAGAGGATGCCTTGCTAGCTACAGGACACTGGAAGAACATCACCCTGTTTGTGCAGGAGGACCGGGCTCAGCTCTATGTGGGGTGTGAGAAAATGGAGAATGCTGAACTGGACATCCCCATCCAGAACATCTTCACGAGGGACCTGGCCAGCAGTGCCAGGCTCCGTATCGCCAAAGGGGGAGTCAATGACAACTTCCAGGTAAGAATTTTGCTTACATTTTTTCCTAGTATTTTCAGTCATCTGCCTTGAAGGTACATTAGCTCCTCAACCGGCCTAAATAGCTACAAAGCGATGGGTAACAGGCAAAAAGGGTTCCACCACTGACTAGTTTGTGTACATCTGATATGGACCACCTCTAAATCTGATAAACTTTAATAATGGAATTTGAAGGGTGAAGAATTAGATTTGCAGGGATAGAACCTTCTGCAGCAATAGGCAGCACTGAAGCTAGTTGTAGCTTCACCGCTCAGCTTCTTATATGAGATTCAGAAATCCATGGGGTTCTGCCGTCCTGCCTGGAGAGTTGCCAGGTCCTTGTGGTCAAGGATGAGAACGTTAGGAAGCGGGGCTTGTTATCATTAATGTGAATAAAGCAACATGTTTCACTTTGCCATCTGTCTGTCGCAAAATTACTTTTAATGATCGTATGTGACCTTAAGTGCCTACAAGTTGTCTCCATGCGAGTTGTACTTCTTTCCGTTGCAGTCACTGCGAGTAGCTGTAATTCTTCCTCTGTCCACAGGGACTGCTGCAGAATGTGCGGTTTGTGTTTGGAACAACTCTGGAAACTATCCTGAGGAACAAAGGCTGCTCCAGCTGTAAGTTTGCAATCTTCTGAATCCAATGACCTATTAAAAATAAGATTCCTCGTTACGTTAGAAAGACAAGTTGAAACAGAACTCACAAATATGCTGACATGCAAATCCACGTTGCATAAGGAATAAGATTACATTTCTGCAGGCACCTTAATGAATCTGGTGGCAGCTGTTTAGCAGGTGTTACCCTGGAATGATAAATGCACGTGGTAAAAAATGCATTTACTTTATGTGTGTTTTTGTCTCTTAGCCACGAGTGCGATCATTACTTTGGACAACCCCATCAATGGTTCCAGCCCAGCTATCCGCACTAATTACATTGGCCATAAAACAAAGGACATCCAAGCAGTCTGTGGTTTTTCCTGTGATGAACTAACAAATATGTTTGTGGAACTGCAAGGGCTCCGGTCCATGGTTACAACACTTCAAGACAGAGTTCGCAAAGTGGTGAGTGTTGGCTAAATTCATGGCACCTGTCATTAACTGGCACTTAATGAATGAATTATAACCTGCCCTGTGAGAGCCTGGATAAACAGTAGTAACTTTACTCTGACTTCTGTGGAAAAGGGTGCTTTCTGTATTAACTTATAAATACCTTCTCTCTACTTCTCTCCCCCGCCTCCTCTTCCCACACCTTCCCCTTAAGACTGAAGAAAATGAACTGATTGCAAAAGTGGTCCAGATCACTCCTGGAGTATGCATTCACAATGGAATCTTGCACAAAAATAAAGAAGAGTGGACTATTGACAGCTGCACTGAATGTACCTGCCAGGTAAGATTCCTCACGTTCATAAATCCTCTGTGTATAAATTCATGAGTTGAAATTAACAGATATTTCTAAATGCCATTCATTGTTAGCAAGAGTGAATCCTGCACAGAACTGAGCATACTGCAGTAGCCAGACAATTATTCAGTTTATTTCATCCTAGTAGATCTCTGGTATAAATGCAGCTTTCATAGAATGTTACAACAGCAGTATTTCAGCAAATTATACAAACCATCACTCTGATACAGCTGTTAACACGCTTTTAGTTCCTTAATTTGGGGAATGCCTGTATTCTTTACATAAGTTCATGAGTAAACTAAAAGTTGGCATCAACAGAACAAATTTATAGTACTATCAGCTTTGCTCTCTGGAATAGTTTAGATCCACCTTCTGTCCTCACTGACCCTCCTGCTGGCTTAGTAGGAAAAGACATTCTAGTAGTTGGTAAAGGCTCTTAACAAACTTATACGGTTTTTATTCATCTATCATACTTCTGTGTCCTATGACCTGTTATAGATTATAAGGAACAGCAATCCTTTCCAGGTTTCAGTTTAGCTGTTTAAATCTCAGGATCACCTGGCAAGTTATTTAGGCTTTGTGTTCCACTTCTGTGGAATGTTGTAAAAGTACACCAGAATATACAGTTTCAGGGTTTCTTTGAACTCCTTGCTTGCTCCTTTTAACTGTAAGTATACCTTAGCAAAAGCATCTGGGAGTACCAGTGTACCAAGGAGCGGGTTAACTAGCCTGCCTCTGTTTAGAAACTAAAGGCCGAGTATTTGAACGTGTGCAATCCAAGGCATCTCACCGAGTTCTGCGTCTACTTCTATAGGTCTACATCTTTTGTCTTGCAGTCAGCAAATGATATGGTGACTTCTGCATTTGCCTCTTTCCTACCAACCCTCTTACTCAATGTTAGCTGTAATTGTCTTAATGTGGTCATTTGCTTGGGGAGATAAAAATAGAAATCATGAGAGCATTCTTCTGACCAAGCTGCTACCTTCTAGAAGCAAAACTAAGGGCTGCCCTTTAGCTCTCATTGAGATTGAAGGTGGGTGTTCTTACCCTGCCTGCTTGGCTTAAAGATCAAAGGCTTCTAAGTATAAGTTATAGATTTCATGGCTCTTGAGCAGAGTCCACTAAACTCATTTTATCTTTACCATATAATCAGCTTAAATCCATATTAACTGAAACGAAAGTTGGCTTCTCTCTCATTCTTGTTTCATTCCTTTGAAGTCTGACCTTATACTTTGGGTATCACGTGATAGTCTTTTACTCTAGCCAGCATCTGGTAGCTACTCTTGATCAACTTGTGCAAAACCAAAATACTTGCACTCTTGACTGAAGAAAAAAAAAATATGGGTGGGAATGGGAATGAGATGAAGTTTGACTAAAAATACCTGGGACTACCCTTGGGTTGGATTAGCTCTAAATACAAGGGCCTCTGCTTTAGATGTGCTATTGAGTCTTTAAGTGCTCCAGTCTCTTTATCATTTAACCAGACTCCAGACATTGTTTATATTCCACTTGCTGATTACAATCCTCACAATTCTTTATAGAACTCTGCCACCATATGCCGGAAAGTGTCCTGTCCTCTCATGCCTTGTTCCAATGCCACCGTGCCTGATGGGGAGTGCTGCCCCCGATGCTGGCGTAAGTACTTAATAATACCTTCACACCTCTGTAGCAGTTGGCTTCATCTAGCTAGACACATGGTGCTCTAAAGTACACCACAACTGGATTTAATCTTGCACCACTGGAATAAGGTTAGCCTGATGCCTCTTTGAGGTTAACCACTTAGGGGATGCATGTGAGCACTGAAACATTTGAGTTCACGGCCTTTATCTTGTACAAGAAAGGAAAATGCATGTGGCTTTTGAGGGCAGTTGTGTCCTTTTTAGTGAAGAGAAGGATGGGATAAACTATGGAAAAACACATACCTGGAGTCTTATTCAGAGCTGTGTCCCTCTGCAGCTAGCGACTACGCAGATGATGGATGGTCTCCTTGGTCTGAATGGACTTCATGTTCTGTGACCTGTGGGAATGGGATTCAGCAGAGAGGGAGATCCTGTGACAGTCTCAATAACCGCTGCGAAGGGTCTTCTGTACAAACTCGGACTTGCCACCTTCAGGAGTGCGATAAGAGATGTAAGTACTTAATCTACTCTCACTGGTAATAAAACACAGGACACTTTTGTTGGCTTAATGTTAATAGCAAAGATTGCTGTGTAGCTCTGTCACTGGGATGGAGCATTGGCTTCTAGCTTTAAGGACTTATATTAATCAGGTAAAGGGGAGCAGACAGTGCAGTAAATAAGCATGTGTGGGCACTGCTTGCAGAACAAAATGTGAGGCCTGTTTAGATATGCAATTTCTCTAGTAACAAAATAACTTGATCTGTGACAGTGCTGAGGCTATCCAATACATCTGGAGTCTTTGGTACCGTTCTGGTACTGGCTATGTTCTAGGTGCTGTGCAGCTGAAGTCTGTTCTTCAGAAGCTCTATTAATAACAGACATCTTTCTCCTGCAGTTAAACAGGATGGTGGCTGGAGTCACTGGTCACCATGGTCATCATGTTCTGTCACTTGTGGCACGGGCATCATCACTAGAATTCGTCTCTGCAACTCTCCAGTACCACAGCTGAATGGCAAACCTTGTGAGGGCGAGGCGAGAGAAAACAAATCCTGCCAGAAAGATCCTTGCCCAAGTAAGTGTGTCCAGGTGGTAACTACTATTTGGTAGCTTAAACAGTGAAATTCCTGAGTAGTTGCTATATAATCTATTTCTAGTAATCTCTCTTTAAACTTAGATGTGGGCTAGGTAAAACCTCACAGGTTAGTTTCAGAAGGAACTAAACTGCTTTCTATGGCTCTTCCATGGAGTCCATTAATCCTGTCATTTATGTCCAAACTATGTCTGAAGTGTTCTTACTACAAAAGTAACTGTCACTAGTAACGTAGAAACTAGTACCACTGAATTTAAAGTTATACATGTCTTCTAACTTCTGTCTCCCTTTAGTTAATGGCAACTGGGGACCATGGTCTCCATGGGATGCTTGCACAGTGACATGTGGAGGAGGACTTCAAAAACGTAGCCGTCTCTGCAATAACCCTGAGCCTCAGTATGGTGGGAAGACTTGCGTAGGTGAAGCTAAAGGGACTCAGGTCTGCAACAAACAGGACTGTCCAATTGGTGAGTATCCATTTTCCCATAAATATCTGAAGATTGTGGACAATCTTGAAAATACTGATTAAGAAATTTGATGTGTATCCGTAAAACATGAGTGTTAGAATTTGAAACCGGCATATCAGCCAAATACAGTACTGTAGCAGCATGATAAGCGTCTCATCTTAACACTTTCTCATTTGTTTTTTCAGATGGATGTCTGTCCAATCCTTGCTTTGCGGGGACTACATGTACCAGTTCCCCTGATGGTTCCTGGAAGTGTGGTGCCTGTCCTGCTGGCTACCATGGTGATGGTATCCACTGCCAAGATATTGATGAGGTAAGAAGACTAGAGTTTGCTCCTTGAAGGGGCGTGAAAGAAAACAGGAAGGGAGAATAAAATCCCAGTGTTTTATAACACTAACTGTTGTTCTCCTCTATCTCAAACTTGTATTTCAGTGCAAAGAGGTTCCTGATGCCTGCTTTGTCTTCAACGGAGTGCACAGGTGTGAGAATACTGAACCTGGGTACAACTGTCTGCCTTGTCCACCACGTTTCACTGGGACACAGCCATTTGGTCGCAGTGTTGAGGATGCCATGGCTAACAAACAGGTATTGTCCACTTGAGAACTGTTTTCGGTTATGAAATCTCCCAAAGTTTCTAAACAACAGAAAGCACCCATGCATTTTGGGGAAGAAGGACTCGATACATTTAATAGAACACCATCCTCTCTGATTCAGAACAGGAGGAGCATTAAGCAGTTCCTACTGAAGTTCAAAATGAGTTGTAAAAATCACTGTGCTCCTCAGCCATAGAGGACTCAGATGTTATATGTAATTTTAGGAGAGTAATTTAATCAGCATTCACTTATGATCCTACAATATATGCCTTAGAGATATTTTAGTGCTTGGTTCCATGTGAAAATTAATAAGATTTGAGCAAGAAAAAACAGTAATTGGTGCTAAGACTGCTACTCAAGTTGGAGTGGAAGAAAGTAATGTATGAGTCTCTTCTTATTTTTTCCAATTGAAGGATCTCTGATCAAAACAAGCACATATTCTCCATGTTTTATGTCAATCTCTGGGGAAAAATGAGGGATAAAAGATGTTTTCAGTGGATTTCATTTCTGTGTGGTCTCCTAGGTATGCAAGCCACGTAATCCATGCACAGATGGAACACATGACTGCAACAAGAATGCCAAATGCAATTACCTTGGCCACTTCAGTGACCCCATGTATCGCTGTGAATGTAAACCAGGCTATGCTGGCAATGGCATAATCTGTGGAGAAGATACTGACTTGGATGGATGGCCAAATGAGAACCTCGTTTGTGTTGCCAATGCCACTTACCACTGTAAAAAAGTAAGTTTTTCCTGTTTTCCCATCTACCACAATAACAGCCTGAGAAATATAGCAAGTTTCCATCTAGTTAGAACCATTAAACTATCCTCTCTAGTTAGAACCATTAAACTATCCTCTCTGCAAATAAAACTGGTAAAATACCCCTCTGTGTAAGGATACCACTGTCAAAGTATTGCTAGGAGGCTCTTGCTGTTGCTGTAGGTATTCCTGCAGTAGGGGGGGGAAAATGAAGCCTGACACAATTACGAATGTTTGCTATAAATGTTCTAGGAAGAATCTAGTTTAGGCCATACCTATATCAGCTTTGCTCTGACAAATATCTATCCCCAGGGGAAGAAAAAGAGGGTGAGATTCTCAAAAGCAGCTGAATCTTTGTTCTAAAAATTATTTGAGATGTGGCTTTCTAAGACTTATCCTCACAGTAATGACTAGCTAAAATTGAGTGAACTACAGTAAGATAACACCTACCTGATGGAGATCCTATGACTTTTTTTTCCAAATGAATAGACCTTACCTGCTAAAATCCCTATTGTAATCATGCCAGGAGTAAATACATCTGTGTCCTTTGTCCTTTTTAGGATAACTGCCCTAATCTGCCCAACTCTGGGCAAGAAGACTACGATAAGGATGGGATTGGTGATGCCTGTGACCATGGGTAAGACAACACAAAAGAAAAGCCTTTGAGAATGTAGCTCTCCCCTTCCTAAGGCTGGGGTCTAGCTTCTGACCTTAATCTTAAGAGAAGACCATAGGAAATTGCTGGTACTGACAGCTATCCTAGAAACCTTTAGATATACATAACTATGCAGACAAACTTTCTGCAGCTGGTTAAGCTTTGGAAGTGAACCTTCATTTTTATTCAGCCATTCCTACACTCATGCAGGCAATGGGGTGTTTTGAGATAGAAGCATTCCAGTTTTAACTGCTTCCCTGCCTTTCATTTCTCCTTTCATATAGTGGTACAAGCATAAGCAGAATCTGTTTTAAGCTTTAATTTGACTCTTTTTAAAGCTTGACTTCTTTCTTGCTCTTGCAGGACAACTGTCCATTCATCTACAACCCACAGCAGTATGACTATGACAGGGATGATGTTGGTGACCGCTGTGATAACTGCCCCTACAACCACAACCCTGATCAAACTGACACTGACAACAATGGAGAAGGAGATGCATGTGCAGTGGATATTGATGGAGATGGTGGGTGGCCTCTAATTACTCCTTTAGATAGTTTTCTAATCGTGGATTGATCAAATGTGCCAAATATACCACCGATTTCCTACCACAATTTCATCCCTGAACACACAAAGGTTCTCCTGTGGTGGTTTCAGGGCATAAAGACTACTGAAGTAGCGTTTATAGCTAATGGAGATTCACTTTGAAATAGACACATTTTGGCACAGTTCAATTCTAGCTCTACTCTCGCAGGCAGTAGGAACAGAAGCATGTGGCAGAGCTAGTGAAAGCTTTGAAACTTGACTCCTCAAGTGCTGTTCAAAATGCTTTCAGAAGTTTATTAGGAAGTATGTGCTGGCTTTATAGTCTTTTGCAGAATTTAGATGTTTGACTTCCATTCATGAACTTTCTTTAATTTTGCAGGGGTCCTTAATGAAAGGGACAACTGCCAATATGTCTACAATGTAGACCAGAGGGACACAGACTTGGATGGTGTTGGAGATCAGTGTGATAACTGTCCACTGGAACACAATCCTGACCAGGTAGAGGATTTGCATTATATAAATAGAAGACTGATATTATAAAAATGTAATATATTAGGTATTGTAGAAAATATTTGAACAAGTTATGGCTTTCATTTGCCTTGTCACAAATCATTCTTATTAATTTGCCAAATGGTGCCTGTATCAAATAACATGCCCTCACAGTTCAAAGAGATGCCAGGTATTTTCTGAAAAGTAACTCTAGTTAAGATCTTTGAGACTACTGCGTGTACTTGTCTCCTGAACATTTCTTAGGTTTGTCAGTTGCAATGACTCTCATAGTAAGGATATGAAAATCTTGGGAGCATTGTATGAAATCTAGGTAGGTAGGAACTACCTACCAAGCCTGTAGGGCTGAGTTTACTTTAAAGCTGTTGCAAATCAATGGAATCCAGTGTAGTATGGTCATGTGGCCTAAAAGCAGCGTTACTTGAAGGATTTAAACAGATAGTACAAAATTTCTTAGCCTTTGTCACTTGCTTTACTACTTCCCCACCTTAGGGTGGAAAGTGCCTGAAGATCCTTTCAACTTTCTTCTCCATGACGTACAAGCAATGTTTCTTTTAATACTTTGAGATCTTAATATAAGTCTAAAGGTTTTTCAAACACTTTTCTAATCAAGTTCTAGAAGCAGCGATACTCATTCTGCCACTTGAAATCTAGTAACTATTCAAACTGTGTGGTATGCCTTCTGTCTACACTAACACCAGTGTTGTCCACCAGTCTTGACAAGACTAAGCCTTGAGGCAGCCTTAGGGATGACTGGATTGTTTTTCTTATTTTAGAAGGTGACTAAGCAAATGACTGGCTAAAATATGGAATCAGCAAGCACAGCAGTTCATGCAGCCTTTGACCACTAAGGGAGTAATTGTCTTGACTGATGAGTCAGGAGGCATGAAGAACATTATAGGCTTTTATGATAAAGAAAATTATGATATGGTATGGAAGGTGTAAAACGAAGACTTGATAGACTATGTTTAAATGTTACAGTCTGGGTACAGAGTGTTATTACCCTTATCTGGCCCTTGGAACCAGGGAGTTGCCAGAAAAGGTGGGAGGTAAAGTACCCTGAGTCCGGTATGGTAGGCTAGTGACAGAAGAGTCAGGTGGCAGAAGAGAGAAGAAGAGAAGCTGATGACCACACTTCTTTCTGCTGCTGTGAATTTAAATTAAAACCAGGGCAACATTAAAGCAGCCCAAAAGCAGTTATTGCAGGCAGCTTGAAGTAAGCATGCATTAATCCTAATACTTCACTACATCCATCTTAGCTCTTGCTAAAGCAAGCAGAAATCCTAATTGATTTAGCTATTAAGACTCCTATTTCAGCCTCTTTAAGTGGCTTTTTAAAATGTTCTTTATTTTCTTCCATTTTTTAGGAGGACACTGATTCTGACCGCATAGGTGATCAGTGCGACAATAACCAGGACATAGATGAAGATGGCCATCAAAATAACCTTGATAACTGCCCCTATGTGCCTAATGCCAATCAAGCTGACCATGACAAGGATGGAAAAGGTGATGCCTGTGACCATGATGATGACAATGATGGTATCCCTGATGACAAAGATAACTGCAGACTGGTTGCCAACCCAGATCAAGCTGATTCTGATGGTAAGATAACCCTTATCATAATATTTTAAGAGTATCTTCCGATAGCTTGATGCACTTTTTTCCACATTATTTAAGGTTGGACAAAACTTCCAAGAAACAAAAAGATAGAATGTCTGTACTGTTGTTATAGTGCTCCTCAGGAGTAATGAGCAATGTAAAAATGACCACATATCCAACTCATTCCTAAGTCATTATCAGGCTGGAGTGAATAGTCATTTATACAGTAGCTGTTGTGGCTTCTGTAGTGTGTCTGCCAGCAGTACCTGGGTAGTCAGAGATCTGCAATTAAGATTTCGACTCCCAAGTTGTAAGGCTTGGAAGCAAACAATGGTGATATAATGGTGAAATTACTTGTGTACTGCAGGTGATGGACGTGGAGATGCTTGCAAAGATGACTTTGACCAAGACAGTGTGCCAGACATTGATGATATCTGCCCTGAAAATGTGGACATTAGTGAGACTGATTTCCGACGATTTCAGATGATTCCCCTGGATCCCAAAGGAACATCCCAAAATGATCCAAACTGGGTGGTTCGTCACCAGGGTAAAGAACTGGTTCAGACAGTCAACTGTGACCCTGGTCTTGCAGTTGGTAAGGAGAAAATGTTACTGTTAGGTTTTTGGTTTGGGGCGGGGGGGGAGAGGGGCAGGGAAGGGAGAACCTGAGAAACTATTAAGGAGTTTAAGAACCACAAGAGAGCAGTGCCTAAAATTTTCTCCTTTAATGCCTCTGTAGGTTTTGACGAATTCAATGCTGTGGATTTCAGTGGCACCTTCTTCATCAATACAGAAAGGGATGATGATTATGCCGGCTTTGTATTTGGCTACCAGTCTAGCAGTCGTTTCTATGTTGTCATGTGGAAGCAGATCACCCAGTCTTACTGGGACTCCACACCAACCAAAGCTCAAGGCTACTCGGGTCTCTCCATCAAAGTTGTGAATTCCACCACTGGTCCAGGAGAACACCTTCGTAATGCTCTGTGGCACACAGGAAACACTCCTGGCCAGGTAAGAGTGGCACTCTAATAACCCACTCTTCTGCACATAGTCTTCTTGGCAAAGACCAATAACTTTATAATTATCCCCAGTCATTCAAAATACTGTATACAACTAACAGGATCGCATGCTGCAGACAGGCTTTCCAGCAGCAGTGAATCAATTGTTTCTGGAATTGTGGAGTAGTTTCCTATTTGTATATTTAAAAGTAAATTTAAATGCAGTTGATTTCAAAAGACCCCATTATGGAGCCTAGTGACTTACTTTAAGTCTTTACTAGTCATAGTGATGATTGTGAAGGCACCTTCACATCAAAATAATGCCTGTGTTATCTCAGGCCTTTGGTTAATAAAAAAAATACTCTTTCATAGGTGAGAACTCTGTGGCATGACCCTCGTCACATAGGCTGGAAAGACTTCACTGCATACAGATGGCGTCTTAGCCATAGACCAAAGACTGGTTATATCAGGTGAGCATCATCCTTTTATTTTAAGTAATTATCACAAGGAAAGTGGATGTCTGTAAAGATGAACCTAAGAGAAGCTTGTCAAAGATGGCTGACCTATTCTCTCTTTGTAGAGTTGTAATGTATGAAGGGAAGAAAATCATGGCAGACTCAGGACCCATCTATGATAAAACCTATGCTGGTGGTCGGCTAGGATTATTTGTCTTCTCTCAAGAAATGGTGTTCTTCTCAGATCTTAAATATGAATGCAGAGGTAAGGAAGACTTGAACCAATTCATTTATATGGGATCTCTTAAGAAAGCTGCTCTCAAGAAAAATAGAATGGATCAAGAAGTAAGAGCTAAGAGGAAAAGTTCACCCATGATCTTTCATGGCTTGATCTCAAGCGAGTTCTGCAGGCAGAAACAGGACACCTTCTTGATAAACTCTTCACAGTTTAAATGTATAAAATCTAGGTATATTTCTACCCTGTTATTTCAAAGTATCAGAAATCCATGTTAAGATATATTTTAAATCTGGGACTTGAATGTCCTTTAAAATGCTGATTAGAATGAAGCAACAAGCTGACAAACTCCCAGGTGAAAATGCAAAATAATGACTTCAGGGAGCAACACAGTAGTGTCCAACATGCGAAAAATTATTTCCTTTAAAAGCAAGCAAAGTAGAAAGTTGTCCATATATTGCACTCTTGCAGTTCAGTGGAGGTAAGTGCATATGAGTAGTCCCAGGTTCCTAGTCGTCTTAAATTATGACTTCATTATGTAATGGCTACGTAGACTAGATTCTGAAGTCAAACTCAAAATTACCTAAGCACTTTCAGTTTTCTTTACAAGTGTCTCTAGGGATTAATGTCTTAGACATTATCATGCATAATACACAGAAGTGTTTAAATACCTTAATTTTTTCTTTTTCACAGATCCATAATCACAAGTCATTGGATCCAGAGACTATTTAAAAATGCTGGTATTGCACCTTCTGAAACGTTTAGCCTTACAAATCCTGGGACCATTATATTATTCCTTCCTTTCTTCTTTCTGCATAAATGTGGACTCAAAACACATGACCTGCCTCAAGAGAATGCTTTTGAGAGAATGAAAGTGAGAACATACTTGCTATCTGACCTCTGCTGAAGTGGAAGGAACGAACGTGTCTTGCAAATGAGAATTGTCTTCACTGAACAAGCACACTTCTTTCAGTAGGAAAGACATTTGTTTGCTGTTTATCACAGTGCAGTGTCACTGCCTCTCTAACTGGAGGTCCCATGGAGTAGCATTTTGTAAAAAGAACATCTTTGGATGTGCTGTGGACTACTTAAACTGAAGACCTTTCATTGTGTGGGGAAAAGGGGTTTTGGGTGGGAGGGTGAACTTTAAGTCTTTTTTTCTTTATGGGGAGAGGAAGTTTTTTTAATGAGGGCTGCGCTACCTTGGTTTACATCTGTTTAACTTGGAGAAATTATTATTGTTCTATTTGTCGTATCTTTCAGATGAAAACACAGCCTTTTACTCTATTTGTGGTGAGCTAGATCAGCTGCTCTATTACACAGGACAAAACAGATATCCTAAAACTGATTTCCATGGTGGGAGGGGGAAGAGGATAAAAACTGGCACACTGGATCACACCAGCTTTGGAAGAACTGGGATTTACAATTGGATTCTGTTTTGTCCTGATTAGATGCAGATCTTTCTTACCTTTAGAAGTTTTCTTTCGGATATGGTGCCAGAAAGCACCGCCATCTCAGCTAGCACTGTGCTGTCCTTCAGGAAACCAGCATGTGCTTCACTTCTTATGGTTAAAAAGGCACAAAAACAGTAGTAATGAAAACATTCCTTTTCTACATGCCATAGATGCTTTAAACCCCTCACTTCTTTGGAGGGGAGGGGAAGGGGCCTGTAGATAAAATACTGAAATTGTAAAATATTTATTTTTACCTATCCTTGATGTTATAAGGACTGAGGGATTATTGATTGAAACAACAAGAAATGCGTCAAGACTATCCATCTAATCATTGTTACAAGTCTTCATGACTGTAAGATTGTAAATACAGATTATTTATTAACTCTTGTTCTATATTGAAACTAGAGGGGTTTTAGTTGAGGAAAAAAAAAAAAAACCAAACTTGTCTGGAGCAGATAATGCTGATGTATTTGTTACAAAGAACAATTTTCCCATAAAGGCTTTGAGGCACAGGGAAAAGTGGTGGGGTGGGGAATGGGATGTTTGTTTTTCTCAGTCTGAGCTCAGTGTTGGCTTTTCCTTCCTTTGTGCAAGGCAGTTGGTAGCCTGGCAGGCAACTGTTCTGCACTGCTAAAACTCAAGTCCCTTTAGATTGTAGCAGTTCCCATCTCCCACGTATAGTGCTAGAGATGAGGGAATGCCATTTACCATCTCAGTGGTTATTTAGTGCTGGGAACCATCTGCAGTGCTTTACCACTGGTCCGTGGGCCTGACGCAAAACCAGAATACCTGCCCCGAGGAGCCTGCAGAGAGAGAGACACGATGACTGTGAGTAGGAACCATTCAAACGGGCTGTTTGTGCCACTGCACACTAATTATTTTCACGAGCCATGTGCAGCTACAAAAGGAATTCTTCACGGACCGGACAGAATTTCAGGAGCTCCTTACAAAAGAGGGAGAGGGCTTGATGTACAGTAACAGAAGACTGTTTTCCCCAACAGAAGGGGGAGCATCCTTACACCTATAATACTTCCTTGTCTTTTCAAAAAAGGAAAAGAAATGAACACAGTGAAAGTTTTACGTACAAATATTACCTCATTGTTGTGTGACTGAGAAAAACCTTTGGATTAAGCAGAGTTCAAATGTCTAACAAACTTTAAAGCTACTGTAGTACTAAAGTTAATGCTGTACATACTCAAAATTTCTTTGCAGAAAATGTATTCCCAGTAAGGAAATGGCATTGGAAAAAAAAAATGTCAAAGACAATTTCTAATGTTGTGTTATATTTTTTTCCTGTCATCTTGTATACCATTGCTTGTATTTTTATAAATTATTTTTCTCATTGCCATTGTAATAGTTAATCACATAATGTGTAGATACGCTATTTAAATAATTTATCATGAAATGCTACCTGTAGCGTTAGTATTTCTATTTTTATAAAATGTTTGCACACTGAATGGAAGATTTTTTTTTTTGCTTCCCTCCTCCCAATGTTTTTGCTAGCATAATTTTCTAAGAACATGCTTTTTTGTAAACATTTTTAACCATTTTCCATTTTAAAGTTGTGTAAGTTGTACAATAAAGCTTCTTACATACAAAGAACAATAAACCAACAAGGACATTTATATTTACACCTTTGTGCTCTAGTTTTATGTTTTGTAATACTTCTGTGGATCACTGATATGCTAACACATAGCTCTATTATTCATGTCAAATTGGGCTTCAATGTAAGACATCTCTACAATCTTTAAATTAAAACTATGACGAGAGGATGCAGCTGAGCTTTCACCCCAGGTATGACAGCTTGTCCCCCTGAAGGCAGTTCTGCAGTCAGGTAGCGGGGACAGCTGGCACATTTCATTCTGAAGGCTTCACTGGAGGCTTCTGTTACGTGTAGACGCAGCCATGCTGCCCTTGATGAAGCCACAGGGCAAAACGGTCTCTGAGAGGAATTTCAGAGCTGCCCCCTCCTTCTTTCTTTCACATGAGGAGGCAGCAGGACGACTATATCTGCAGGGGCAGAGGAGCATCTGTCAATATCCTTTCTAGACTGAAACTGCTGGTGTAATCCAAAAGCTGATGATGTGGCACAATATCAACTGCTGCAACATGATGCTAAAAATAGGAGCAGTAAAGACGAGTTGCTCAGTCTTTACTTAGAGCAGCAGTTTGTCCCATGAGCCCTTTAGCAAAGCCAGGTGTGACATTAGGAGTGCATGACAGCCACGAGAAGTGTATTTATGGGGTCCTGTAGGTATACAAGATGAAGCCTTACATCTCCTTTTCCTGAGGATGAAGACTCTTGTTCTATGAAGTTTTTTTCCTATTTTTCTGTAACTAAACCATTGAGGACAGCCCTGTACATTTTATTTTATCCCACTGAAGACAGGGAGAAAAGAGACAAAGAACTCCGGACCTGTTGCTTCCAAAACATGAGTGGCTGCTGAATTTCTGCCCTTGCTGGTTACAGGATTGTCTGCTTCACGTGTCCGGAGAGAGACACGGTAGCATCTCATGGGAGTGCACCCTCAGTGAAACCCATCAGACCTTATCTGGGCCTGCTGTACCAAATGTCCTACAGTTCTGGTCTCAAACTGCCTTCTTGCCTCCCAGGGGCACCAAGTACTACAAAAACATGGAGAAATCTCTTTGCTGTACTTGCGGGAAGAATGAGATACTCTGGATTTAGAAAGTCAATTAGCTGTGTGAACACATATATCTATGTATGGATTTATGTAGATAGAAGTTTAAAAAATAGACCTGCTGCTGCTGTGAGGGAAGGCAGCCTTGGCAGCCCATTCCAATGACCTTGTCTGAGTCCAAGCCCAACTTACATGCTCATTTATTGCATGCATTTATGTAGCTTATAGCAGTGTAGTATCTGAATTGGGGCTGATACATGCCTTAGAATAATAAAGGCAAGCCATATGCCTTGCGTTAACCCACAGGTTAAGTCCACCCACTTGTTGCTTGGGGAGTGTGAATACAATAGGACCCAAGAAAGAGCTACAGATGAGATAAGTTAGGCCTGTACTTGCCCAAAGAAACAACTGTCAAAGAAAAACTAAACAGGAAGAGGATGGAAAACGGCCACATTCCACAGGGCAAAAACTCCGCAGGTGAAGCCTGCGGGAAATACGTTGTTCCCAGCTCCCTGGAGGCTCAGCAGTGGGACTCGTAAGTGTACCAACCACTGCACGCCACTTCTAGTGTTACTGGCCACTTGGCCAACTTTTTGCATAAATAATCTCTGATTTTCACGCTACTGCAGAGAATGCAATGTTTTCTTACCGTAGCACGCTCTTCTCAGAGCCCATACAGATACAGTAGCTTAAGTTTTCAAGTGGCCATATACATCAAACCTGTCTTCAAGAGGTGTAGTAGTTTAACTTGTAGATATTGATGACCTATGGAGATAAAGACTGAGATAACCATAGCAAGATCTGCATCTCAATGACAATAGTGCACTTTTTAGTGATGTTGCCGTGATTTTGTAGTGAAGTCCATAGTATGGCAATGGGTTGATTTTCAGCATAAATTCATTTTGGAAAGGACTGCTGAGATTATAGAAGAGAGCATCTTAATATAACCACAAGGGGATTTCTAGTTCTTATTTCTCATCTTTTCCAAGAGAGAAAGAACACGTGCACAAAGTTGTATGAATATTTAAGCAGAGTTATGATGAGAGGAAGACAACTCATTAGAGAAAAGCGTTTGGCAAGCAAAAGTCTTAAAGATAAAATCTTCCAAAGGAAATCCATAAAATTAGGCAAGTATCGCAGAGAAACTTGGATTTTCCAAGTTAGACAAATCCCAGGAAGCCCAGCCATCATTTGTCTTTAATTTTTCAAGTGCTTTCAAATTTAAGAACTGCTAGCCTAGGCCACACGTACAAGAGCTAAACTGAGCGCTGCTTAGATACCGTGGCAGTCTCCCTTGATGACTCCACTCACCAAATGTGTACAGAGAGACCGTTTTAGTGTTCTTGTAAAATTAGGGTAGAACGCCTCTGGCAATACCCTTCCCACCAAAACTATGCATACCAAATGCACAAAGCAAACAATAGGAAAATAATGGCATAGAGCAGTATTTCCACAAGACAGCAAATTTTTAAGTAGAAAAATAAAAGTTCCCAATACAGAATACCTGCCTGTAAGTCAAAATTATTCATATACTTGAGCACTCTAGAAATTAATACACACTTGTGAGCATTCCAGTTTGCTTTTTTTTTAAAAAAAAAAAAAAAAGCACAATAGATAAGGTACTGCAGATTCAATTGCAAGCAGTGAACTATTTCACATAGACTTAAATGACAGGGAGCCTTTTATTCTAACTACTGCACCTGGATTCCAGCCAATCCCTCAATGAAACGTATAATTGGATAACTGCAGGTTATAGCATTAGTAGTATTCAAGCGCCTCTATTCTATTTAAAAAGGAAACAGTTTTCCTGACCTTTAAATCTAGCTACAAATAAAAGAGCAATTATTTCTCAATAAATCTGTGGAGAATTAAAAAAAAAAAAAAAAAAAGAAAAAAATCACAGTAGTTATTTTTCCTAGATTTCAAAAACTTTCCTAATTTAACGACTTCCCAAGCATCTGCCAAACCACCTTGTCTTCTTTGTCTACGCTTCAAACTGTGAGATTCCCAGAGGTGGGACTCTTTTTTTGTAAATTGGGGAGGGGGGGGGCTCTCCTGGAAGTGTAAACAGTGTAGCAGATTTTGCACCTAAAAAGCAAAAGAGAGAGATCCCATTTAAAGCTATGGTTTGAAAGCCATTCTAAGAAGTGAGACAAAGAGAAGAGGAGCATTCTCATATTAATTGTTGAAATTTTAACTTATTGAAATTACAAAAATTGAGCTGCAAACAACAGCCTCTCACCTATCCCTCCCCCACTGGGAGATAAAATTGCACTCTTTCTAGCCCATGAATTACTGGCATACTTTTTCGCACTTCTAAACTAGTCCTTGCTACTCTGATGACATGTTTAAGCAGCCCTTTCCTCTCTGATCTATGCAGCAGATAATTTTTGCACAGCCTGTTTTCACTCTGTGCTCAGCATGTCCACTGACTCTGCAGGAGTTCTGCTGGGGAAGTGAGAGGGAAAACATGCACTACAGATCCACAAAGCAGATACCAGCCATCGTCTGGCTTGGAAAAAAGCATTTGGCTGAGAATTTTTGTGGGGCGTTTTCCTCTTTTTTTTTTTCTTTTTTAAGATGAAGCTGGAAGTTTTTTGCACCCCTTGATAGAATTACTGTTATTTAAACTTGAATCCTGGATATACAAGAATAGCTTCACTCCTTTCACTCCTTTTATAATTGTTTTCTATTTTTGTTCAAAATTTTTCTTTTCTTTTCTTTTTTTTTTTTTCAATCAGGGCATTTAGTCTGTCACCTCTTTGAAATGGACCTTCAACTGCTTTAAATCTGCATAATAACTGTAAATCTGGACTGAACTTCTCATACCATTACAGTATACTGAAATCAAGACCATAGTTCTTTAAATCATCCTACTCAAATATATGTATTTATAGTATATATTATGATATATATTAATTTAATACATATAATTTATATATACTTTTACATATACACATATGGTTCATGAAAATTGACTCACACTTATTTCACCTCTTTCAGAGGAAAACACTATGGAGTTTGTAATTTAAAAGGACAAACCATGCAGCATCAAAACATACCCACTAGAGTAAATCAAGATCAACAGCTGAGCGCCGGCCACCATGAACACTGGCACTGTATGTATATTACTGAGGAGTCTCAGTGACAATGGCAGAATGGTTTTGTCGTATATGGCTCAGGAAATAGACACAAGCACACCAAAATCTCCTCTTCATGGGTATGTTGCTTTCACTAGTATTAAATTTTTGAACAAAATTATCTATCTTGTGCTGTAGAATCATAGTGGGAAATAAGATAAGGAGCACAAACCAGCACAAACCTACATGCCCACACAAAATTTCTTATTCCTCAATATGAAACAGATATTGAAGCACAAAAGTCAGAAGAATAACTTTAAAGGTCACTGTCTTGTGTTCTGCAGTGTTTTGGGATGAACAGAGCTAGGAAAGACTGTAAAGAAGTCAGTTGTCAGAATTTTTTACCAAATACAACTTATGCTGAATGAAGGTATATATTTTAGAAAACCTGTTTCCAAATCCTGAGTTAGGCTGCAAATGAAAAGTCATTTAAATATCTTAATCACCACTGCTGCAACACTCCCCGAGGAGAAGCTGCCGCATTCCAGTGCAGCTGGAATTCCAGTGGTGAGCTCAATGGAGGGGTTATTGCAGGTCACAACAGAGACACTGGAAAAACAAAGAAAAACCCAGGAATCCTCCTGGGCTCCACTCTCCTTTTACCCTGACATTGGTGATGTTTCAGCAAATGACCTTGTCACTATATTTTATGTAATATCTCCATTATTCTGTACCTCATACCAGTAAGCGTTTTCTTAAAAATAATTTTATTTCCTACAGTTTTACCTAAAACTCAAAATGAAGAAAGGAGGGGTCGAGTTGATATTTCACCTGCAACATCAAGCAAGAAATAAAATCTTCGCAAAGAATCTGTTAATTAAAATAATGCAGTAGAAACCAAGCACAGATAAATATTAGGTCACTAATTTTTGACGGAGTCTCTGAGTTCAGGTACTGACCCTGAGCACCTTTGGCATAGCATTTCACGAGCGCTGGGTCCCCGCTGTCTGCAGTGACTAGAGCTGGTGCAGGGTGCTCGGCACTTCCCAAGGCCTGAAGTAAAGCAATAGAGTCCCTGTGGGAATATACTCTTAAAGTCAATAGTCATTCAAACTTGCCTGCTTACTCCTAAAATGCCAGATGTGAATAAAAAGTTGTATTTGCGGCTTCAGGAATATTGTAAGGTTTAGTCAGCCACAGTCTCTTCCTTCAGGGTGCCAAGAAAAGCTTTTTTGTAACAGCGGAAGATTTAAGATAACAAAACATACCGCAAAAGTAAGAAATAATTATTATTTCTCTTAACACATATTATATTACATTACATATAAACTTGAAACAAAACTTATTTTTCTTCAAAAACTATATGAGCACTTTAACACTGTTTTTTGAGAAGGACTCTATAAAACATGAATTCCATGTGAAAATAACTGGACTGTGGAAAGATTACAGCCAGCGGACAGTCCTGCACAAATATCATATGGGCACAGAAAATGCTGTTGAAAAAACTTTGTCAGTATTGCTTTCATTATATTTATGGTAAAGAAATTATGACACAGGCTAAAATTTTTAAGGAAGATAAGACATACCCCTAGGTGAGGTGTGCAAAGCTCCATGAAATCCCACAGCATCCTTACAGCAATCCTACGCAGAGCAATGTGACTACGCAGAACACCCAGTATCCATGCTGTTGCAAAAGAAGTAAAAATATCAGAAAACAGAACAATAAATAGCACTTGCTTGTAACAAAAAAAGTGTCTCATTTACATTTATAACTAAAGGAAAGTAGGTTAGATTCTGACCTCTGTTATATCCACATGATTACCACTTCCTCAGGAGTGTACATCCGCTCAGACTGGCAACTCTGCAAAAGAGATTAAAATCTGGGACAATATGTGCATTAATTTAAACATTCAGCTTAGTTCAAGTAAGCCCTATGCCATAACACCACCATTGTATAGTTAACATTGTATCCATACATCTTTTCTTGTTAAATGTTAAATGGCTAGTATAGTATCTGAGAACGAATTTGTCCTTTTAGCTTGTGTCAAAAGAGAGCTTGGCAGTGGGAAAATCTATTGAGTTTTCTTTGCTAGAATGGCTTCCCCCCTCCCCAAAAAAAAAAAAACAAAACAAAACCAAGACTTTAGAAGGGAACCATATTTTTTAAATCATTTCTTTGTATTCTGACACTACAGTGCATGAAGTGAAAAAGTAAGCATCAGCTCAGTAAATATGTAGAAAATTGAGGAGAAACAGTAGTTAAAGGGTAGACAAGCAAAAACTTGTAATGAATTTTTACTATTATCTCAAACACAAAACAGCTATACTACCCTCCCCCCAGCTAGCCATTACTATAAGGTTGCACAATCCAGTAACTGCTAGGGCAAACTTCAGAACTCCTTCACTTTTATTCGCACCGAGCCTTCACAAGGGACTGCGATCTTTCATCACTTAGTTATGCTTCTTAACCAGAGGATAAGATGGTTTGCTATATGGTTATGCTCTTCGCAGGATCAAGAATCGGACACGGCTGAGCAGCCTGGTGCGGATGTTCTGATGCAGCAGAAGACTTGTGCGAGTCTCTCCCTTCGATCAAACCAGGAGTCCAGCAGACAGTCCCAGGGCAGAAGATGGAGTACTTATTTGGGTCCTTCACCAAGTCAGGGCTCACCGAGTCAGGCTGCAAGCTCCAGCAAACCGTGCTGGGATAACGGAGGCCAGGTTTTAGCTAACTACGTGAAAAAAGTGGATTGTGTGTGAAGAAGGAAAGATAAAATTCTTATATACATTTCACATCAGTTCCAATAAAGTCTCAGTAGCAGAAATGGAACTTCACAAGTTGCATTTTGTATTTTTCATGAACAAAGACACAGACATCTATCAGACACACAGCTACACAAATGAGTATACATTTATTTAGTAGATAGAACACTCCCAGAAAATTCAATTAAGTGCAAGAGTTTATTTTGAAATCAAACCACAACCATATATGATAATGATAATAATAATTATCTCTTAAGAATAAATCACCTCATGGAACAGCTTTCAATGATGATAATTCATTCCCTTCAGAGTGTCTGAAAAACAAACTTTTAGAAAAAAGATTGTGTAAAGAAGCATATAATCAATCTCCTCTCAACTTTCAATCTTCATGTCATCTACAAAAAAGAAAAGAATCATATGCTGAACTGCTGCAAACACAATATTATTTGCAAGAGGAAAAAGCAACAGTAGTTTATGATATAACTTTTGCTTAAAACTTAATATAGACAAAAAAAAGAAAAAAGAGCTGGAAATAATTACAAATTGGCTCATACAACTGAGAAATAAGAAGCTTTTCATATCTGTCTGTGGGTAAGTCTGGCTTCTATTTATCTCAGTAAACATCACCTATATTACATGCATATGACCCTGATGCAAATTACTGCTTCTTTCAAGAAGCAGGAATTACTTATTTCTGAAGGCACGTGAGTTTCCTTCAGATAGATATACACAAATATCTATATATATGAATGATGTTAATAATTATGCTTTCCTTAAATAATGTATTACAGTAAATCTATATCACAGACTACAGTACCATAATGACTGTGAAACCGAAATTCTGCTAAACCAGTTTCACACAATTTTGTTTGCTTACACAGCACTACACAGAGTTTAAACCATGTGTAGCAGCCCAGAAAATCAAACTGTTTACAGAAGTTTATGCATATATGTTTAAATGTCCTTTAGAACTAAGACCATAATGAAGCTTAACTACGTAATTGTCTCTTAAAAATAAAAATACACCTGGCACCTTCATCTGCAGGGGTATTTGCCTTAAACTGGACTCCACTGGGATCTCTATTCCTCCATGCAATTGGCACATCTAATCATGTCTAAACTAACAAGAAGCTTAATGATAGAATACATTAGGCAACTTTACAAATTTGATAACAATCACAGCTTTTTGCTTATGGCCAGGAATTATTGCTTAAGACAGAACTGAGTCACCTTTGCAGGAAATAAATTAATTCCATGGAAAGGTATCAGAGGTTTCCAGTTTATGCTGTACACTTTCTCATAAGCAGTACTTTGACAAAAATAATACAAATGGATTGCTGTCTATTTAAATGCTAATTTTGGATGTATGTTTTAGCACTAGAGTAATATTAATGGAATACAATAAATCTGAATATAATTAATTTAAACTTATGGATAACTGCAAAATACTTGGCCCTAATGTAAAAACAATTACAAACCACTGAAGTGGTTTTATTTTGCACTTATTTTTCTTGTGCCTAAAGATTACCTGTTCACACCATTTTAAAAATGAGACACTGACACAAAGACTCAAAGCCAGATGAGGTAATGATATCTGTAATGATATCCTTGCTATTGTTTTTAGGTTTTTAGTAAAAATGAAAAGATTTAGAGACCCTGGTAATTCAGAACACCACCACCACCACCCCACCCCACCCCCCCCAAAAAAATTGGGTAAGCAAAATGACCATAAAACCAAGATGTTTATTAACCACACAGATTTTAGATCTATGGTTGAACATTACTAAGCCACTACTGAAAACAGATAATCGTAACACCCTATTGCATTTCTCTGACACGAGAGATTATGATTATGACCGATTATGACTCAAAGGTATTTAAATTATTATGTGATAAATACTAACACATTCACTTAAAGACTTTTACCATGAGAGGTCCCATACGGAAATTTACTTAATACCTGAAATCTCCGTTCTCTCTTGTGCAATAAAATTACCTCATAGTGACCATGTCTAGTGCAACAGGTATAAACGGTTAGCTGCTCACTTCACTACACAGTGGCTGCAGTGCATGGTCTTTTGCTTGATTTAACACATCCCATCTTAAAATACACTAAAAAAGAGAGATGGTAGCTGGGGCTGAATCACACTTGACTGTACTACATCTATTCAGGCTAAAGGAGAACGTCAATTCACGTGAAGGCAGCAAAACTTGAGTTCTCTTCACTGTTGGTTGCTGAAAAAGACTGGTGGTGCAGTATGTAGTCATGTTCAACCTGCATGAGATCAGGTTGCCCCTGGCAGAGGTGGTTCTCTGCGGTGTTCCCCATCACCACCACTGCCAGCCCACTCTCCTCTGGGGCAGACCACTTCCTTCTTCCCTTGCTCCACTCTTCTGATGCTTGCAGCTACGTGAAGAGCAAAGCTGGCATGTGAAGTTAGCTGAAAACTAACTTACAAAAAAAAACAAAAAACAAAAAACTAAACTACAAACTTTTGTACAGGTATTGTATTTCAATTTTCTTCCTATTGGAACTATGGCCTAAATCTCATAATGGGCAAATAGGGCAGGTGAGTCTGGATACCGAGTTTGTCTGGCAGTGTAAAAACAGCAATAACAAGGCTTTCTGATAGGTGGAATCCCTTTAAAAAATATTAACGTTCCCTTCACTGTAGAAAGGTTAAGTGCGAACAATCAAAGAAACAGTTGTGATCATAATTAAGAAATGATAACACAGTTAAGAGGTATTAGAATGTTCTTCTAAATTACCAATGAATGTGAAAGATGTTTCTCCAAATTCAGAATAGATTACCAGTATAACAAACATCTATCTTGACAAACCTAGAAAAATGTATTGATTTCTAATATAAGTAAACTATAGCACTTTAATCACAAACAACTTCATACTGTCACAACTTTTATAAAAGAAGTCTATGTACCTGCCTAAAATCAGGTTTATTTGAACAGTTCGCTCTCCAGAAAGAGAAGTGGTCTTAGGCTAAAAATGTAAGTGTGGATTTAGATTACAATATCACCATACAATTGCATTTAAGTAAAGAACACTGATTTTTACAATACCAGATAGGGTAAGTTAAATTTTGTGCTGGTTAAACTATTCTTTCTTTTACTGAACTAAAAGTAATTTATAGAAATTATGCAGTATTTATTCAATTTGTTATCTTCTATGTGTAAATTTGAATTCCCTGAAAGCAATTTATTATTTTAAATATAGCTAGGTCATGTTTGTTTCTATACTACCGAGTTTACCTTATTAAAAACATTCAAGAAACACTTAGATTTTTGTGTGAATTGTTATACCAACTACTGGGAGAATATTTCCTTTCCATAGAACAGTGGACATGACTTTCTACTACCAAAAAGATAATCCATATGTGTTGTCAACTCTGTTTTCCAGTTGACAGAATCAATCAACATCAATACTATATTTCATAAGAGTCCTAGCCTTATATTCAATTATGTCAGGGCAAGAATTTTAATAAACATTCTGTTATTTTGTGTGTATTATTTTTGGCACGGTTTTATGTTTTATAAAAGTACATCCTTTCCCCACCATAATCATCAGTGTGTATTGGTGCATACCTTTGGTGAGAACCTGCTTGGTTTTTTTCATCATAATCAAAAGCCTATTCTAAAGGGTTGTTAAGAGTCTCACCTCCTTTGGTTTGCAGTGGTATGCTGAGAATGTCAGCCTCTGTGGATGGCTCATTGTTCACGCTGATGCAATATAATGGTTCACCCAAGAAAGAAGGTTTCTTCAACCTTTTTGTGTTGAGTGCTCTTGACATAAAGTAACCTTCAGTAATACTCTTATCTCCCATCTTCTGTAAACCTTCTAGGTCATCAGGTTCCTCTGTTTGGGCCAGTGAATCCTTTGATAAGTGACTATCAGCCAATGCTTTGCTGATATAGTAACCAGGGATTTCACTCTCTGCATTAACACTTAAGCTTTTGTCTTCGAGTCCAGCCTTTTCCTGAGCCCTTAACATCCCTACAATATGGTCTTCAACTAACATTTTGGAAAGAGTAGATGCGGAGTGAAGAGCGGAGTCTTGACTTGTGTAACAAGGGGGACTTAATCCACAAGAAAGAGATTCCTGAGACTTTGGCATGGAAACGTTGCTTATTGTTCTCTGAGGCTGCATACATTCTTCCAGAAGGGTCTTAAGCTGCTCTTCAGAGAGGCCCATTTGTTCTTCAGTCTGAAAAAAAAGGGCAAGAATTTCTTCTGTCAAAATATAATTAATGAAGAACAGCACCATAAAACAGTTCGAGGGATACAAAAGCACTGGCAGAACTCTTAAACTGATATCAGTGTTTTTCAATTCAAACTTATTCAAATTTAAACATACATTTGGATAATTACATCATTTATGTCACATCTTCACTAGGTTCTAGATAGATTAGATGCTGAAAGTTAGGAAAGAAGTCTGATGTTCACAAGGCACTGAGAGGCCTTTGATTTTGCTTAGTCTTCCCCTAGATATCACTGCTTTTTAACTACCAAAGCATGTACTTTTTCATATATCTTGGTTTGTTGTGAATACATACAGATACACACTTTAAGATTGTGGTTATGGAAAAGAAAACAGCACATTGCTAAAAGACTTTCAGCTGTTGGGGTGATGCAGCTGGGGTCAAAAATGGTTTTGGACAGCACCAGCCCACAAAGTCACATACTGACTGAAGTATCCCTGACTGCTCACTGTAGAAATGCAACGTAGCCTCTCAACCATATGACAAAAAGCACATCAGTTACTCATCTACAGGACCTACCACGTCAAGTATGTCCCATGGCATGTGACAGAAGAAAACCCCATCTTCTGTACAACAGTTTTGCTGCTTTCTACAAGCTGTCACTGCTTGGATAGCTCACAGATGTATCTTTTCAGTCAATTACTTTTTCAGATGGTGGCACACTTCCACCATTTTTATCACTCACGTTTCCTTTACTGGACATTTCTTAAAATTTTATATTAAATATAATGACTGATAGTAGCTGGTAACGGTGAAGAATAGCAAAGGATATTTTGCTTAGAAAGGTTTGCAATGAGAAGTTACTTCTGGCCTTTACAATCCTTAATGCTCCTTGGTAATAGAGAAGCACAATATCCCCCAACAATTTAAAGATTATAATGCAAAGTACAAGACATATTTTGGATATGCATAATACATTTGCCCATGAAATACGAGATATAGAAGATATAATATTATATATTATAAATGTTACAGATACTATGCGACATTTAATGGAAGAAGATGCTTTCTACAATCAAAACTCCAGTTTTACCCAACCTCCAATAGGCAAAGGATCAGATAACAATCATCTGATGAACTCCCTAAAGCTGCAGTGATTTATGTCAAACAATGATTTTATTCACTGTGTAATGACTATTACACAGAATTTATTTTACATTGTGCTAGAGCATGGAGCTACTGTCATTTCAGAGGAAAGACCAATATCAGATGTCTAGCTGATTTTTTTTTCCCTGAAGGTCTCTTATCCAACTACAGCAGTGATATGACCCTGTTTGACGTATATGACATGATTAGATCACAGCCTAAGTAGCACAGGGTGTATGGATTATGCCTGAAAACTGATTATTCATGTTCATGAAAGGGGACAGTTTTCAGTCAGGAAGGTAATAGTATTTCTTTGTAAACCTTGTGGCTGCTAAAAATTACAAGGTGACACTACAAAGTGAACCAGACAGACATTCTAGGTTACTTTCAGTCACCATTCTGTATTTACACATTCAAACATCAATAATAGTAAATAGCTGCTACTATAGATTGTACTACTACTACTTTACAGTTCAGGCACAGCTGATGTACTTAAACTCAGTTTTATAGATTTATTCCACCCACTAGTCTTTTCCTGCACAGACCAATTTTCTTCCCAAAGACACTCCGAGTTCACTTCCTACACACACAAAAGAAGACAACTGCATTAAAGAAATTGAGATGTTAAGTGCTTTTAAACAAAAATAAAAAAGAGCATCGACAGACTATCATGTGTAGACAGCTTTATTTAGATGAACATAAAATCAGGTAATTATTGAGATTCAGCTAATCTTGGTATCAATCAATGTACTTTTGATAATACAACTGAAATCAAACCACAACTTTAAGCGCTTATTTAGATAACAAAGAAAAAATTATGACCTCTTCAAACTTTACCCAGGCTTTTAAATTTTAATCATAGTGCAGAAAGTACTCACTGATGAAAAATAAATCAGACAGGGAAAAACAATTAGTAGCAGAACACATGACAAATCAAAAATAAAACATGGAATTGTTCGAATTTTCACTCTCAAGCTAATAAACTAGCCCATGCTGAACTCCTTACATTTCTTGAAGGAGTATTTTAACTTGCAGGACAATTTCTGTTCACTAGTGGTCATTATTAGAATGGACTCACTATAAGAAACAAGATGCATTCACTCAGGTAGGGCACCTCAGTAACGTAGTTATACCACCACTGGAAGCACAGCTGCATCTAGAGTGTATCCACAGAGCACAATGTTATGCTACGTAAACATAACTATATTTGTATCACAGAAGATTCTCACATCTGGAAGCCCGCATGCATTCCCACATGTTTTTGAGTGTGTGGTTCTATACTAACATACTTCAAAGCTCTTGGCCAAGATCATTTGGAGCTAATTTTATGTTAATGACAGGGCAATTCACTCACTGCAGAAAGGAATTCTGCATCTGGTGTAAATGACTGTCTGAGTACAAAATGAACATAGTTAGGAAGATCATCTTGTCCTGCCTTTCTTTTGTCCTTTTATTCCCCCCATCCCCACCCTATTTCTCTGCAATCTACTTTTCCTTGTCCAAATTTAATTTTTTTTCCTTTTTCTTTCAGGAAAATCATATGGCTTGTGTTGACAATTAGTTCATAGACTACCTTGATTGTTACCAGAGGGCTAGGTGGGGAGATTTAGAGCCTAAGGTGAACAGGGAGGGAAATGAGTATAATAGCTATAGAGTGAAAAAGTTTGGTAACTTGTGGGCTTGTTTTCCTCCAGAATGGCAGACCTGCAAGCAAAGTAGACAGTGTAAAACATTACTTATTTTTGTTCTGTCTTTGCCTCTTCCTCCGTTTGGATTGTTTTGTAAGACATGCTTGCAAGGATGCAAAGATAAGGACAGAGAAAGTATTTAACATACCTCTCAAAAAATTACATTTTAAAATACTAAAGTCTCACTGTTCACAATTTTCTTGTGCCAAAGTCATTTTAGGGTTAAGGAAAAATATACACTAGAGGAGAAGATAGCTCTTAAATCGCCATCAGTCATCCACTCAGCAGCAAGAAATTTCCATTGAAATGAAAGCAGAAAGGCTGCTGTTGAAAGCAGAAAACTGAGTTTAGGGAAACAGGTAATACCCTGAGAAGAGACACCTCACACCAAAAAAGGCTGTGCATTTGCAACCAAATGAGCACTTTAACTCATGGGAGTGCATAATACAGCAACTGTAGTACCAGTTTGCAAAGTATACATTTGCACACACCAGAAGAAATCCCATCACAGCTAACTGGACTAGTTTAGAGTCACAAGATCTGGAATCTGTAACACAGCCTTAGGGAGACACTAGATTTTACCTCTCCCAAGCCTTCACTGCCCTCACTGTAAATAATTTACAACTCCTATACAGAAAAAATACTTCACAATATTTCTTTAAAAATACAAGGATCTAAAATGAACGTAATTCAAAATGCAGAAACAGCCCACTAGACAAGGGAAAATGAGCTATTAGGCCTGGTTCCCATTAGAAATTGGAAAACCTTTTAATTGTTCTGGCTAATTTTTAATAGGACACTGAGTCCTATTCATTTCCTAGGCTTTTTACCGTTAATGATCCAAAAACCTAATTTCTAGCCAGGAGTTTAGGAGCCTGCTAATGACCTTTACTGTTTATGTGTGGCTAGGTTTTCACACACTTGTGGCCCTTCTCTGACTGAGGATTTCTTGTTCCTTGCTGAATTCCTCTGTGACATGGGTCTATAGAGAAAACCTTACTGCATGTGGTAGGAATGCAAACTTGTGGCGTGCTGTGGACAGACCTGCTGTGACTACGGGCTTGCAAGTTCAAAGCTTTTGGCTTCTTTTCCACAGTCACAGAAACAGACTAACACTGAAAGGCCTTATCAGATTTTAGCATGGGGAGAAAGCTAATATGTCAGGATTATTTCTAATTATAGTAAATAATCATAAAATGACACACAGTAAATGAATAAGCACTAGAAAGCCAGGACTATTTAAGGCATGTAGCTGGCATGTCTATAAACATGTATATTTTGTTGCTTAATCTGAAAGTATTACAATCAATGGTTCTCATGATACTTTATTTACCTGAAACAATTTACTTTGATGCTCTAATTTACTTAGATTTTTAGCAAGGTGTAGGATTGCAACAGTCAGTACTAAAGTAACTGCTCTCTTCCTGATCTAAAGCCTCCATTTTAAGAGTACACTGATGTATTGAGACAACATTCAGATTTTTGACATATCAGCACAGGAAGGTTTTGTAAGTTTTAGTTATCTCATGACTTATTAATAGTTTCTTAGACAGCTCTGTCCTGGATTGAAAAAGCAATCCTTGCCTTGTATCTCCACACTACTCAACTCAACGTGCACCATCAACTCCAAGGTCCCACTTTTATGCATTACACTCTTGTCTACGAACAGTACTGGTCAGTGCTATGTGGAATATTATTAGTATGCCGCATACAGAACCAGATACTTCATGTCATTGTGGAAGAGCTTCTTACAATTTCCAGAAATGCTAAAAGCCCAAAGTTCTTTTCAATCACAGATGCCAGGATTGGTGTCCACAACTTGTAAACTAATGTAAATTATGGGAATATGTCCTTATGAGACTGTTGTGGGTTAACCCCAGTAGGCAGCTAAGCACTACACAGCTGCTTGCTCTCCCTCCCTGCCCCAGTGGGACAGGGGAAAAAGAAAGAAGGAGTAAAAGCAATAAATTTGTGGATTGAGATAAAAATTGTTTAATAAGCAAAGGAGAAGGGAAAGAAGATAGAAAGAAATCAAAACGTGACGCAAAGGCAATCACTCACAACCTCCCATGGGTGGACCAATGCCCAGCCAGTTCCCGAGCAAAAGATGGGTAACTTTCCAGAATGCCCTCTTTTCCCTTTTCATTGCTGTGCATGATGTTACATGGCAGGGAACATCTCTTTGGTTAGTTCGGGTCATCCACTTTGTTGTGTCCCCTCCCAGCCTATTGCACACTCCCCAGTCTGTTCACTGGTGGGGCAGAGCGAGAAACAGAGAAGGCCCTGACGCTGTGCAAACACTGCTCAGCAACACCTAAAACATGGGTGTGTTATCAGCATTGTTTCGGTCACAAACCCAAAACACAGCCCCATAGCAGCTGCTATGAAGGAAACTACCTCCATCCCAGCCAGACTGAGTACAGAGACCCATACATCCACTTCTACAAAGAAATTCTTAGGTGTTGCACATGTCCTGTTACAACTTCTAGTGCTTGCTTGTTTGTTCTAAAAACACTATGTTACGAGAAAGAGCTTAAAGATTGTAAAAGAAAAAAGTTAATCTTTCCTCTGTAAGGCTATTTCAGAATAGTTATTTCAGAATGTAATGAGAGAAAATGTAACTAGAGTAGATCAAAAACATGCTTACAACTCAGTGAGCATGTTTCTGAGGAGGACAGTATCATGAATTGATTTGATTAAGACTGGAAGCTAAATAATATATTCACAAATTAAGAGCTCCTTGTGCTACAATTGTGATGCTACAATCATGATTCACCAACTGGTGGTCCTGTGCTTATGGCTAGTTTGGGGAATTCTGTACCGTTTCAGGAAAGACGTAAATATTTAAGAATGAACAGGATTCCTGGGCCACAGGAGAAAACCTCCTGCTTTTGCTCTTTTCCTCCTTCTGCCATCTTTCCCCTTCTGTTAGTCACATTTTCCCTTCTCTTATTTTTTCCACTGTTTCTGCTTGTGTAAGGGCAGAATGAAAAGGTTCGGTAGCCAATTTTCTGTAGCTACTGCTGCTAAGAGACAGAAAGCAGAAAGGACAGAAATACCTAGGCAAGAAAACAGGAGCACCAGAAAAAAAAAGAGGAGTAGATTTGTGGGCATCTGGTAACACCACTGTCTGAAAAGAAAATTCAACCTGAGCCATCAACATCATGAGCCATCAGAACCATAACATCAAAGCCATTATCAGTCTCATGGAATTGTACAAAATTTCCATTAAAAATAGTATTTCCATTAAAATAGTATAAAAATTCAGAAGAGAAAATGAACTTCATTAATAAATTGGAAATAAAATACCCTAAAGGATTTTTCACCTTTCTCTGACAAAACAAAATCTGAACGGACATCAAAAGGGGAACATGAGTTCATACAATTTTACTCTTATTTAGAAGTAGCAAAATACACAAAGAAAAGTAAGTGAAAATTGTGAAGAAGAGGCATGGTAATTGCAGCAGTTCATTTCTTTGTGATTTTTTAAGATAGCCTACAGCTTATACAAGTAAAAATAATTATGACAAGTTCTTGCTGGCAAAACTAATTTAAACATGCATATTTTAGTCATTGCAAAGAGGCATAGTACTTAGTTTTATTTTGTCTTTCTCAAAAATATCCATTCAATTGCTTGTGGTTTGAATGTGCAAATAATGAAAAACTGTGTTTCATCATCTATGCCACGCCCCGTAGAATTTAGAAAGAGAAAGCAACTGGTTGCCAGAGGTGACAGAAGTAGAAAAGAAAAAGGAACCTAAAATATCTTTTACAATAATTTTCTTCCCTTTTGATACCATAGACACTAAGCTACATTGCTCGCAGCTGAAGAGTTTGCATGGTACTACACTAGGATATAATGAAGAGGTTTTGGTGGCTGTAAGTGTGAATTTCTTCTTGGAAGCACATAGAAACAATCTTATAACTTTTAAAGATCCAAAAAGCTTTACTTCTGAACTGCTACAAGTCATACTTTTTACCTTTCATTTTCTGAAGCTTACTTTCAATTTTGAAGCTTCATTTCAACGTAGCTTTTGGTGTACAGGTTGTATAACATTTTCTAGGTGCCTGCATATTTGCAATGAATTTTTCACCCATGGACACCAAAAATCTAAATTTGTATGTCCTCATCAAAGTTTTAAGAAGGTAACTTTAGGAAACAAAATGTGAAAATGTCAGTTTAAAGTTTCTAACATTCCTATCAGGCCTGTATTTATTAATTAAAAATCACTCTTTTAAAAGTAATTTCAGATTACTCTACATAATTATTTTTCTCCATTGCCTATTAGAGGAAGACTATGACTTTGAAGCTCCATTTTCATTAACTGAACCAAATACAGCATTTTTAACCTTTAGACCCTAAACAGTATTGGATTCAAACCTAAACAGTTAAAATATCAAATATAACTCATTAAAATCTGTATTTGCATTAGTATGCTGGCTTTTTCTGTCAGTGTTGGAGCTAATATAACATTAGACTTATGCATCATGTTATAAAGGAAAGGTAAGTGAGTTCTGATTTACTGTTACAAAACAGTAAAACTGTTCAAAAACTCCTGTATTTTATTAGCCAATTAACTTACAAATAGTAGGTTTTACACAACAAAGCAAACAGTTGACAAAGGAAAAATCAAAGGAAATTCTGACTATATTGGATATAATACCTAAATACAAAAGCAAATAAAGGGTAACAATAAATAAACAATAAAGAGCACAAACTTCTAGTGAGCAGGAATCAACAAAGGAAGAAATTTTATTCCGTATCTTTAATAGAACAAAAGGTAAGAACTAGAATTCTAAGTAAACATATATAAAACTGTGTAATTAAATGTATACAGAGTATATTCTCCTGGCTAGGGCAAAGAGGTACTGACTTAATGTAATGGGCATATTCAATTGAAAATCAACACATCCTAGTAGTCGCTAAACAATAAGAGTCAACTCTTCTTCAGAAAAAATAATTTAAAAATTTAAGAATTTTAAAAGCTGCATAAATCACGACGTAACACCCCCCTTGATTTAATACTAAACTATGCTAAAAGTCTGATTTAAATCACTTTGAATTTAAAATCCATCTATTCCAAGGTTATCAACAGATGGTTTGCAAGAATCCAGCTCTTCTAACTTCAGATTAGTTCAATGTTTACTCATCTAATCTACTGCATTTGTAGATAGAAAAAACTAAGTATTGTACTATATATGAGTCACTGTAAAATTTTACCTCTCATTTCTAAAATCTTTCTCAACAAACGGATAGCTCCCTGTTTTTAGAGCACTTGATTTCATACACTTTCAAATATTCTTAGCTTAGAAAGCAAGCTGGTTTTAATTGAGCAGACTGAACGTGAGCGAAAACTTAAGACAGAAATTCCTGAACTGGTATTTAAAATCCATCACTCTGAATAAGACTTTCATTTTCTAGCCTCCACTGAAGAAGCAGAACTTCTGCAATCTAGGCTATTTAACATTAAAAAACAGTTTCCTAAACATCCCGGTTTGTGTTTTTAACTGTTTGTTATTAAGCATTTAACAGATTTCATTCCATAGAAATATCTTCCTTGAATATTATTAAGTTGTGGCTTTAATTTTCAGCAAAGCCAGTAGAGTAGACAAAAATGCCTTGATGTGGTTGCAGCTGTTTTCTGTTACAAAAACCCATTTATTTTTCTTTTATTTGGTCATGTTGGATTTTATTTTTCCAAGAAATAGATACAGTGTACCATAATGGTACCACAGTATCTTATTATGGCAATTTTAAAACTCTGCAACAAAGTATCTTGAGATTTTAAGAATACTTAGGGGTCTATAATCTACTGGGGGAACAGAAAATATAAATAGCAATAAAATTAAGGGCATGGAGATTTTTTTCTTCATAACATAAGAAACTTCACTGCAAGTGCTAAAACACCAATAAAACTAACAAAATGCCTCCATCCAATGAGAAGGAAAACAGGGAAGCCACAAAGACATGATCTACAAGACCTATGTAGTTAGGTGTCGTTCAGTCTCACTAAAAGCAAGGACTGGCCCAAGCAGCAGTAAGCCAGAAAGGCTCATCAAAAGCAACCATAGACAGAAGCTTAAAAAAGAACAAAATAATAGTTTATGTATTCTAGAAGTTCAGACCATATTTCCTGATATTCTTTAGGGGTATCTTATAAAGTGACTCTTCTTAATTGGCCCTGTGTATAAATAGCAGCAGACACCTCTGAATACTGACTTTTTCTATATAACATATATATGTATATGGTAAACCTGACCTGTGATATATATATTGGAGACGGAAACATTCTCTCCCAATAGTGGAAGTATGATATGAAGGAAATGCTGCTGCATGCAGAATAACAAGATACAGAAACTCACAGCGTTCTCTAGTGAGGTAATACAGGTAGTGTGCAATCGCAATTATCCAAGTTAAGGAAAAAAACACACCGCTGCTTAAAACGTGGTTTTCTTACAGAGTTTTTGACTCTGCATTAAATACAGATGACAGTATTCCTCTCTATGTTTCACATTCATGCCACCTAATTCAAAAGCCTCAGCCAAGTGCTATTGTTAGCTGCAGTTCCCCAAGGTCCCCACAGGCAGCAGAGAGACACCAGCACCTCAGATTGTCATTCAACCCAGCTACAATCTAAAGAAAAGAACACTTAGAACATTGCTTAGAAATTACTGTTTTAAAACTGAAGCCTTTCTGACAATACAATTCAAAGGATACTAAGCAAAAAGAGAACAAATGGGAAGAAGTAAAGATCACAACAGAAATTTGGTAAATCACAGAAGATTAGAAAAAGGTGTATCAGACACCACTTTTCAGAAACTTGTTTCTGAGAAATATGCTGAAATACAGAATTGCAAAGACACCTACTTTTAAATAACAAGACCCATAATGTATCGCACTGGCTTAGGTTTCGTCGTCTTGTTGTAGTTCATCCCACAAGCTCAAACAAAGCATGTACAGTATTGCCATGGATTGGCAAATGCAAGCACTCAAACACTGACAGCCAGGACACCTCTCCAAAAATACCAGGTCTAGTACATCTGAAACTGTAATTTCTTCTTTTCTTTTTTGGTTTTTTTTTGAGCTTTTAATTGATACAGATTTAAAAAAAGGCTTTGTTTTGTCTCTTTTTTAATAGGAGCAAAAATTCTACTGCAATTATAGCATTGCAAAAATCTGCAGCTTTAAAAAATTACACAACTTGTGGGAAAGAGAAAGAGAAGTTGGCAATATTTGTAGTTATGTGAATTGCAAATACGGAATCCTACCTCACAATGGCAGGACTATTAAGTCTCTTAAAAAAAGAAAAAAATCCAGTTCCCATTTACTGCTCCTGAAATGTTTCTGACCCTTTCAAGTCACGGCATGAATAATTACACTCACTAAGGAACATCCTGTCTAAAATCTATGAAATTGTCATTGTCTTTTAGAGAAAAATCCCTGTATGTGAGAATAGATAAACGAGTAAGGGTAGGGATAGTTTTGCCACATCTCAGTCTCTGCTTATCAGAGGTCAGAGAAAGAACCGATAAAGAATTTGATTTTCTTTTTTCTGTTTGATGGGGCTTGTTGCGACAGGGCAAGTGCAAAGTTTCTATAGGCAACGTCAGGTTGGAGCTGTGCTTGTCAATGTCGGCATATATTTTAGAGTGCTGAAAAAAAAAATTTTTAAAAAAGTAAGAGAATAATGAAGAATCTTTTTAGTCTCTAAAGAATGGAGGGGTATTTTGAAATTAGATACCTGCATCTGGCTCTTCTATTTCCATTGAAAACAAAAACCCAAAAAGCCTTTAGGAAGAATGTGATGAACAATATTGCCCCAGGGAAAACATTTTATTTGGAGTTTCAAGCCTGCCTACACCCGTTCTTGATTTTGAGGAAGTGGGGGCGGATCTTTTCAGTAAGTACAAGAACAGGAGTCAAACCTTGAAATATTCAAATATACATCACCAGAAAATTTACATTTACCACGTAACAATAAAAAAAACTAAGACTGAGACAAAAAAAGTGCAAATCTATTATTATTACATGATGTTTGAGAGCTGTTTTTTTAAAAAATTAAAAATGCAAAATGATAATATTATTCATTTTTCGTCTAACTACAAAGGTCCCTCTCCAGAAGGTCTAGTTGTTAAAGTAAATCTTAGTTTTGATCATTTATTAAAACCCTTATAGTTTTTCTTCAGGCTTGTCTCACAAATATAGTAAATGTGCAATAGTATTAATAATAATATTCCTGAAATTCATGTACTTTACGTCCTTGCCAAACTAGAAACAGTATAAACGTTATAAGACCAGGCAGGACAGCCAGCCTTCTTTTTCTTCTGGGGCAACAAGGAAAAACCTCACAATTACTTTCTGCCACTACAGTTTTTAATTCTCTAGACCTTCGAAATAAAAACCCCTTTCAGCACCTTCTGTTGTTCTTTTTCTCAGACACAGATCCTTTCTCATGCCCCAGAACAAAGTCATCTAGAAAAGTACGCATATATAAAACGTTGCAGTTCCTTATTGTTGTTGTCTCCTTTACAGAGACAGTAGGTTGATCTGACTGTGGAAGCTACAGGCCAATAGGTACATAACGCAACATCATAGTACACGTTTCCTTACCTCCATTTACTCATTCCTTGCTAAACCCATGCCTGGTAAAGAGGAGATGCCTATGTGTTTGTAACTAGAAGCAATGATGGCATTTGACAGGTCACACAACCACGCTGGGCAGGCTCCTGTACTTACTTCTCATCACCAAAGAGAATGCCACAAGTCAAGTGACAGATGGACAGGAAACCAGATAGCCCCAGTAGCATCTACTAGGCATAAGCATACTAGCTTTCCTGCACCAGGGACAAAAAAATAATTATGCTCATGTAGAAATCTTAAGGCTTTAGAGTAAAAAGACTCACAGTTTAAAAAATAATGTCTTGATGATAAAGGAATATTTTAGTGTTTGAATTTTTCACCCGTTTTCTGGAGAACATGCTCATAGATAAAATGTAATTCAAAACAGCTGTGTAAACACGGATCCTAAGAAATTTTATTTTTAGGGAAATTATTACAATTCTAGAAACAACAAACAAATTCCCAAAATGTAAAACGGTACAGCTACCTCTAGCTCACGAAAAAGTTAACGTTTTGCAGTTTGAAACATATAATTGGCATAGGAATAGCTAAAATATATTTTTAAATGAAGCTTGGGACAATCCCATTTATACTCAATGATGTACATCACTGCACAAAAAGTTAAAAAAGGGTAATATTTCCCCCAGTAGAAGACAGGAAAACACCAGAAGACTCATGTTTTTCAAAAGAAAGTTATGTAAATTTATCATGCATTAGGGATATAGGTGACTCTACTGGAGCTGGAGCCTGTCTTTTGCCCATAAAGTCAAAGTTCACATGTCACTCATAAGATCTGAAAGATTAATTTACAAAAAGTCTGTGTGATCACATTACAAGGTCAATGGCTTAAACACAAAGCACTGTGCACCCCAGTTGCTTGGAACTTTCTTTACTGCACACTGGAATGTTTTTGCCTGGTTGCTTTGTTAAAAAAAAAACAACCAAAGTTCACAGCTGTGTTTCTGATGAATTAATGATGACATTGTTGGTTTTAGAGGACACTACACGACTCTCAGTTATGTGGAATCACAGCTACTGAATCAGTAGGCAATGACACGCTCAAGGGTTTTGTGTGCATCTTCCAGGCAGTTAGCAGGAGGCTACTTATTCATTAGGCTAATTCAGATAGAGAGTTCCTGTTGAAATACATTGAGAAAAGAACAGATCATCTTTCTTGAAACAAAAAGTAGAACTTTAGGGGGGATGATAAATAGTTAAAAGTCATAACTTCTTTAACCTAGGACACTCACTCCTTAAGTTAACATACTTTTCCAGTAAGCTTATTCACATTTCAAACTTTTAAAGGAGTTTCAGGATAGATGGGCAAATTATTCAAGTTAAATGTACCAACGATCTGGTTTAAACACAGTTCATATATCAAGCTAAGACAAGTATAACGATGTTCGTAGAAGGGTATACATCTCTGAAAACACATTGTTTAACAGCTGTTTCTAGCATTGTTATACTGCATATGATGCAGTAAGAGCATACTAGAAGAGAAGGAAGTTCTAAGTATCTGATTTTTTTTATGCTAATGACAATACCTAACCTTTTGTTGTTAGAGACATAAAAATCTATATAAATACCAAGATTGGATACAGCTGCAATCTGGAAGGATGGTGCTGTGTGTATATTAGCCTGGCTGGCACAATTTGAGAGCTATATGTAATTGCTAAAATGAATGAGTTTTAATTAAGACAGATACATCGTGGTTCTGAGCCACACAATGATATTCTATCCTTTTCAGAGGCATCATAAATCCATTCCTTCTGGAATTTTAAGAATGAATTGTTGTGGATCTCACTCATCTGCCTGGCGGGAGACAGAACCAACTTGGTTTTGCCTTATAGAACCTGTTCATGCATGTCGCCTTCTACAACAAAGTAACCTGCTCAGTTGGTGAGGGGTGAGCGGTGGACATTGTCTACCTGGACTTCTCCAAGGCTTTTGACACGGTTCCCCACAGCCTCCTCCCAGAGAAACTGATGCGTTACGGTCTAGACAAGTGGTCTGTGCAGTGGGTGGGGAACTGGCTGACAGGCTGCACCCAGAGGATGGTGGCAAATAGCTCCTTTTCAAACTGGCAACTTGTCACAAGTGGGGTCCCCCAGGGATCGATATTGGGCCCAATGCTGTTTAATACTATCATAAGTGATCTAGATGATGGGATCAGGTGTACCCTGATGAAATTTGCTGATGGCACGAAACTGAGTGGGGAAGTGGACACTTCAGAAGGGAGAGCCCCCCTGCAGGAAGACCTAGGTAGGCTGGAAGAGTGGGCTAACAAGAATGTTCTGAAGTTCAACAAGGACAAGTGTAAGGTCTTGCACCTGGGGAAACATAAACCAGGACTGCAGCACAAGCTGGAATCTAGCCAGCTGGGGAGCAGCTCTGTAGAAAGGGACCTGAGGGTCCCCGTGGGCAACAAGCTCCATATGAGTGAACAGTGTGTTGCTGCAGCAAAGAAAGCCAACAGGATGCTGGGTTGCATCAACAACAGCATCACCAGCAGAGATAAAGAAGTCATTATTCCACTCCACTCAGCACTTGTCAGGTCACACCTGGAATACTGTATTCAGTTTTGGTCCCTGCTATATAAAAAAGATGTGGACAGGCTGGAGAGGGTCCAGAGAAGGGCCACAAAGATGATGAAAGGACTGGGAAGCCTGCCACATGAGGAAAGGCTGAGAGAACCGAGTTTGTTCAGCCTTGAGAAAAGAAGGCTTAGGGAAGACCTTATCACCATGTTCCAGTATTTAAAAGGTGGCTACAAAGAAGAGGGAGACTCCCTTTTTACAAGGAGTCACACGGAAAAGACAAGGGGTGGTGGGTACAAGTCACTCCTGGGGAGATTCCGAGGGGACATAAGAGGAAAATTTTTCACAAGAACAATCAGCCATTGGAATAACCCCCCAGGGAAGTGGTGGATTCCCCAACATTGGACACTTTTAAGTGGACTTACACTGGATGAGGTGCTGGGCCATCTTGTGTAGACAGTGCTTTTGCCAAGAAAGGTTGGACCAGATGATCCTTGAGGTCTCTTCCAACCTGGTATTCTATGATTCTATGTATCCCCTTACAGTACTAAGCACCACTTGATATGGGAATTCTTTTAATGCACCTGATGCATTTGATGCAGTCTATGTTTTACTTTATGCGTTATTGGAAGTATATTCCTTACATGGGTCATTGATTCATAGTTTTATGTGAGTCTGTTTAATATGGGCTGGTGGGAGGATTTAAGTCCAGATACTAAAAAGCCATAAAATGGAGTACAGCGAGAATAACAAGGGGAAGGACATGACATAGATATTTTTGTATTTTATGCCCAAGTCACTCTTGGGAAAGGAGATTAAGGCACTTCAGTCTCCCTGCTCAGGGCTGGATGTGCGAAACGCCAGGTCATAACATCTTGCACCTTTTCAGGTATGCTCTCTTTGGCTTGGCTTTTCTCACATAATAGAGCCCAGTTTCAACGACAGCCATGAATAGTACTGCACTGAATCCATTCTCTAGCTTATCGAGGGTGGATGGTTTTCTCTCAGAAGATCACAGAGTTTGAAATAGCAGGGTTACAAAGAACTAAATTTAGTTCTACCATTGCTAGGCAAATGTTTGAACCATCAGATATATGGAATAATTAGAGGAGCTCTTCCTTGTTTGAAACAAAAATGTTTTAAATGTGCCTAGCTTTACAAAGTTCCTCTAGGTTTCAGATCTTAAGAAGACAAATGCACCTGACTGGAGCCCATATAAAATACCTAAGCTCCAAAAAGTGTGAGAGTCCAGACAGGTTTGGGTTTGGTGGTTTTTGGTTTTTTTTTTCCACTCTTCTAAGTTAGCCTTAGGCTGTTCCCAGCTCAGTAAACTGGCTGCTCTGAATACTATTCTAAACCACATAATCCTCACCCTGAACTGCAGAGAAAGCCCAGGAATTAACATACGTTCACTCAATACAGCTTTAACTGACTTGCACTAGGTGGGAGGGCAGAGAGTTAGCTGAGCCACTGTACCCACCTTTCTCTCATGATGTTCCCAGAGCTTAATTGGTAGAAATTCATATGTTGTTTAAATAAATAATAATAAAAAAGTCTCACTCACTCACTTGATTTATATCTGTATATGTGGAGTGGGGGTGAGGGTGTGTGAGTATGCATGCACATACCCACCACACAGCCAGATGAATTAATTCTAATCATTTACTGGTTTATTCACAAAACCAGAAATATCAGGGTGGGCATAAGGAGAGTCTGCCAATGAAGCCAGTACAAAATAATAAAGCATTAAGAATAAGTTAGTAAGTGAAGTGGATATGTATAATGCAAATTCCTATTCTGCGGTATTAGGTAGTCAATTATATAATTTAAAAAAAACCCAATATTTGGCTCTAGGACATACAGAGAAAATCTGGATCACTGCGTCTCCCAAAACCACAAAACAGACCCATATGTTCATGAAACGAACCATATGGAAAAAAAATCTATCTTTTAAAAATATCCAAGAATAATAACAAGACTCATCAAAGAATCCTGATACTTTCTATAATGAGGAACTTAAGATTTATTTTTCTCATGGCACAGGGAAAAAAGTTCATGCTGAAAACTTTAAAAGGTTATTCTGGGAAAAATAAAGAAAGGAGTGGTGGACATTTGGTAATACAACAAATATATAATGAGATAAGAACTAAAAGGACAGCTTCCCTTCTCCAAATGAAGCCTCTTTATTTCCAATGAGCAGTACTTGGTTGAGAGTTCTACCAGGAGGGAATGTTGTGGCTTTTGGACAGCCCCCAGGGCCAAGTACTTTACTGTCTGTGCAAGAAGGGGCATACTGTAACAGAAAGAGGAGAGAAAGCCTTGCCCTGCTCCAAGCATTTACATCTGCCATACCTGTCTGAAGTTAGCGCACTGCATAAAAGGTGCCAACAGATCTTGGGACGAACAGTTTGACAGTCAGGGAACTAATGATCCATCTTATTCAATCTCTTGTCCAAACACAAAAGTGAATCTGGTCCCAAATTTTAAAAATATCTGTGGCTATTCTGAAGCTGCTGCAAATTAAACAAGAGGAGTTTAACCTGCTAAACTTCATTCGCTACTAGAAGTTCTATATACAGATTCTGTCATGCATGAAATAAAGACCAAAGATACTGTACTCATAAAAGGGATAAAAGGGTAAATTATGTTTACTATCCAAATTCTATTCCTGGCTTTTCTATTGAAGTTTTTTTGTTCAGCCATTTACTGTATCTCTATTTATCTACCTGGGAAAAAAAAAAAAAAGTTATTTAAAGGACAAAAAGGTTCAGTCAAAAAGCTTGACTGGAGAGCTCCGAGTTCCTTGAATAAAAAATACTATATGATGACAAGAAAGAATACTAATGTGGGCAAGCTATGCAATATTGCATATGCTTAGAATGAGAACTCAGACTTACAAATCACTTCACACAGTAATGTGTTTTTATTCATACAAGGGATTGCAAAAAAAAAAAAAAATCAGAGTTTGAGAAAGGTAAGCACAAAAAAGCCAAATAATGAAGAGAAAACTGCATTCTATATTTCTCCTGAAAACAGAAATTAGAAAGAGGACACCACAGGTGATTAAATGTTACACTGATTGAACATTAAAGCAAAATATTTTATTGAGAACCATATAATGGTAAGATTACTAAAAAATAATGGAAAGAGGAAAACATATTGATGAACAGAGCTAAAAATGAGAGATGACACACATCATAAAAATGAAGGAATATTTAAATCAACCTCCTCAGTTGTTACTGCCTTCATAAAATATTTCATCTCATTTAGGCCTACATAATTATACTATCATTTTCTCTTCACTTACCTCATACAAAAGAAAAATAACTTAGCAAATGGACTACAGCCGATTCATCAGCACACATCTTCTAATCTCTGCATATGCATTGACACAGACTGTAATCACGTCTGATTTGTTAGTGCAGTTCAGTGAATCCTTTATTGCTATTTAATCCTGGCTGCTATATATCCTACGATTGCCAACTATCTACAGAGCCCCTATTGCACAGTATGTCTGACACCATAAAGTACAGAACTGTAATTAAAATTACACCATTACCAAACATACTAAAACCATTCCTAAAGATGAGTGCCAAAGGTAGCTTTCTGAATGCAATTAGCTTGCACTTTTTACAGTACTACCCAAGGAGAACACTACATTTTGAACATCTGAACAATTCAGATGATAGAAAATACCATGAGGTATATTGGTATGCTCTTTGCATCTGCATATTTTCCTGTTCTTGTCATATAACTACAAGGACCTTGAGTAGAGCTACAGACAATATCCAGATGTGAGTTTATATGATAGGCCTTTTAATAGCATCAAGGAACTCACAGCCTACGGGAGGTACAGGACAAAAGGTTGAAAAAAAACTTCTTTTCCTTTCTAATTTTGGCTTGTTCAAGGGGTTGCTTGGTGGCAAGGTCCTTCAGAATCATGACAGAGTGGCCCACTGTATTTTTACCCTCCTGCTCATCACCTCCCTTGACATATACATATAAGAGAAATTCTTGTAAAGCAGTATTAAATACCTACTTGTATTTCCCTAGTTGAGAGGATTTTTTTCCTGTAAAACACAAGACCTTTAGAGTTCCTATATATCCTCTAGCACTTTTAACCTAGTGTATTTTCCCAAAAAAAGATGAACACATCTAGGCAAAATTCCAATTTAACAATTTTCAGACATGCACCTTATCTTAACCTTGCCAAAAGTCAAGGATTACTATCATTAGACACTACCATGACGTAATTTGTAGAAATAAGATGTGAAGTATGCTGTCCATATGCATGGTAACTGAAAGCCTCATATTCATGCTTTTAAAGCATTTCCTCCTGTCTTGATAAACATTAAGAACACTGGGCTTGTCTGTTTTTATTCAGCATGAAAGAGTCAACCAATATAGTATGTCTTTCCAGCTCTCCAATAAAATATTAAAAAAGTATAAAAAAATTACAGAATCTTTTTTTTAAAGAAGCTAATGTAAGTAGATATCAAATATTTAGTCATATTTCTTCAATGATATAAACGTATTTTATCAGATATAGAATCACAGAATCATAGCATAGTTGAGTTTGGAAAGGACCTCTGAAGATTGCCTCATCCAAACACACTGCTCAAAGCAGAGTCAGCTACAGTAGGTTGCTCAGGGCTGTTTCCAGTCAGGTTCTGACTGTCTTTGAGGAGGGACACAACCTCTTAAACACGTGTTCCAGTGTTCAATCACTCTTACAGTACTTTTTCCCCCCTTATATTTAAAAAGGAACATCTTATATTTCAGTTTGTACTCATCTTTTTTTTCTTCAGGAAAAGATATGAAAACAATGCTTATGAAGCATGGTTTGTGAGCTACTTTCCACCAATTGCATTCTGATTCTAGTCAAACTACAATAAACTTGAAATACTTACAAAGGAGTGCCTGAAAAAAATTCACACGATGCCAGGAATTTAATATGCTTAACCAACACAGGATTTTAAAGCTCTTTCTTAAAAAACTAAAACAATATGTGCCACCATCAATAAGCACAAGGAAGACTATCTCACATTTCATCTTCTAACACCAAGTTAATGAATTTTCCTTTAAGTCTCGGTAAATCATCATAACATTTTAACAACACATTGTTCACAAACATTTACATTCTTTTCCGAGCTTGCTAAAGTTACTATTTGCTTGACTACTCTAAAACCCCAAAATCATCAGCCAATTGTTGGGTTACATAAGATGGGTAGCAAAACAAAGCTTCCAAAAAACCAGACAGACATCTTAAACTGTAAGTACATGACAGAATGGATGAAATTCATCTGAGTTTTACACTGCAATCTGTTGTCAAGTGAAACATTTACCAAGAACTTTCTAGTACAAAACTGCTCTGTGTCAAATATATCAAATGCATATGCAAGTCTGGATTGCCATCCAGAGGGATGGCTGCTGTTCGTCAGGCCATACACAAACTATCTTAAAAACAGCTGTTAGCAGGAAAACCATGGCAACAGAGAACTCAACCCAGGCCAGCTATTATGGAATCTATTCAGGATCTCCTGGATAGAATGGATTCACCGTGGACTGCAAATGCTAACGACAGCTCTATTATCAGTAGTAGTACCACCACTGCAGTCATACTTCTGGACTCTCCAGAGTGAGAGATGGCACGGAGTGATACAATACTCATATTCTTAATATTGCATTAATCCGTACAGAAATTGCATACTTCTGCTTTACCTCCCAAACCTCTCAGGACAATGAGTCCTCTCTGCCAGCCTTGCTGATTGCTACCCTCAAATATACTTTTTTTTTTTTTTTCTCTCCAGATGGTTTTAAGGGCAGCTGATTTACCACGCACTTAATGGATTTGTGCTAAACATCACGTCTGTTCCCACAGTGTACAGGCAAGTGACTTAAGAGCCACAACCACCTCCAGTTCACAGTGTTTCTTTCTTCAACCACAAAGAACAAGCCCCAGATTGCAAGTTAGGAAAAACTCCAGAGATTTGTTGTAAAAGAGTCTAAACGTATGACATCTGTGCAGTAAAACTAAATTGATGCTGTCTATATCCCATCATGAAATCCAAGTGAATCATATAGCTCAAACATTATTTTAAGCCTCTCAGCCTTGGCTGAAAGCTCTTATTTTATTCATGAAACTATAAATTAATACCACCACTCCACTGACTTCTTCAAAGTCATTGTCCCCATTGCTTTTCTCCCTATGTCCTTTTCTAAACATTAGTACATAAATGAGAAGTTTGTCTTACTGATTACTACAAGCTGTCTTTGACAATGAGGAATTTACTAGATGTGCCTTAGTAGCCCAATATTTCTATTTAATGAATTGGGAAATACCGTTCTGTACCAGGGTGGGGAAATACTGTTCTGTACCAGGGTTACATTTTTTCCTAAGTGATTCATTATATAACAATAAGGTATTCACATTATGAAACCAATTGTAGGTCTCAGGTTAAGTTAATACTGCGTATCCTGAGATGCAAAGCATTTTTAGCTTTTATTGAGACTTCATGACTGCTTAAAGAATCAAGTCCATACTTAATGCTTTCAAATGCAACAGAATTCAAAACGGAATAACATACAAAATACATCAAAGGAAACATTTACTTGGCAATGTTATATAGACTGTTATCACACCATGAAAAATAAATTGCATTACACAGTACATGCTGATCTATCTTCTTTCAGTGACAGAATGCTTATCTTAATTCTCTTCTTTATTACCTGAGGATGTTTTACACGCACTTCACGTATGACTATTATTGGATTGCCTTCAGATATACAACAGTTCACGTTCAGCGTTTTACAGGTACAGATGTGCGGACAATCTAAGGAAACTGTAGCATCCCCGTAAGTCCTATGTGGCATATTCACTCCAGGCCTTGTAATAATGAATTCCTTTGAGGACTGCAGTTTTGCTATTACTACTGTCTGCCCTGTTGAGAGTGCATCTAGATCTAACTTGAAATTCTGTGACATCTCCTTTTGCCCATATAGAAAATCAGACATTTTAAAAACAAACATGAAAAATCACTCTAAGAGATCACCTATTCCAAGCCCTCCAGAAATATTTAACTATTCTCATGCCATTTCCAATACAACTTTTGTCTAAACTCTCTTCAGGTCTCTAGTGGAGGGAGGTTACATAAAAAGCCTAGCTATTTATTGTTTTCTTAATATCTAACCTGGATTTTTTTCTTCTTCAAATCAAGCATAATTGCTTTTTTGTCTTTTCACTACAGAAACAATTTCCTTCCTTCCACTTTGCAGAAGTGCACAACTGAAGACTGTTACCACATCCTCCCGAGAGTTGTCTCATTCATTCCAACTCACCCCAATTCTTTCTTTACTGATTTAGGTATTTTCTAGGTCTGTGATCTATGCGTCTAGACATTATTTGATGCTCTCCTCTGCACTCTCGTCAAACAGTCCGCAGCTCTTTTACTAAGGTTTACATAACAGAATATGGGATTCTAACTGAGACCTAACAAACTTGCATAGAGCAGAAATATATCTTAATTTTTATACAACACAGTATGATGTTCCACATTTTTGCTACATGTAGCTCCTGCAGTTCATGATCTGCTATAAACCTGAGAAACTTTCCACCTAAACAGTTATTCTCCTTTGTATTTCTGCTTATTTCTAATCACAGCACCTTGCTGAACTGCATCCTCACTTTTTTTGACCATTTCTATACAATCCTAATTTTTTAAGATATTGACGTGTCTGTCAGCTTCATGCTACCAAAAATTAATAAGCATTCTGCTCATTTCCATTTCCAGGTCATAAATGAGAATTCTGAATTCTCATAAGCCAAGGACAAATCCCTCCAGAGCCACATTTCACTGACAGTAAACCATTAATATTTTTAGCCTGCTTGTGTAAACAGATTTGAACCCAACTTCAATCTATTGTTTCTATCTAAATGCCCTCTGTCTGCCATCCTGTCATAGGAAGAAGTCCTTTGTTTTGAAACGAGTCTGTTTGTTGTTGCATCCTTGTAATTATTCCTTATTTTTAAAAAATTAGCACTACATTTGCCATTTCCAGTCTCTCAGTAACCACTCTTGTGGCCATCTATAATTTTGACTATTAATATTTCTGAGATTTCTTCATGCAGTAATTACATTTGATGAGGTCCATCAAACACATAATTCAAAACCACCCAGTCTATATACAGAATCTACCCTGTTTTTTTAGTTATGGATAGACGTGATAGTTCACTGATATTAGAAATAGTAAGGTTAGCACTTGTAGACAAGCTTTTTAGCAAAGACCAATTTAAAAAAAAGTATTACAAACTTTGTCCTTAGCATGACTTTAGAGAGATCTTTACTGAATGGTAGGTTTTGGTCCTCCTTTTAATACAAGGAATTTCTAACATAAATGTTGCTTTCCTTGACATATCTTGTTCATTTTAACTCATATGAGCCTTAGCCTTTTTGAAAATACCTCTCTAAACCGATGTTTTTCTTTGATACACACCCTTATTACCTTATAAATGCGACATTATTAGCCCTTTTTAAATGCTATCTTAGTGTGTTTGAAGTCAACAAGTGAGTCCCAATTTCTCCTTTGCAATTGGATTACCTTCACTTGTGACCTTTCCATTTTCAAATGAGTTTGAAAGTTAGGGGGGATGGGAGGGTTGTTATTTTTAAAAAGCTTTCCTTTCAGTCCTTATTCCCCTGAGATCTTTAGTTCTATTAGTTCTCAGAGTCTGCTTCTTGACATCCACTGTTTCTATTTTGTTTTCTTTGCTAAACATTGTGAGTACCATCATTTCACTGTCACATCAATCAAGTTGCCTTTCACTTACCCATTCCTAGCTGGTTTCTCTCTATTTAAAATTACATCTATAGAAACTTCCCAGCAAGTTGCTTTCTTTTTCCTTATCAAAAAAAAGAAAAAAAAAAAGCAGCACTATGACATTATAAAACAAAAAGAAGTCACCAGTGAATGCTTGTTAAACTTACTCTTTTATACCTTTCTCAAAGGGTACCTGGGTAATTAAACATTTCTTCATACCACCAAATTCTAGATTGTTTTGCTAACAAAATGCTGCATCCATTTATTCATCTTCTGTGTTCGTTTGCTCATTTTGACTTCATCTTATTTTCCCTTCAGATTTTACCAGATCGTTCAGTAACTCCAGGTTCCTCTAAATTTTCAATAAATATGCTTTTTCCTCCTGTTTATTTGGCCTGTCTTTGGAAAGGCTATGCCCCATTATAGTAATATTCCACTCATATCGTTTCTCACTAAATCATGTCAATTGTGTCACATACCTCAATCATATATTAAGATTTCCGATTATATGATTTATTCAGCATAATTCTTGCAACAGTACACTTCTCCATCCACCTACCTATGTATTGCTCCTGCACTCCCTCACCCGAACAGTTCTCAAGAAACATATCCACTCTACTTTCTAGACCAATTCCCAAGTTACCATTTCTGTTTACCTGCAGACTTCCATTGCTCATTCTGCCCCTCGTTACTTTATGAAGAGCTTGTGAAACATAAAAAATTAAAAGCACTCTTGGCAACAGCAAACTATATGGAGAAGCACAGAGCACGGGTCATCTGATGACTCTCAACAGCCCTTTCAGCAATACCTCACATCAAAAATCCCAGAAAGCAGCAGTTCACCTGCCAGACAAGGACTTTAGGGTGGGGAGTCTCCTAACTGCTCTCAGGGTGGAACCATTAACCACCATTACCTTTTGGTGCCTCTGTGTGCAGATTCAAGATCCTCACAGTGTTCAGCGAGGTATAACTCATCTTTCTCAAATGCTGGGTTTGCACCTTCACTTCCTGCCTGGACAGCATACCTAATCTTAATCTCCGCAGGTGGTTAATTAGAGGTGGAATACAACCTGCCTTCTGACGAGATCAGAAATTACAGTGGCTAGTTTCACCTGTTAATACTAATATTTCAAAATTTTCTAACCAGCTGGAATGTTTTTCTCTGAATATACTGTGGCAGTGGATGTACTTATGAATACATTGTAACCTGACTAATTCCCCTTGTAACTCTCGCATTAATTAATAGGAATACAGAAGAATAAATCAGAATTACTATTTTAACAAAAGTACCACTTTGTCATGTTCAAGATGGGGGTTGGGGCAATCCCATCCTCAAATACAGGCTGGGCAGAGAATGGATTGAGAGCATCCCTGAGGAATTAATTGCCCAGGGAAGCTGTGGAGGCCCCATCCCTGGAGGTGCTCAAGGCCAGGTTGGATGGGACTTTGAGCAACCTGGTCTAGTGGGAGGTGTCCCATGGCAGGGGGGTTGGAACTAGATGATCTTCAAAGTCCCTTCCTACCTAAACCGTTCTATGTTTCTATGGCTTAAAATTTGGTAGTCTAATTTAAACTTCTTTTTAAAACACCATGGCTTTTTCTGCACTAACACTCCCATCACCTATTACTAATGAGAAAGATGCCAAAATGGTTAGAAAGACTAAATGGTTGAAGTGATAGTAAATTATATTAATTTTTTTTCCTAAAGTATGCTAAAGATGGATATCACAAACCTGAGGGTACCATCAGAGGGAATATTCAAAGATTTAATATCACTTGACACAAATAGAGCAGAAAAGAAACGTACCATCTGTGTGATCTTGCATGCTATAAGCATAATCAACTTCAACTCAGGATTTGTACAAGAGAGATCAGATTAACTCCTAGTTCATGACTCAGCTGATTTTTTAATAAATAATGGATCTTTGTCCTACAGGGACACATGGAGGTTCTATAATATGGCTACTCTTATTTGGAATAAGACCTAAAATTGGGGTTTTTAACAATTGTGCTAGACAGATCCCTTGGCACCATAAGCATATAGGTTTTAGGTTTACCACCTAAAAAACCAAATTCTAGTTTGGGTAATATTCTTTCTATTTAAATTCTTCCCATAGTTTCCACTGGAAGAGATATTTGCCCTCATTTCCTGCAACAAAGCTGTTGCTGTGCTCTCCTAAAACAACTGTGCTATAACCCTGCTAACATCTGTGAAGGGTTACGTTAAGTGGTTGGTTTATTTTTTTGTTAAATGTGGTAAGAGACAGTAAAAGTGATTTAAAAGTGCCATGCATTAAGCCTAAGCAAAATGGAGGTCAGCAGGGCTTAGAAGTATTTTAAATTGGAGGAAAGGTGTAAATCTTTACATATAAAATGTTGATAAACATACAAATGCAGTAATGTGAGGAAAGCTGTTCTTATCCAACCTGGCTCTCATTTGCTAGAAAAGTTTTCACCTTCAAAATGCCCTAGGCTGTCACTAGCAGGGCAACTAGCAAGTTTGATTTGAGTTTAAATAAGGTATAAATTGATTATAATTGGAGGATACCCAATACAGGTTTCAAATACCTGTACAATCCTTTACTTTTTTTAAAAAAATACCTGCAGAGCTTTGCAGCATTCCTCAGCAACTACTTATTGAGAGATAAATGGGCAAGTATTCAAACATGAAGCTTTTTCTTTGCAAAACATAGAATGAAGTACTATGGTGGTTTGACACCTTGTAAATACATTTCCCCTTAATTTAAGATGTAGAAATTTAGAATAATAGGAATTATTTCTGGGAGAAAGGCAACAATTGCATGTGAAGTATTCCCAACTTCCAGTGAATGTGCTGAAATGCAGCAATACGTTTCATATGTATACAAGTTTGCCCTCAAAAAAGATGGAAATTTGCCTAAAGTTGGAGAAGTAAAAATCTGTAAAGTGGACAGTAACATATATGGTAGTAGACAATGCTCTCAGTGTTCAGAAATACAAAGACAGGATAGAAAGTTAAGATAAACCATTTTAAACAAGAAAATATAAAGTAATCATATGCAGAGAATTTAACAAGTATTATAAATGAGCCTGATGTTAAAATTACCTTCATACCAAATTAAACCTCCAAATAAGTAGATAAAGAAACGAACTTTCATTTCAGAAATAAGTTGAAGAACATCAAATGTTTAGTTATTCAATTGATTTTAAGACTACTTGTTTATTCATATTCAGATTATGTGAACATATGGAGAACAATGTTCTCCAAAAGGCAAATCCAAGACAATTACAGAAGTGGTTGTTCAGTTTCTCAGTTGGCATTTAATATATACTCAGAGTCCTAACCTCTTGTTTCTGATTTTAGCTTTGTCATATTAGAGGAGCTCTCAATTTGACTTGAGCTTCATCTAGCTAACAGAGGTTGTCGGTTAGCCCTCAGTTATTCCTCGGGATATCCAGAACCATCTTTCCTCTTTGCTCTTGCTGAAATGAAAGTTATAACCAGATTACTCAGTGTTTTATCCAGTCAGGTCTTGAAAACCTCCAAGGATGGAGGAACAACCCCTCTGGGCAACCAGACTAATCTCATTATGAAAAAGCTCTTTTTTTCATCCAGTCTGAATGTCGTTTCATATTATGTCCACAGTTTCTTGTCCTACCACCATGAAGAGCCTGGATTCTCTTAGGCTTTGGAAGGTTGCTATCAGTAGCCACCTCTTTTCCAGGCTGAACAAGACTAGTTACCTCAGCCTCTTCTCACAGGGCACCTGTGCCAGCTCCCAGATTTCTCTCTATTACTGATTAGTGATGCCTTTCCTGAACTGGGGCATCCAGAACCACACAGATGGTTCTAGATGTGGTCTAACAAGCTGAGGTGTTAATCACTTCCCTCACTCTCCTGGTTCTGGTCCTGTGAATACAGTCCAGGATGCTGTTGGCCTTCTTTGCTGCCAAGCCACACTGCTGGCTCCTGTGCAGATTGACCCCCCTGTCCACCAGGACCCCCAGGTCCTTTTCAGTGGAGCTGCTTCCCAGCCCAATAGGTCCCCAGCCTGTACTGTTGCTGGCTGTTCTTCTTTCCCAGGTGAAGGACTTGGCTTTTACCCTTGCAGAATTTTTATACTTTCTGTTGGCCCATTCCTCCAGCTTGCTGAAGTTTCTCTGGATGGCAGCCCTGCCCTCATGTGTACTGACTGTTGGTGCCCACTTCCTCCCCCCCAATTTGGCATCATCTTCAAACTGACAAGAACACTTTTTATACTGTATTTTATAATCACTATGAACAAAAGTAGGTCATCTACATAAATGATGCTTCCCAGTTTCATCCTATTCTCTGGAAATATGTTATCCAAGCTAAGAAGCCCACGACTAAGTAAAACCTAGACTCTCAAGAAAGTGTCCCTATCCTGCCCCATCTCCAATTAGTAGCTAAATCATATTTCATTTTCTAAAGTGATGGAATTTTATGCGCTAACCAAAGCTTTATATCCAAGCTTAAACCAACTCTGACTATTACAACAAAAGAACCTGAAGTTACATGCCTCCTCTGACTGGCTGGATTTCTGCCATTCATGCTTACTATACAACACGATACCATTAATTGATGTCACAGTAGAGGAATTTTCCTCCCCCGGAGTCACATACTCTAGAGAGGCGCGCATTCAGGACAAATACCAAATTCAGAACCCAATTGCAGGCTCATGCTGATAAAGACTGAAGAGAAGCAAGAAAAAAATACAGCTATATTAATAATCACAGTTGTACTCCAAATAAAAAAATGTCTCTGTAGCTCATACTAACAATACTTCTCCACAATATGAAGTTAGAAGTGACAATGGACCAAGCCTTTCTCATTGAAGGGAACTTGGGCAGAAATAACAATGTGTGGTGCATTGAGAGCAATAATGCAAGAAACAACAGGGGTTGACGGATTAAAAACAGTTTGAATTTAGACGACAAAGAAACGGACAAAGATACCAAAAGAACAACTTCACATATTTTTTTTAATATTTCTTAAAGCACGATTCAGTGATCCACTGTGTGCTATTTAATTCTTATTTCAGTACGAAGAAAAGAATCTCATCAGGGTAGGTATTGTGATGTGGAATTCAACAAAGCATTGTTCACAGACATTGTCTATTCATCTCTGCCACCTGGTTTTGAATCCAGTCTCACTAATGGAAACTAAAAGCTTCTTGAATTTAAAAGCTTTACAGACTACAAGTGGGATAAACGTATACTGCCTCAGTGGAGCTTTAACCAAACACGGATTTGTGCTGTGTTTTAAAGAAGTATGGAAAATGGCATGCCTGGATTGACCTGAAGTGAGGATTTTAAATTTCAAGGATTGCAGAAAGACTATTGTGCTATTCTCAGAAATCTAGTAGCAAACCAATTATATAAAATATGGTTGTAATAGATAATGGCTCTGATTTACTAGATATGAATGTTTTTATATCTTGTTGAAGGATTCAGTAATCATAACTTCTATTTTTAAACAGGTTTTTATTTCAAGCCTTCAGTTAACTTTCTTCCCCTTTTTACATATTCACAAATATGTTGTCATTTACTATTTCAAATAAATATAAAGATCTCCAGTGTCAATGACAATTAAGAAAACCATCCAGTTGAATGGCAATAAGAAATTTTGAGATCAATATTTATGAAAATAATTGCACAAAGCAAATCTTTTCATAAATAGATTATGATCTTTTATTCTTGACTTATAAGTAATCTGAGTGCGGATTTGAAGATGCCAATCTTTGAAATAGAATTCTAACACTTATTTTTTTAATGGCTTGGAAAAGATAATCAGGGCTGCTCATTTGGTCTGGGTACAGACTGTCAAGCTGTTTCCCTACTAGGGAAAAAAGTGCTTCTAAGAAGATAGTGAGAGGGAGAAAAAGAGCTCAAAGGAGATTCTATACTTTGCTCATCCATTCTTACACTCCCCTCTCTATCTTCTCTACAAAGGCTAGTTTCTACAGTGTCTAGAAATCAGAAATTTCTTGCAGGAAACATGGAAGAGAAGGAGCACTCAGGGATCAGGGAGGGACACTACATAAACTAAACGAGACAACACAAAGCGTGATGATGGAAAGATATTGCAAGAAATGATGGGATGAGTGGGTTGCAACCATCATAACGGTTTGCTAACAACTCAAAAGTGATGGTCTCCATCACTATTGTGGGGAAAGCAGAGGAGGGGAAGAGGAAAAGAATATGACTTCAGAATAGGCAAACAGATGTTGATGTGGGAAAAACACAACTCAAATTTGAGAAACAAGGGCATGGGGGAGAACCAAAAACTAATTTCCACTTCATCAAAACAGTTGATTTGCGTAAAAATTCCATCAAGAACCATGAATCAGAAGCCACAGCTCTGCTCACCTTATCAATTGCCCCACTACTTTACCACCTGAAGTCACCTGTGGGAAAAAAGACAAAGCACAAGAGGCAACCCTGCACTAAAAACAAAGGCAAGTCATACTGTAAAGAAGCAGCAAAAAACAAACTTTCAGAAAAGCATATGAATGCTGAATGTTCCCTATAACAGTGTCATCTACACCAAATGAATACTTTGAGAATCTTGCTACTGGTGTGTTCTACCTAGGATAAGAAATAATAGGACAAATGGATAGAGATGTATTTGCATCCCCTTTCACTCTGGCTAGTATTACAATGCTTTTAACATCATAATGTTATATTTAATAATCAGAGTCAGCAGTATAACTACATTTATTATGCCTTCCTTTATGGCTCAGTGTTTCTTGGATGACTTCCAATCACAAACTTCTCATAGACATTTCATACCTAGAAGGATTTCTAAAATGTTCAGTAAGCGTGTGCCCTCAGCCACAGAGAACTAGTCAAGAGAAAAGGTGGTGGGTTGTTTGGGTTTTTTTTCCCTCAATATGACAGCATTCCCTCCAAAAGTCTCATTCTTTATTTAAGGGCACCTATGCAGTACTCCTCCTTCTGGACTTAACCACATGAATTTATTGAGTATAATTTACTGACATGGTAATATACTCATGGTTTAAAGACAGAAATAAAGTAATAAAATAAACTTATTTCCCTGAAATAGTCTAAAAAGCCAAAACCCCCAATCTATGGAAGCAATGAAGGGAGGATAAATCGAACTACAAAAAGGAGGCAAACTGGTAACCAGTTAAGCACCCATGTTCTTACTTCAGTATAGAGGTCTAGATGACTCAGTAAGTCAGTCCTAATAGAATCATCATCAATTACACAAAGAAGCAGGTCTAGAAACCAAGTTTTTTAACCCTATACAATAAGATTTATTAAAACTAATTAGGCAACCAAATTCCAATGACTTCAGCATGAGCTGTGTGTTTTAATCACTCCAAAAAATCTCCAGCCCCACAAATCATATTTCCTCCCTTGAAACAGTGCATATATCTCATTGCTACTCCTTTGCAGTCATGAAGTGTTTGACTTTGGACATATAATTTGCGCAAGTTAGGTATTGTTCTCCCACACTTTTACTCCTGAAGTTTGTAATAATTCCAGAAGTTATTAGAAGGATTCTTAAAAATATAAACAATAATAGAAGACAGAATGTTTAGCTACTCAAATGTTATTAGAAATTTGACGCAATATGCATTGCAGTGTACCATGATCCTGTACTAGTACTTTGCACCCAGAGTTTACAAGTAATAATATTGAAAATTAGAAAGTTCTCCCAACATGAAAAAAAAATGCATTTGCTAACTCTATTTCCTAGAGACCCAGGACTTTTCCAACTACTACATGTCCTTAACAGATTAGCCCTGCAATTTCTATAGCCAGAGGGTTGTAGAAAAAATGAGAGCGAGTATTCCTGTGCTTATCCAAAACCAAAATTACTTCTGAAGATTTCTTTCTAAATTTAAAAAATATGTATATGGACTGTGCATTTATACGGTGTCTTTCTGAGCAGTAGTCAACAAATCGCCTCTCATTTTTTGTCTCTCTGTCAATAATATTAAAAAAACCAAACAAGCACTCAAAATTTTTTATACAGGACTTCATATTTAATACTGGGTATCTGATAACATAAAAATGGTGTTCAAGTAAATATTTTTAATGTTAGGAACATAAAAACTGGTCATATCACTTCACCTGCTCAACCCAAGTATTTTATTGAAGAAGACAATTAAGAGTTAATTCCCTATAAAAGTGACAATGATTTGCTAAAATTTTCAAATCCAGGGGATGTAGTCACAGAGTTCATAATCATTTTATTCAAAATCCACATGACTTAGAAAACACGAGCAAGTATTAACTACAGGGCAATTGCTGTTTCGCCACAGCATGTCTGGTTCACACTGAATAATGGCTTGAAGTTTTTTTAATATATTATTCCCAACATCTTCATCTTACTACCATATTTTTCCTCCGAGAGAAGGCTGAAAACTAGGAAATAATACCAACAAAATGCTATCAATGAAAAAGATGTTGGGGATTTTGCTGGGTAAATATAAACTATCATCTCCTTAAAGTAATGATACGCATCTAGTTCATAAGGAGAGGTTACATGCACTGCTTATTTTTATGACGATCAGTGATGCAAGTGGACCTACATTTTTAGCTCATTGCTGTTTTCGTAAGTGCCTGATATTTAAGCCTTAAGAATAATGTATTTAAACTTCTTAAGAATATGATAAACCTACACCTTTCATCAAGTTTCTGAGCACCTCCAGTTTCCACTGTCATCAACATAAGCAAAACACATTCAGCAGTCTTGCAATTTTATTCATACTATGTACCTAAACTTGCTAAAGTCATAGAAAGTACATGCACACCTAAAAAATGCTTATAAACAGCAACAAATACACAAAATAAAAAATGCTAATAATATGAGCAATTGAAAGATTTAAATTTGAGTTCTATTTCTTCCTTTTAGAAAGACATTTCTCCAACAAAAGATTAAGCTACATCTCTTGAAATTAATCTGGAGCCCGATATACTCCTTATAGCTATGTAATTTAAGAAACAATATTAAATCTTAGCAGTAAATCACCTTCAATATTTTGCGTGCCTTTGGTATTGAATTTTACATCTGCAGTTAGGAAAAAAAAAAGACAACCGTCTTGCTATTACTCAGCAGGATACAGATTCCTTTTTGTAAGTGGAATTCCAGACATTCCATCTGTTTCCCATAAAAGTAGAAAATAGTTGGTCTTAAAGTAGATCAGTAATAGTACATCTAAATAGAGTAGGTAGAAACCACATCCAGCAAAACAATACACCTATAGCACAAAAAATTCTTATTCCTTTATACAAAATTCATGCATATGAACCATTGCTTAAGCAATTATATGATTTACGTATCAGAAGGCTGATGTTTCTTCACCAGTAAAGAGATAAAACAAACTTTTTAAAGTCAGATTTACAAAATGACTGTATAAAACAGACAAGTACCAAAACGGAAAGAAAGACATATCTATCCTGTTTTCACTGTGTTTTTCACTGGCTGTTTTCACAGCCAGCCATCTCAAGCTACCTTGCAATGTCTCATCTGGTCATGCAAAAACTCTTTTCACATGATTAGAGTTATGCACCTAATTTATTATGTATACAGAATGGGCACTTTCCTATTGTGAAAGCAAATCTACATGATACTATGTTAGAAGCGGTAACTACATATGCAAACACTAATTTGCATGAGAAAGTTACTCTCCACACAGCATATGTGTGCCATGCACAGTTTAGTGATATGATAGTGTCTTGAAAATTTAGCCCTGGTTTCTGTTGCCTGACTAGGCAAGACAACATTCTGAGCAAGCATACACATACAAACACAGACATATGTGTACAAAGCTCATCTAAGGATAATTTAAAAATCACACAAAACTCAAACTTCACACAGAGGACCATCATATTTCTGTCAGTTTTTAGTGTAACAGGAGCAAGCGCATAATTAATTTGTTTTCATAAAGAAAATGTAAAAATCAAAGTGTTCCACTTATTATATGCAACCAGAAAATTGCACTTTTCTCCTAGAAGTATGCATTTTTGCTATTTTAAGAAATCTCTTAAATGGTCTAAATCTTTGTTGAATTACTTTAAAAAATTTTCTCCCAGGCACAGGCCACAATAATGAATTATGTCATTTTTCTGTCACTTTCACGATTTCCAGCAATGCAAATTACAGGCCTATTCCTAAATACACACAGGACAAAATTCAATCATAAATATTTCTTCAAATTCGTATTACAAGCATGGATCTATAGGATCAGACTTTATAATATCAATTTAAGTAGTGAAGACAGAATGACAAAACCTTAAAATATGAAGTAAATAAAGCTTTCTTTGTGTACTAGATCAATCTTAAGCACGTGCACTAATTATGGCAAACAAAACCACTCATTTTACTGCTTCACAGTAAATGAAGTACATCACAGAAACATCTATGAAACTTCATCTACACCACAGAAGCATTCAGATACACAAATACAGAGGACAGAGTTTAAACAGAGCTATTATGTTTGTTCTGGTGAAGGAAAACAATTGAAAACAAAATTAAGAAAAAAGTTATGTCTAGAAATATTATTACATATCATTATGTGTCTTTCATATATGATATGAAAGAGAACTCAATAACATTTCTCTGAAGTAAACCGCTTTGAAATCCAATATGAATTCTTAACATTTAATCACCTTCACTGTTTAGTCTACTTGTCTCACTAAGAGAACCCCACTTACAAGCAAGGTTTCCCATTTTATTAAAGACTGTTGTGTGGATCTATGTCAATAAACCATAGTCATAATTAAAGGATACCAAAAGCTAGAGATGAACTACTGACATTTCAGACACAAAACTATCATCCTGCTTTTATAAACAATAACATGAGTAACAACACATTTGTGACTTGTAGATGTTGTTATCTCTTCTACGGAAAATAAGCCTAGGACATCTCCTACTACTTTATGTTTTATATGAAAGGTTCTGATAAATCTGTCAGAATGAAAAGAGAATTACGGTAACTTGAGAGGAAAATTATTTCTAACATCTTCAGTATAGCAATACCTTTAATAGTTTTGTGACCAATATTCCCTTTTTTCGAACAAAAACAGTAATTAAGTATTAATTCTGAAAAAAGGAAAAGATACAAAATAGATACTGTACCGAGCTAAATATACGTCATTCACTGTGTTCTGTACTGTACTGCTGTTTCAGCTTAAGTATTATGTTTTGAATGGCTAGTTCTTTTTCCTTACCACTTTGCAGATTGAGGTATCATTCATGTTCAAACACTACATACGGCTTTTGACTTATCACAGTAAGTATTTTATTTTATTGATAACTTTACTATTTAAGAGAAATCATTCAGGATCAAAGAAGGGCAAGGAACCTCGTGAGGGGTCTAGAGCGCGAGTCTTCCGAGGAGTGGCTGAGGGAACTGGGGTTGTTCAGCCTGGAGAAGAGGAGGCTGAGGGGAGACCTTATCACTCTCTGCAACTACCTGAAAGGAAGTTGTAGCGAGGTGGGGGCCGGTCTCTTCTCCCAGGTAACAAGCAGTGGGACAAGAGGAAATGGCCTCAAGTTGTACTAGGGGAGGTTTAGATTTGATATTAGGAAAAATTTCTTCACTGAAAGCATTGTCAAGCATTGGAACGGGCTGCCCAGGGAAGTGGTGGAGTCACCATCCCTGGTGTGTTTAGAAGACGTGTAGGCATGGTGCTGAGGGACATAGTGGACTTGGCAGTGTCAGATTTGCAGCTGAACTCTATGATTTTAAGGGTCTTTTCCAACATAAATGATTCTGTGATTCTAAGAAAACCTTCTTAGTCAACTCCATACTACACGGAAGAACAACATTTTGGGTTTTTTAATTTATTTCAGTTTATTTGTTTACTTATTCTGCTCAAACACAAAATCTCTACAAAGAAGATGAAGAAAAATGTTTTCAAGAAAATAAATTTGGTTTGGATTCTTCTTTTTCAAATAGATATTTTGCTCTTTCTCTGTTACAACAAGAAAAACAGAGCAAAGAATAAGCCTCTTGATTCTCCAGCTTGAACACTTGTGATAAACTCTGTTCCAAAACCCGTAAAGATTATAGCTCATTAAACAGTTAGCTAGTTTACCTGTAAAGATTATTATGCATGTATGTTTATATCTAAATAAACTTACTAGTTTTCAAAAGAAGCAGTAATTCTGAATGACTAACTTACAAAGTTTTAAGAAAGCATAAGAAGTAGCAGACTATCAGGCTATTCCCCTCCCCCAAGAGACAGTCAAGATGATCTTATTTTAAAATCTATGCCACAGGTAATATATTCCATTTGATTCATTCAAGATTTAGACAGGCAATAAATGCTGAAGGAAATTACCACATAAATGACATTCCTTGAAACTAGATGGGCCTGAGAATGAAAGAGCTGTTATTTTATAGAAGCAATAACACTCATCCTGTACTCAAAATATAGAATAACAGTATTCTGCTCAAAATGAAAGGACAGCTCTCTACTTTCTAGCTCTTCAGAACGTAAATTGGCAAAATTCAGCCTAACAGACTTCTGTTACTAATGGCAGACATGAGAATAGATTATGACTACCTTTAGCTTAGAACCTTAAACTGACTGACAGGTCCCTTAAACATTTCAAGTATAAACTCTGAAACTGCATGAGGGTTTTTTAATATCTTTTAGGCAACCTGATGCCCAAGCACAAACAGCATTCATAGACAGCACATGAATGCACATGCAGGACTATGGCTACATTAAACTAAATGAATTCCACTTTCTTGCACTGTGCACTTGTTTATATAACATCAAGATTTTCTATAGTGATTGTTCCTGTAATGATTTAAACACTTATATGTATCTTATCTGAAATAAATACAGTGTTTTAACAGAGTACGAATTACCAGATTCTTCAGGAAAAGAATCTTAATTTCCTATGTAAAAATTTAATATATGTACTTAAGAATGATCTTATGCAAAGAATCTCCCTCTCTGAACTTATCTGACACCTGCCTAACTCTCTGCATCTATAGTAAAACCTTCAGAGTAGAGCAATATGCATCAGCTGCTTTGCGTTCTGTACATAGGGATTCTGCGAAGGATCTGGGAGCACAGAAAACTTTGGGCAGATTCCCCTTTCTTGGCAAAAAGAAATACAAAAGCCTGAGAGAACATCAGCTTTCAAAAGCATGATCTCAGTACTAAAAGAAATCTGGTTTATTCTTGTTTTAATTATTGTTTAATTATTTGCAGACTGCATTTTTTTGTGCCAATGTAATACTAGTTCACCAAGTTGAAATATGCATGTTAAGTACTTTAAAGCATTTTACACTAGATGGCTATGCAAGAATGACTCAAAGAACATTCCTACAATTTCAATCCAAATTAATTTATAAGTGTGATTTTAAGAAGTTTTCTTCTCTTTTTTTCTTGCAATAACAAGTAAGCAAGAATTGAACGTTTTGCTTCAAAGCAGAAATTACCTACAATTTTCAGCTGTGGCTGAACACAGGCTGTCTCAAGCAAACTCATTGCAGGGGGCATTCATTTCACAAAGTTGTGTTAATGATTAATTAGACTGCACTTGAAATGCTGTCCCACAGACAATGTTTAGCTACTTCAGCCCAACCAATTGTTAAAATCACTAAATTCAAAATTAAGCTTGCTATACCATAAACTCCACAAGAATGGGCATAATTTTTCAATCTTATTACATTGTTCTTATGCTATATTGCTTTACTTGCTTCTAATCTCTTTTAAAACTTTTATTAAAGACATTAGCAGATTCATGACATTAAAAAGCTCAAAGTCACTCCCATCTTTACTTCGTACACTTTGTTTCCTTTTCCCCACATCACATTTGATCACATTTAGAAGAGGAGTGTAGGCTTTTTTAAGGCAGCGATTTTTCTTTTTTAGTGAAAAATGACCTAATAAGCCCTAAAGATGCATGGAGATGAATTAACACATAATTTCACTGTTGTCTCCACCCTTCATCAAAACATAAATGAGTTCACTGCATTTCTGCATGAGATTCTGGCATCCTGTAGCAAAAGTGTATATTAACACTACTTTACTTGACCTAACCTCAAAGTTTATATAGTTAGTGAATTTGCACATCATCTGGCAGATCGTAGTTTCAAATAAGTTATTACTAGGTAAACCACAGAAATGGTTTAAAATGGAGAAGATTAAGACCAAATTTATTTAGGAAGTGTTTGCTGCGTGCTGTGTTCTAGAAACAAAATGAGGGAAAATGATAAATCAAGAATAAAATTGTACATTAAAATCTGCTGTCCTCGCAGTGAAACTTGTTTTCAGTCATTTGTATGCTCAACGGAATTTATAAAAGTAAACAATATTACTCTATATTCAAAACTGACTAAACATAAGAGGAACAGCACAGAACCATAGGTGGTAGCATCCTTACTCTACAAGTAGGTGCTGAGATCTACCATCGCCCTGCTTAGTATGGTCAGTCCACTTGCACACTATGAGATACAAAGAGAAGTACTGCAAATAATAATAAAGTGAATACAAACAGAAAGCCTGAGACACAGTGGAAAAATAAAAGCACCAGCTGAAGCTGTCAAGAGGACCTTCCAAATAATCTGGTCTCTGGAGTTACTGTAATAGCTTTTTCCAATGTCTCAGTTACCCGCATCAAATACTCAGCACCACAGTGTCAGGTGTAACAAGTATTTTACTTGCATTTACAAGTATTTTTGGTAAAGGAATAACAAGTAAACTTGCGAACTAGTAGCATTTAGGAGTGAAGGATGGTGGTGGAATGAAGTTTTTCCACAAGCAATATTAAGTCAAACACATTTTCCCCCATGCGGTATTATTTCCCATGTTTTGGGGGTTTGGGTTTGGTTTTTTTTTTTTCCCTTCCATGGGATTACAGGGAGGTCAACTGTGAAAGTACAAGTAAGGTTTAGCCTAATCATTTTCTGCCTGGCAAAAATCCAAATAATAAGTCAAGTAGTATAATATAATTAGTAGCTTGCAGTTGTTTTATTGTATGTATTGGCTTGTGAAGCAAGCTCCAGTGTTATCAAACTTTAACTGTGACTCATCTCTAATAGTTAACCAAGGTCCTCCCTTCCCATATTCTCTGTATCAATTAATTGTTTTTCTCCACTGTTAGCTGTGTTCTCAGATCATTTATGTCAACCACAGAAAATACTTTTGAGAAGATCTTACCAAACCAGACATTCCAAGCATGGCTGCTAAACTAAGTATTTACTGAAAGGTCTGAGTATCAAAACCAAGTAGTAACTTCAGCATTAAATTTTAAAATGACTCTGCCCAGGCAGATCTCTATGACCACTCATACCCGTCTGTGAATTCTCTAAAGATTCTGTGGGATTACAGCATGTCTTAATTGATTTAATCTCTAAGAAAATGCAAATACAAAAAAGCCTTAATGAATGTAATTGGTAAGAATTAATAACAATGTACAGACCAGATAAACCGTTTAAATAATTATTTCCTGTATGTATATCTGATTTTCTCTTCTCCTCAGAAAGGATTTACAAAAAGGAGAAAAAGATAGGATTACCCAAAACAGAAAAAGTCATTTAATGTCATGTACCATCTGTCTGGTAGATTGGAGGTGCCTCTTCTCCTCGTTTAACTATATCAAAATGTATTCAATATGCTTACATAAAGATTACCCTAATATCTAACCATTCAAATATTTAACAATTCAAAACCAAGATATTAAAATAACAGCTTATTTTTACGTAGCACCTTTGTTTCTAAAGGACATTGAAGTGCTGCATAAAACTACCTAAATTGCCAGTTAGAAAAATAAGTCAACTGTTCAGCAATGTGGAGGGGGTGGAGGGGAAGCAGGCCCAACCAAACAACATACAACTGGCAGAAAAAGAAATACCTGATACCGAAGAGGAGTTTAAGTAGGAATAATAAAATTAGCTGGGCTGGAATTGGTGTTTATTTCTACTCTAGTTAAATACAGTTCTGATATTCAAAGATTAAAAATCCTATTGCTTCAGTTCTGTTTCACTGTTTACACTGCCAGTTCCGTGTCAAGAATGTTAAAGGAAATCCAAATCCTATACTTGAAGAAAATCACCAAAACAGGGAAAACAGGTTTTATTCCAGAAGTACCTTGAAAATTGAGAAGATAGGAACTCTGATTTTATTCTGTTTTGAATATAATAATGATACTTTTTAAAAATGTAATAACTTCAAATAATATCTTGTACCTTATCCCTCAGAGTTGAAAAGTAAGCACAAGAATCAAACCCCCTAATTTTACTTTCCGTCTTATTAAAAGATCAGAAATTAGCTCTGACGCAGCACACAGTTTTGCAGGTTCACATTTTATCTATGGAGAAAATAGTCTAGTAAAGCAAAAGATAACTAACTTTAGCGTAACACTGGTGGCACAAGTTTCTGCTCTAGTTAGTTCCATGACACCAAATTTAAAAGAAGAATTTAAGTCAAAAGATTGTAGTTATATCATCAGCTTTGTCACCAGCTCACCAAGATCTTGGCCACGTTTCTTTGTGTCCACTACACCATTCATAACATATCCAGTTCTCTAAAATGCTTTGACTTCTGTAATGCAATACCAGGGAAAAAAAAAAAAAATTATGTAACACATTTTTTTTCTTTTGAGGCTTTTATTTTCCAACACAATTTTTCTGATTTTAAAAGACATCAGTTGCTCACATCATCTTTATTTTCTTTGCCCACTCTTCACACACACAGTTACTTATCACACAGAGGAAAATGTCTGGTTTATCACTATTATATGTGGAATTTGCATTTGGACTCTTGATTTAAAAATTTCCAAGGCTTTCCAAATGAGCAGAATTAACTGAATTAGGAAAAAAATACAAAGCAAAAGAAAACAAATCCACTCATTTCAGATCACTTTCCTAGACTTTCCATAGTAGTTTAATCCCATAAAATCCAAAGTAAAGCCTGTTAGATATAAAAGAAAAGTGCAAAGCTCCCAATTGAAAGAGTAGTTACAACTCATTAAAGTAAGGACACATATAATTTGAAGCATTAGAATGTATGCTGAAATATAATTAGTGGCTATGAATCAAACCTGGATGGATTAAACTAATTCCTGGAATGCTATTATGGAGAGTACCTTGTGGAGAAAGAATGATCCTTCTGTTTGCACAGCAACTAAACAGCTTCAATTTACTTCTAAAATTGACATGAATAGAGATAAAGGCCCAGCATTTCAAAATGTGGCCTTCTAAATATAATCAGCCTGAATTATGCCTGTTTCACACTGCAGTACTTGCAACCTGGTTACAGGCAGCAGGGATAAGGCTGCACTCAGCTTATTTCACTGCTTAATTTATATGGTAATTACCACACCACAGCCAGAATGGAGAGCATCTGCCAAAACTGAAGGCCTCAGAATAATAAAACTGACATGTGCTGTGATATTGTTGAAGTGCTGACTAAGAAACTTCTTTTATCTCCTCTTGAAGCTATAAAATGGTATTCGTGTTATTACTAGCAGGGAATTTTAACAGCCTTGCATTGACAGCAATTATGTAACACATGCACAAAACAATAGAGTTTCACATCACTTAATAAATCCTTGAGCTCTCTTAGCTCCAGATCTCTCGCTGGCTGGATTTTATGGTCTGGTAGTTCTATCTGACCTTCAGAACACTGAAGTATACAAACCACAAAAGCACTAGAAAATTATTAGAAACAACTGGCCTTCCTCCCTGTTAGATCTATTTCATGAAGAGGGCATGATGCATAATCATGGAGGTTAATTAAAAGATTTGCTTACTCACTTTTCTCTGTAGCTAAATGCTGCTTTTAACCCCTGGTATCAAAACAAGCAAGATATAGATATTACTTTTCAGACTAAGAATATTATCATTTTAAGCAACACTTGCATTGGGGAAAAAAAAAAAAAAGCAATTCCTACAGCATGTAACAATAGAACAAATTCAATCTAATTTATTTTCTGCTAATATTTATGAGAATAACAACATACCATTAATGTAAGGAATCTAAATTTGCAGCTAATTTTCCTGCTGCTATTATCAATTCAGCTTCTAATACTATGCTTCATTTTTTTAGCTTTAATATATTGCACCTGAAACTCCTAGCTTCAGTAACAAAACTTCATAAACAAACTAGAAACACTCTATTATAAAGGTTTAAAAAGCAAATTGTCAGATAAGGAAGTATGGGTACTTGAAAAATAAAATATACAAAGAAAAGTTAAAAGGCCATTTCAGTATTGGAATTTATACTAAAAGATTAATTCACATGGCACAAATCCTCCTCTCCTTCTCCAATCAAAAATTATTTGATAGGTGTATCCATTCAAAAACAAGCAACACCATTTCACCTTCAGAAACCAGACAGTCACTGAAAGTCACTTGGTAATGAGACAGAGAATAAACCAGCAATCAAAGCTATTCATACAGTAATTTCAAACACTGAGAATTCAGTTTTCTTACTATTTACAACTGGAAAGACATTTGTTTGCATAATGATTGTTTGCATGAATTCATTACGCACCCCCTATTGCTCCTGAGGCTTCACATCTATACTCCTGATCTATTTACAGGTTACAGTCTATATGTATCATTCACAAAGAGTTTGGTTAATCTATTATTAGATTTATTTCTAATCTTTCCCCACTAATTAGTCCATACTTTCTACCTTCTATACAAGACTCACTTTTGCCATTTCTTGAACTCACATAATTCAAGACGATGATGATGATGATTATTATATAAGCTGGAGTTAAAGACATGACTTTCTGAAAAAGTACCCTGAATCCATTATCACACTGTACTTGAAATTACTCATACAAACATAGGCTACAATGACTTCCTTTGTATATAATACCAAAAAGTTCACTGTTCTTTTGCTGATTTATTACACTAAAAATTCTTAGCTGCTTGTTGCTATCACTTTGAAGTCACTTTCCTCATTACTGCTTTCTAGTTTTGTCCCTAAAGATACTAGTCATAAAAACACTTGTCAATATTTACATTGGATTTTATTTCCCCAGTCAATTATCTTAAACAAAAAAATTAGTACAAGATATTGCATATGACTGAATTCTAGCAATAAACTACTCTAATTACTTTCCCAATTACACAGGTATACCTGTTAAATACATCATAAATCCAAAAAGTTTTAAAATGGGCTATATTTATATGCAAACCTTCTCGCTTGTCCTAATATATGAATCTTTGGATTTTTTTTAATAGAAAGAGCACTAACTGCAAAAGTCTGCACTGGCAAGAGCTTCTTCAATAAGAAGATTCTATGAAATTGAGAAAAGAATATACGTGGCTTCAACAAAAAGGGTGAAGTCCTGTGGACTGCTCCTCACAAACCAGGAGCTTCCAGCACTCTCTTAATAAGCTTCTATTACACTTAAGCCAATAGCAGAGGACAGGCACAAAATGTTTGTTTCCTGTAGAATGAAGACTCCCTGCTGAGAGACACCACTTTTCCTTGCTATTTCTTTGAAGGAAAGCTTTGATTTACAGGAAGAAAAGCAGCTAGGAAGAAAAAAGGTCTGCTACAACCGCATGTTCATGTTCGTATAAGCAGTTATCCAGTTTTAATCTTTTTTTCCATGAACATCACAGAAAGCGAAACCATTCAGAGCATTTAGGATTAAATACTCTTCTTAGCAACAAATACTGTTTAGTGTTCAATACATACATACACACACACACCCCCCAGTACAATTACACTACTTTGCAATAAGGCATTAGAGAAGATAAATTCACTCAGAAGAAAAATACATACCCTCTAACCAAAGACTATCAATAGTCCAAGCAGAAAAGACTATATGATCGAGATATGAACAATGACTATATCCCACCAGAAAGGGACGGGGAGCCCCCTGCATGTCAGAAAATTAAGACAACCACATGAAGAATTGGAGGTGCTCAAGAAAAGGGCAGTCACAGAGGGCATATAAAAGGAGATTCTTAGTATGGAGGTGTGTTTAATTTTGACTCCTTTTTGCATTTAGGAAAAATAACTGACTACATCATTTGGTTTACTCTTTAAATTATTCAAAAAAGAAAAAAGGAAAAAAAAGAGCCTGTGAAGATATAGCGCAAGTACTTGTGAAGGAGTAATTTAAAAGTGTAGGACTTCTTCTATGGAAGGAACTCAAATAAACCTATTGTCTCCTAAATATTATTAGCAGAGTAGAAAAATAAAAATGGGTCATATTAAGAAGTAGAGGAAAACACTTCTTACAAAGTCCAGCCAGTATCTTCAGTCTTCCAATGTCAATTTATTATAACGGGCTTCTTTTTCAGGCACTACCTGCAAATAGGTGAAACTAAAAGTAACACACCATTTAGTACGCATATCTCCATAACTAAGTACTCCAGAAGTGAAAACTTATAAAGAATGATCACTATCATGCAGTATTATTTACCAATGTGCCTTTCTCATTATTTGTAAGCAGAACAGTGCCAAAATTAAGAGATAATGGGGGGAAGCCAAATCAAAACCAAAACTAAATCAGACAACAGGAAAGAGACAAAGAGAAGAACCTGCAGCCCTGCTTCTTTCAGAATCAGGGTACTGTGTTAAAGATTAGGATTTATCACAGAGCACGTGGCCATTCCTCTTAGGTACATGAAATCAGTTGGTGTGATGGCAATTACACTCACCCTTCATAGTTACAAAAGTACATGCCCAGAAAGTGATTTCTAAGTCTCAATCTACTTTCCCTTTCTATGAGGGGAGACCTTGACAACAAGGATATAGGCCAGTCTGAATAAAAACTCTCTTCACCACGGCCCTGAAACAAAGCACTAGGAAAAACAAAATTCATTGTGTTAGAAACCATTAATCTAGATCAACGATGAGACCGTCATCTGCAAAATAGAAGTTCTTAGTCCCCACACAACAATCTGTTTATGCATTTTGCACGAGAGAATCAAAATCTGTACAAGCAGTGCTCAGAATATTATCTTCTTTTCTTCCAGAGGAGCATCCAGCCCATCACTGGGCTAGAGAAGCATTGTTGTTCTAATTTATGCTGGTTTGGCCACGGATTTTGTGTTCCTGGATGAATACCTTAATTTTACCAATAGAGATGATGTCCGTCCTTCTCTCAAACTTACAAAAAAAAATGATGTAGGGGTTGGGTCACTCTCTTGCGTGAAGGCAAAAGCTCCTGAGATGAAATTGTTGAGATTGAAGAAAGTGGATGAGTACTCTAAGACAGATGCTAACTTCCTAGGTTGTGTTTCTGAAAGAAAATGAGCATAATCTTCATCATGACTAGTAACATGCTTTGTACTTACAGCTGCTTGGGTGTATTGGCACGCTCTGAGCGTGTCTAGCAAACAGAGCCCATGGACAAAGGAATGCTCCGTCTGGGAATTAAAAAACAGACCTAGGCATGAGACAGGCCACGAGATGCCCAACTCTGCCAAACTGGCAACCAGTATCAATACTCAATAGCACAATGTTAGGTATCTACATCATTTTTCCATCAAAAGCTCATGTGTCCTTAGCTCTTCAGATTCTAATGAGAGGGAATACTTTAAGTGAAGATTTTATGGAAAAGGATATCGCAACTTCCTAAGTATTTTTTGATACTGGCCTGCACTGTGCAGCGTAACTAAAAATATGCTGTGTAATTAGACTATTTAGATCAATGAGACAAAACTGTCAAAGCTTGTCTCAAACCAACTTTGTTTGACTCTGTAAACAGGATTACAGTGTTTCTGAAAAGAAAATTATTGCATTCATGCTAGAAATACTGCTGTTGTCACCTCAGGGAACTCTTTCTAGAAGCCAAAAATCCATCAGAAATACTTCTAGCTTTCAATTAAGCTTTGTCGTAAACCTCTGATTATCAGATTTATCACAGTATGCCTTCAGTTTGTGTTAACATGTTTATTGTAATTTCCATCTTTAAATCTATAGATTTAATGGAATTTTTATACCCTTAGGAATCATACCGAAAATAACTTTTTTGTTTAATAGTATTACCTTTTATGGGTGAAAATACAAAAACAATTATGTAGCTTAAACTGAAATACATGAGATGTCAACACCGGTATTACAAATATTTATAACAAAAGTCTCATTTTACCAGGACATTTAAGATGGTTTTGGCTTAGAAGCCCCATGTGGCTGTCACATAGTTTGATGTAGTTTACAAGAGTATCAACATCCTGTGCATCTGCTATGTGCTTTACACCCTTCACTTTTAGAGATGCTGTTTGATTACACATCCATCCTGGCCCCACAAGTTAAAATGTCTCAAGAAAAGATTAAAGGTCTGCTACAAAGTTTGTACATGCAGACATACAGACACACATGTATAAGATAAATTTACAGCCAAAAAATGTCTATGTTGACATTTATCGCAGATTAAATTACATAGTCGTCAACCCTAAGATGGAAAGATGCGCTTATATGCTACTTATCAAAAGATCAAGAAGTTAATATTCAACCATTAAGGATAAACTACACCTAAGAACATGTTGCAGGAGGTTTCCTCCACAGCAGCCCCATTGTTTCTCTTCCGCCATTTTGAATGCGACATCTTAGAGCAAAGCAGACACATGGCCTTCCCCTACAACACTTGCAGAGAAACAGAGGCTTTTCCCCGACTATTTCTCTTTAGCGCACAGGGTGCAGGCAGGCCAACAAAAACAAGGCTTCTTTCCTACAGGGATTAAAGAACAGTGCTAACTGGCAGCAAGGAATGAGGAACTCCTAAATTTGCCTACTGAGATGTGTAACAAGTGAACACCTTCTCCTTGCCTCAAAAGGACACGCACACTTCAACGCTGTGGACACCTGTAGTAACCAGAGAAATTGTTAATCATTATTTTAATACCACCACAGCAAGAAACCACAGTCATTATGTTGAACTGTGGTGCTACATGTTGTACAAACGCAGGAAGAGAAAGGGGAAAAGAAAATCCCAAACTAACCTGTAAGCATATCCATACAAAAGCTACATATACACAGGTAGTGAAGTACCAGGAAAACACTGAAAGTCCACTGATCAATATGCTTGACTGTCTTAAACCAGAAATAGAATCCTCATCAATTCACTGAACAGTGTTTTGAAAAGGCTTTAGGCATGAGGAAAGCACAGCAATATGCGATGTTTCAAAATATAACAACTGGGTGATAAAGGACACTGTCCTGCTTTGAAGCCATGTATTTATCTCAACCGTGAACTAAAGATGACGGGTTGAGAGAAAAGGGAGTTAAGAAGGCATAAAAAGGGCCTTCCAAGTGGATATATGCAACCTGGTTTAGACATGATGGTAGGAGGGGCCAGAGGGCAGATAAAAGGATGGCATACTAAAAAAAGTAATAAACAAATACAAGAACACTGTTATATTGTATTTTTTGAGGTCAGAGGGTGCAACAAAGGATATACTGAAAGAATAATGTAAGAGCATAGAAACAGATCAGTTTTCATGAATTCTGTCATTGTCTAAGGCAAAATACATTTCCAAAAAGAATCTGTTGGATGGTGACTAACGCCATTTATAGATAAAGACAATTAAGAAAGTACTGCAGTTACAGTCAAATTTAAATTGTTAGAGACACAAAACTGAAGGAGATCGAGCAATGACTATAAATAGCACTACATGAATTTAGAGCTGGATGGGTAGTCAGAGATGGTTTGTTTGTTATTTTAAGACAGCAAACACCATAATATATAGGAAAAAAAGATGAGAAAGGTCAACTCTAGAGAAGAAAATGAGATCTCTTGGGAAAGAGAATAGGAACAAATATAGTGGTTACAGGGAAACAAAAAAAAGAGACTAAAGGCTTCCTTTGTTCAAAATCAGCTGAGAGAAGTACAAGAAGGGAGGTGTTTCTCAGTTTGCTCCTACACATTCCAGGGAAAACAATTAGCAGACTCATTGTCTTAACTGGAAACTCAATGCATAACTAATGCATTACTCAATGCATAACTAGTGCATAAATAATACTTATGATGCAAGTTGGCAATGTTACTTACCATCATACAGATGTATTAAATTTAACTGGCTCCAGTATCTATGTAAATATTACCTTAATAATTTTCCATCATTATGATTTTAACTCATTAATATTTTAATATTATTTAGTATTAAAAATTTAATATTTATACAAAAATTATTTAATTATATTAAGTTTCAATGCAATTTATAGTTTTCAAATTATTTACTATAAATACTTTTACCAGCTGTTTCATTCTTGTCCACAGCACTGTGAAAATCAATCAATAAATAGGAAATTTATTCTAATCATGTGAGTGAAATATTTTAATTTTGTCAACCTGCTATTAACCTTATTGCTCTCTTCATGTCTGTAGCAGCTGTTAAATGAAGAAAATAACGTTTTCACACTAATGTTGTCTCCAAGGTGGAAATGCTGAAACAATTTCGTACAATCACAATAATGAGAACGAATTCTTGTAAAACTTGAATTAAAAAGATCTGTTTGAAGCTTGGCAACAACCTGGCAATCAACTTTACGACCTGGTAGATAATTTCTGAAGGAATAACATAGAAAGTGGTACATTTCAACCTTATTTAGGTAAGTTGCCCCTTTTTCCTTTATTTGGTGCAATGAAATATGTGTTATGAAAATGTTTTATTAAAGTTCTACTTTTATGAATAAACATATGCTTATTCACAAACCAACCACTACATTATATTATGTGAATTGAAATAAAGATGTTTGCTATTTATATGTTACTGCACAGCATGTCAGAAGAACCTAGAAGGACTACCACTGCACAATGTAAAGCAGTCAAAAAATACGGCTATGTTCCTGTGGTCCAAATTATTAGCAATTAATTTTTGCAGACACTGTGACTGAAAACCATATTACAGGATTGTCTAATTGACAAATTACTCTACAAATATATGGTAGGACTTTATCTTGTCCTCTTCTTTTTAAAGGGGAAGAAAGGAATTACGGCAGAAGTCACGAACAAATTATTCTCCTTTTCTGGAAGGTGCCTAAGACAGACTCAGGATCAGGTGCATTGAATTCAATCAGTTTCAGAGAAAAAGCTGGAATAAAATTATGTAATACAACAAACCCCGTCGCCACCCTGATGCAGGGTAAACCATGACATGGTTTGTGAGACTTTCCCCAAACCTAGAGAGTAATTAATTTTATCCTGAGGTTTCCTTCCCCACAGATATACATTATTCTGCATCAAGAAGATAAGAATCATGCCTTTTGGAGTAAGCTCCTGCAGGTAATCAAAGCTCTTGTATTTTTGTTCTGCATCATCCACACCAATTGCTCTCCTTCCTACAAAGTTCAGCTATTCAGATAGCAGAATATGTGTATTTTCATATTATTTGACAGAAAAAAGACCTCAATAATTAACAATCACATATTGTGTTTGGCCACTAATTTGCATAAACTTGTGAAAAAATAATTCCTAGAGATGTACAGACATGTGATGATAAATTTAAGACTAGGAAAACTAGATTTAGCTTGTGTTTTAAAAGTACTTACTGCAAGTAAGCAGACATTTTTTTTAAAAAGTATGTATCAGTATCTCAGTCATGCTAAGAGGTAACACTATTTATACATATGTGTGCGTATACACACAAAATATATTATAACCAAAAACAGGCAACTGTGGCTAGATTTTGGCAGGGAAGAATCAGCTTCCAGTGTACAACACTTGAAATTAAGGCACATATAGCCAGGAAAGGTGAAACTATCTTATTTAACAGCTTGCTTGGATGTGCATTTAAACCTACTATCTGCCATGAAGAAATTCAACACATGATCAAACACGCTACTGGATTATAGCAAATGGCCAACTAGTAGAAGCCACAACGGAAAAATAACTACATTTATTATTCTTTCTATATAAAATTCCTTTCATTAATGCTCAGCAACACGCATTTGGCAGCTGAACATTTTTTTTTGAAGCAGCAGTTAACAATGCAATTCACAAAACAAAGATAAGCTCAATGGTTTCCAGGAAACTGAAAGGTGAAAGAATGTGGAGAGAGTCAGCCATGGTTTCAAATGAAGAACAAGTGAACTAAGGTCAAACTAAAACCTAAAAGAAATTCAGCAAGGGCCCAGAAACCATGGTACAGATACATTTCAGTTGGATTGAAATTTCACAATGCATTTCAACAATGCATACAATACATTCTTTGGTATATTAATTCACTGGGGACAATTTTTTTTTCAAAATAAAGGAGGAACTCAGATTCCAACACCCTTAGTTTCATTACTTCAAGCATAATACTTAGCAGATTTTCTGGGGTTTATATTGATTGTAAAGCACGTTAAAGTCTTATCTTCCAGCCTTGTTTAGTGTGCATAGTTCCAGACTTAGCTGAAACCATGAAGTCTCACAGCTCACATGGGTAAGCTGTAGTGGAGGAATCCATAAATGTTAAAATTTCAGAAGCCAGCACCTACTAAATAGCCTGCTCCAGAAATATGGTTAAGGTATTCCTCTCCCTTGAAGAGAAGGTCAGAGTAAAGCTATCATTATAGAAATTAATTTGAATAATTCATTTTGCAGTAGTAGAAGAAACACAGCATTCTACCATACACACACACATACAAAATTAATAAAGTTACCTTTATACCTACTGTCAGTTACTCCCTAACACACAGAGCTAAATTCTGCTCAGTTAAACTAATTTCCACCTAGGAAACAAAAACAAAACAAAACAAAAAAAACCAAACAACAAGAACAAGAAAATATTTTATCTGAGGGATTTTTTAAAAGACATTTTAAAAGGTCATCTCTCAGACATTAAATTTGTAAAATACTACATTTTAAAATTATAAAGCCCAGAATAACCATGCATTCAGAAATAACATTCCTAACTCCTAACAAATCACCTCCTCTACTCAGAGCAGAGAATTTATTTCCAATTTTATGCAACAAATTACAGTGGTTTAGGAAAGAGTTAAGGAGAAATTTAAATGCAACGTGCATTTTAAATAGACAATTTAATTAGCTAAGCTAGAAAAATAACTGAACGTTAAAAGCTGCACATCTGGAACCTTGCCAAAAGTGAAAGGCAATCTCTCACAACCTGTGTTTTATACCACAGAAATGACAGCGTTTTCACCAGTTATAATATCCTCTCGAACCATGCTTAGGCGTTCTTTCTCTGACATACAGTGAAGAGTGCCACCTATTGAATAACAAACAGTATTTCCAGAAATAATTAAATTATTCTGGAAACATGCCATCTATGTACTCCCCCCTCCTCAACCCAAGCATTCAGTTTAGCTTTTCATCACGCATTTTCCTGGCAGACAGCAGTTTTGCTGTTAATGTTGTTACAGAATCCACGGCCAAAATATTACTTTGGTATAGAAACAAGGCACCAAATCCACACTGCCTAAGAGTTATCTGATTTTTAGACATTCCCACACCAAATAAGAAAAATTTTATTCAGTTATGTATGTTGCATCAGAAGGAGATACCATGTTGTTTTGTCCAATCTTCTCTAGTAATAACTGTATTTTCCAGAAGTAAGATTAGATGGTATCAAGGACACGAAACTAAAAAAAGCTCTGTTTTCTGAAGGCTGTTCTTTGTCCACACAAAAAAAAAGTGTACATTGTCTATATATTTTACTTTACTGTTAGAGAGAAAAACCTACTTTCATTCAGAGTTGAATACTTCTTTACTTACACCGGCAACCAAAATACCTCACAGAGGACCTAACGCACAAATACTTCATAGACTTATGCTATGATGTCAGAGTCATGCTACAGAGCAGCAGCTGCTAAGAGGACACAGTATGTCCCCCTGAAGAAGCTTTTCCAGGTGCTGCATAGCACGCACCAATGCTATTCTGGCCATGAGTTACACAGGGGTACAGAGGACCTATTCTATGTTTATAAACATTGTAAATTAACAGTACAGTCTATGGATTTAGAGTTCTAAATACAGACAATCTAGCCAAGGAAAAATGTGTGGTATGTTGCAAGAGTCTGCGTGTAATGTGATACCAAACAATACTGCTGTAACCCAACCAAGACTTGAGACTTGGAACCGACCCATTTATATACAAAATATTTGAATGAGTCAGCAGCCCACTGCATTTCCCAGGCCTGCTGTAGACTATCATACAGTTCCCAGACGCACTTCCTCAGATTGTGTTTGCTTCATGAACAAGGTCAGTAGTGACAAAAAGTGACATAAAGGTCAATGACTAGGAAAAGATGACAATACGCACTTATTTTATCTGTTTACCCATTAACCGATTCAATATACTGAAGTTCCACAGAATTCCTCCAGTTACTCATCTCCCGTCTTTTAACTGTCTAACATAATAAAGCAGTGTATTAAAATTAAGTTCTATTATTGTTTTGGTACTATGAACAGATAAAAGCTAAATATGCTGCCTTACTGTAGTGACACACATATACAAGTGAACAGCCTCTAAAGCAATCACTGTCTTGTGTCTGAAGTCTTTGTTCCCATACTCCAGAATTATGTAAAATTAACCAACGTCAGGAAAAATGTGTCAATTAGCCTTTTTTTTTTTCCAAACCAAAGATGGGATGTATGTAGTTGTATCCAGTTTAGCTTTAAACCTTCCAGAAGCCTAATCATATTGGTTGTGCAGCTCCAGCACTGCCAGCATAAACCCTGCATATGTAGAGAGTGGCTGAAGTTTTTGCTTCTGTAGCGACAGTGCCATCAGTAATTGAGATTATACCACTGTGGTTATGCTGCTATCTGAATCACAAAGCTTTTGATCTGCACTGGAGATCCCTTTTGAGGGTGATAAAAGACAACTGGAACAGTATTTGTCCTAACTTCGATTACTGCAGGAGGTACTGCTGAATAAAGGCCTCCACAAGCCAAAGGACGGATTTCCGGTCTGACACAACAAACATATATTGGTTTTATGACTACATGAAAAACATTAACATCAGCTACGTGCAAGAAACAAATTTCTACAACCCACAGCCATGAAGAATTACTATTTTTCCTTCAACGTGGTGATAATAAAGAAAGATTACCACCTGAGAAATGCATTAAAAAGCCTTGATCCTTTTCCTTGTAGAATCAAAAAATCATCAGAATGGGGAGGGGGGGGGCGTATCAGGAGGTCTCTAGTCCAACCTGTTGCTCAAAGCAGGGTCAGCTATATGATCAGATCAAATGCCTTATGGCTTTCTCCAGACAGGTCTGAAAAATTTTCAAGGATGGAGATTTTCAGTCTATCCATGTAACCTCCGAGGTATTATTTTTCTTTAAATCCAGTTGGAACTTCCCTGTTTCAATTTATGTATATTGTCTCCTGTTCTCCCACCATGTAATTCAGTAAAGACACTACAGCTCTGTCTTCTCTGTAATGTCCTCTTTGCTATTGGAAAGCTACTGTTAGGTCCGCCTGAGCCATCTCTTCTCCAGACCAAGTCTCCTCAGCCTCCCAGGTCAAGTGCTTTATCCCCAAATCATCTCAGTGGCCCTCTACTGAACTTGCTCAGGTGTGTCTCTTTACTGGGGAGCCCAAAACTGGATGCAATACTCTAGACACAGTCTAATGAGTACCAGGTAAAGGGGAGTAATTACATCTCTTAACCTATTGGCTATACTTATGTTGATACAGCCAAATATGCTGTTAACTTTCATCACTGCAGGACACACTGCTGGCTCACGTAGTCTATTGTCCACAAGGATTCCAGGTCCTTTTCAGCAGGGCTGCTCCCCACCCAGCCAGGCTCCACCTTCCACTGTCTGAGGGAGTTATTCCTCTTTAAAGCAGAACTCTGCTTTAGTCCTTGACAAATCTCATGTGGCTCCTGTCAGCCCACTCCTCCAGCATCACTCCCAGTGAGTTGCAGCCCTACCCTTCAGCTTACAGAGCAGATATAGTAATTTCATCAAAGGCAGCAATCAGGTTGGTCAAGCATGACTTACCCTTGGTAAATCCACGCTCACTATTCCCAGTCACCACCTTCTTCATTTGCACACCTCTTCTATGTCAATTACCTATACTGATGCCTCTTGCTAATGTACTAAAATTCTTGGGGTTTCCTAATAAAAATCCAGCTTCATCAGGTTACCCATGCCAGCTGTCATCTTACCTCAGTCTCTTGTACACTACTGTACTAGTTTGTCTTATCCACATAGCACATTCTATGGAGAAACAGAAGCTTTCTCATCTCAAAGCAGAAAAATAACACTAAACAAAGATGTGACAATCTTCAAAATACGCATATGTATCCAGGTTTTAACTGCTACTACCAGCTCAGTTATGCGGCAACGTTTTTTTGAGTCTTCAGCATTTTCATTCCTGACTTCACCTGAGCAAGGCAAACCTTCAAAGTTTTGTGCAAAGTTAAAAAAAAAAAAAAAGAAAAAAAAAAGATTTTCTTCCTGTGCTCTTAAGAAGATCTATGAGAGATCCAACATAAAAATAAATACCAACATTGGCTTTCAGGACAAACAAAGGGCAATTAGATCATCTTAGGACTCTCCTTTGGAATTCATCTGTTTTTTAATGTTTATATACTTTCTCCCTAATTCTCTTTTGTGTAGGCTGCTTTGTAGCTCTTTCAGCACAGAGCAAACAGCACATTTACAATGTCTATTTTAAAAATGAGTAAAAAGATTCATGAAGTCCTTGAGGTTCCCCTGTCACTAGTTTTTAGTTAAATTTCCTTACTATAACTTGAGAGTAATGTAACAAATTATACTCAATGAAAGAGAAAAGAATAGTAATATATTACTTGAGAGAGGCACATAATTTTGGTTTGTCAGCCCTGGCTCTACGACTTAGAAATAAACATCATTTTTGCCTACTAGGTTAACAGTAGGATCCTCTTGGATTTTAACAGTAGGATCCTCTTGGATTTTAAATTGCCTTTTCCCTACCTGCTTTTACTCAAAGTAGTAATAAGGATGAGATGTGATGTACTTACTCTAAAACAATAATGACTTTTTCTACCATTTTACTTACATGCTCCTGCTTTAAAGGCCCTTTCACCTATGGAATCCATGTATTAATTGAAAATTAAGTTACAAAAATAACATAAATGAATTCAGCAAAACTAAATCACACAATAACAGTGTATACAACATTCCCACCAGACCTGGTCCTTCAAAGAACACTGAATTATATGAAACATAAAAAAATCCTTTTAGGATATATTTATATATGATTGTTTATGCTATCCCACTCTGGGGAGGAAGAGAGGAGAATAATTTCTTTCCATCTGAAAGACACTATGTTAATGGGAAACATGCATTACAACTGAAAAATACGTTTCCCAGATTAAGAAAAAATATTTGAGACTTTTGCTTGTATATTTCTTTGGGGATTCCTTCAGGAATTTACACAAGGTTGCAGAATTTGATTTTATTTTAAGACACATGGAATAATAAACTCCAAAGTTTTCAAACTGAGGGGAAAAAAGTACAACAAAAATAGGAGACTTACAAGATTTCTCTCTAGGGATTTCAGCTGATGATCTATTTCTTTCAGACGATTTTGTTGATCACGTTGTTCCTTGTTGTCTTGCAGAACCTTTTCACCTGGAAGTGCTTCTAGGCTTCTGTTTGCATAAACCAGAGACTCCTGACAAAAGGAAGAGTAGGCAGAAATTATACATATGACTTTATATTGCTACAAAGGCAGATAAGTGTTCTTTTGATTTCTACGAGGAAAACATTGAAATGTTGAGAATAATGTGTCAATTTCAGATTTGGTAAATGCATAATTTTCACTATGCACATTTTCAAATACAATAGCTAAGTATCAGGCTGGACTTACTTCAATAAAAGAATGCTTCCTCTTTGCATTTTAAGAGGAATTTCTTAGTCTCCAGAGCTAAAACTTTCATGCTTAAATTCTACTACAACAATAAAAATACACTGAGAATAGGGGAGACTGAATTAGGGGTTCAAAGCTTCCTCCTGGGATCAGAATTAGGCCAGAAGGGAAAGGAAGAATTGAACTGAAATGACTGTAGGTTTTGTTTACTAGATATCATGGTAAATGAGAAATAACCCTCTCTTCTAAGTTGGAGTTAGATGCCCAACAATTATTAAAGATTTGGGTTACACATTCCCATATCCTTCAGCAGCTTTGGATCAGATTCTCAAGTTTGTGTCAGTCCTGAATATATTCAAGGTTCGATATTACATGTAATTTAGATCATTAAGAATGACAAGTATTGGCAAAACAACAAAGTTATATTGCAATTGGAAAAAAATAAAGGGCTTTATCTTGCAAACCAAAGAGAACCTTGGTTCTCTTCCTGTCGAAGAACCCAAGGAATCCAAATAATGTTAGAGGGGAAAAAAAACAACCGAAAAAAAACCCCAAACCTGTTGGCCAATTCAACCCAAAGGAACATGAGCAACCATGTAATCTTATTTTCAGAAGTGGCTCAAGGAATCTTAATAAACACACACAAGGAAAAGAATTTCAAGTAGCATGTCTAATTGGAAAGAAAAACAACCTTTGCAATTTAACATGCAATGGAAAATTTCTCAGTTACAACATATAAGAAACTGCGAGCATCTGTAAACAACTTTTTCTAAACATCAAACAAATCTATGAGTTCTGACATTTAAGCAAAATTATTAGTTGCCTGAAAATAAACTTATTTTAACACAGTACAAATCTTTGAATATATATTTACAATCAGCAATAGTTGGCAGTACTACAATGCCAATAAATTTTCCTATAACAGAGAGATATAAACAGCGCCACCTGTTAATGACTAGAATTTCTCCAAACTGGCCTGAAGTTTAATGTGGGCCACCTAAAGCCAAATTCTTAATGAGTGTCTAAAGCTAGGCTTCTAAACACAGAGAGAGGTTTTTTTAATTAAATATGATGCCAATTCTTGCCCAATAGTGAAAAATCTGTATGACTGACATCTATACAGAACATAAAAAACCAAAGGACTTTTAAACCTGTTTTTATTAATACATGAAACAAGGATATGATCTTTGTATCTGCAATATAAATATTGAGTTGGCCACGCAGCTCAAAGTATAACTGAAGCTCCCTCTAATAAGAGGAATTGCTTTTTTACATGGCTTTGTCCTTCCACTGATTTTAATACAAGTGAAATTGTTCATAGAACGGCGGTGAGGAAGATGATGGCATCATATTTCTTTTTAAAAAAAAGTTATAGCTATTTCTGCTCTAACATTTCTAAATGCAATCTTTTGATCTGTCCATGTATAGAGACATTGCCATGTGAGCACTTAGTGTTCAGCATGGATCAGAGCTGTAGTTATGACTTGTTTTAAAAAGCAACGTTACGGATACACCTGTAAGAATATGCAGCTAGTAGTACTGAGAAGTCACTAAATACTATATTAAACTTCCCAGTATTTTATTGTGGGGTTTGTATGCATGGACTACTGGTTCATATTTTTATACGAACTCAGCCTTCAATGAAGAACAGAGCTAAAACTGCAAACAGCATCTCTGGCATTATTATTGCTGCAGCACCAGCTAGATTTAAAAAGGTGACGGTGAGAGTAGTCATAAAAATCAAAAAAGGTACTATCCTCAAATTTTTACTTTCTCCTCCACGCACATTTCTGAAGCAACGCTTTATGCGGTCCTCTGTCCCAGTCTTTCAAACAATTTCAGGCATACACATTTCATTTTACAGGCAGCCCAGCTGTAGCAAGCACTTATGAGCAACCTTTTCAAACTTTAGGAAAACCATGTATCGTTAGTTATTTTTCCTTTTATCACATGCAGTATGATTTTAAGCTTGGTTGCTCCTCTAGTAAGACAATATTGTTCTATCAAAAGAATTGTTTTAACTGGGATAAACAGGACAACTTTATTCTCCATAAACTTTTCTCTACCATGACACCTAACCAATTCTTGTCGGAGAGTGCTGGATAAAACTTGAACTATGAACATTTACCAGAAAACAGAAGTAAAACCCACTTGTTTCAACACTTCTCCAACATCAACATCCACAACTGATATAGTTCTATTTAGATGAAATGGTAAAAAAATCTGTTACTATTTACTCTCTCTCTGATCAACATGGTTTTGCACACTTCAATCACATTCCCTCTTACTCCTTTTTTCGAACTCTGTGTAAGTCACTCCTTACATAGAAGCCATTCTACGCTTCTGAGTATTCTGGTAACCAGTTTTCCATTTTTTCCATACTGGTTATGAGATCCAGGGACCACACTGCACAATAGCCAAGCTATATGGTGCACTACAGATGTCTACAGCAGCACAGTGATATTTTCTGTTTCATTCTGAATTCCTTTCATAATTGTTCCCTATGAATTCCTTTCACAGTGTTCCATAATCTGACCACTATGGAGCATTAAGCTGCTGCTTTCACAGAAATAGCTCTTACAGTCTCATTTCTCTTATGTCTCAGTAGTAACTGATCAGAACTCACACCATATAATCAAAGTTAAGACTTCTCTCCACTTACTAATTTTTTATTATTTTTCTCAAGATATCGTGAAATAAACATAGGAATTATAATATCATGGAAAACATTTTATTGTCAATGTTTCAAATGCTTCAAAATATTTTGTTTCAATTGTACAGCCTGTGTAGGCAGTCAAGTCCATTTGAGTTTAACAAATATCTAAAAATCTTGAAGATGAGGCTGAAAATAAAACTGTTAGATAAGTTACACAGGGGAAGATACAAGTACTTCGCAACAGCCAAAGCTGTAACAATCGTAATGCAAACCAGAAATATCCAGTATTTGAAATGGCTAAAATTATTTGCTGCACTCCCTTTTCTCCAAAATTCTATAAATAAATAAAAACAGAATCCTACCTAATGAAAGATACTAGTGTCATACAATCTTCTCGAGCCACAAAACTGTCTGATTAGCTTATTAACCTGCTTCTAGCCATGCTGTGAAATAGAGATACCTGTCAAAATCACCTGTTTTGGGGAAGTGCAGACATAGAGTATAGCCTATCAAAGAGTTTGTTAATTGAAACTTTATTGTATCTTCAGAATTTTGCATCATTTTGAGTATTTATTTAGTTTTAAACTGTTAAGTATAGTCTACTGCTGAAATTGAAAAATGGAATATTTTTCTGATAAAAGAAACCCAATCGGGTATGAAAGAACTCATCAAGGTAATATACAACACTGAAGTAATTATCTTTATAAGACAACCAAGCAGACAGATATTATTGTTTCTTTAAACACCATCTCCATTTCGTTTTATTTTCAGGTAGTTTTCCAGTTTTCAAGCTGGTAACTGTACTCATCCCACACAGTCTTATACTTCATATTCTTCATCCTACCATTTTCCTGTCTTGTCCAGGATTACATTCAACTTAATTTGTTCTTCCCCAAAAATACTAAGAAAGACAGAAGCATTTTTAATTATTTAATTTAGTCGGCACCAGAACAAAGAAATGTTTCAGACAGAAATACAGTTCTGATGAGAAACACCTCCATGTAAAAGAGAACATTAGTCATGGAAAAGCATTCTGAATCCAGCTGGACTCATTGCACAAAAAGATGAATCTGTATGCTCCTCTGTAACAGCTCAGCTGTGGTACTGTAGGATAATTAAAGCCAGTTGTTAAAGATTTCAGAGTTAGAGCATAGTTCCTATATCCTGCCAAAGTAACTATCAGTGGCAGAAAGCAGCTCTCCCATTGAGTCAGTGGTGATTAAGTGTTTGCATTTCCAATGTTGTATCTAATGCAATTCTTGCAAGAAAAGAAGCAGCTTTATGATATGCAACTCTAAGCTAATTTTGTTTTAATTACTTCTAAAATTCTGAATAAAAATCCAAGCAGATGATTTATACACTAACAATTTTTCCCTATGTTCCCCATCGCTAATGCATTATACACTACTCAGCCACAACAGATGAAATCACCATCCCATGGAAATCAGAAAGAATTTAAGCACTGATTTTTAGAAGCAAGATTAATGTCACTGAAATCAGCCTCTTCTCCAAATGAAAGGACATCCATGCTCAAAATTAGCCTTGTCTCCTGTAACAACTAGATGCATTCAAAATAAATTCTGTACTTTCAGGATTTTTTTTTTAAAAAGGTGTCCTGGCACCTTGATTTAAAAAAAAACCCAACTCCTAAGAAACAAATATTGCAGTGCATTCAAATTTGCTTTCCATAGCATCTGTGCCAACATCTTTATCTAGCAATTAAGTTTACAGAATTTACCTCAGTTACAGGAGAAGTAGTGATAAAATCTAATCTAAAACTCTGAATAAAAGAAATCAATAGAAACTTATCCCAGACTTCAACAATACCAGATTATCACTGTTGGGTTTGAATACTGCAGATGCCCAGTCTCATCAACGAATACTTTGTCTCTCACAATGTTTAGAGAATATGTGTGAGGGTTAATAAATAAGGTAATTACTGCATATTTAATTCACTCTATTAGCAAGTTAAATGTGCCCCACTTATAACTGGTTTTACAGAGGATAACAGCCTGATAGCTAGTTTACTTTCTCATTTAGTTGCTGTGGTGACCTGAAGAAACAATTGAAAATCTTGTCATTAAACACTTGAAATTAAACCCAACAAGGGGCAGACAACCAGAGCTCTTACTGCCTTGTCTTAGATGCGGCGTTCATGCTAACATGTCACAAAACAAGATCTTCAATTAATTTCTTCAGAGCCTTTCTGGGTAGGTATCAGTTGCCTTTGATCAGGTTCCATTCAGTACAAAGAATTCTGATATTGCTCTGTGATACACCTATCTTCTGATCTCAGAACTGATGCTTCAAGAATAATAATAATTTAATGAATTTGCTTTTTAAAAAAAATTTCCAGTTTATAACAAGATTAGGGGATATTGATTGTGATAATCAAGGTTGTTTTAAAAAGACCATGAGCAACAATGAACTTAGAACAACTACTTGTAAAAAAAACCAAAAGTCATTTTTCACACCTTTTGACAGCCCTCAAAACTCAAAATAGTCACTAATTTCTCAGATACTGCTGCATGTTACTTCCTGGGTTTTTTTGAAAAAGCAACTGTTAAAGGAATTTGAAAACAAAAGGTGTTGAGAATGAATTCGCATAACCAAATTCAGAACTCAACCTGTTGTTACTGCTATGTATGAACTGAGAAGTGATTTTTCACCTACCAAAACAAAAATAACCAAGAACATAGGACTGAGGGCTAAACCTGGTACGAATCTTCCACAGTAAGCAGTCAAGTTCCTGAAAGGTGAGACAACTATTTTCTCCTCCAGTTACCACTTAAAAAAAAAAAAAAAATTGCAGCTGAAATTCTATGTAAATATAAATAAGCGCAGTCATGTCACAGTGCCAGATGCAATCAGATTGCACCTACCAAATGAGGCATCATGAAGAACTTAACATTCATTTGCCTAAAGTCTGTATCAAAATGAAACTAAGGCAACCACTAGACAACCTGTCCTCTGCTGAGAGAAACAGCCCTGGACACCAGAGAAGCAGTAATGAAAGCACCTACAGGATTTTGGAGTCAACTGGGAAGGCACCTGGAAATCAAGACACTTCTGGAATTAGATAGCTGCAGAGTGGGAGGGTTTGCTTTTGTTGTTTGTTTTGTTGGGTTTTTTTTAAATTAGTTTTGCATTTATGCAATTAGTGTCCTTCTAAATACAGTTTTAAATAACTAAAGCCTCCTACTCGCTTCAACTTATATTTATTCTGTTTAGCTCTTTCTCTAAATTTAGAAAACCACCTTTAAATAGTCCTGTTCTTTGGTAGCTTTCATTAAAATGACTCACGTGTTTAACTGAACAAAACAAAAAATGACAAATGGAATCCTCTATGTGTTTCCTGGAACTACAATGTCTGAAAGCCCTTTATGTGCTGCAAAACAAAGTTGAAGGGCAACTGCTTTTCACTAACAAAGGGTAATTTTTAGAAACTATCTCTTTTTGGTTGTTAAGTTTAATATTACTCAAAAAGATAATGCATTACTTTTCAATAAGCATAGACATAAATGCAAGTTTCTATTCAAATACTTCCAAGCTTTTACCTGAAAAGTAAACAACAACAACTACTTGAACTAACGTTCGCAAACAGAGCATTTGTGATCATAGGCAGTCGCTCTGACTTCAAGCTGACATCTCATAACAGTGAACAGAAGATTCAGCAATCATTGAACAAGCCCAGGTCCATGAACCTGAAGTTACTGGGTAACAACTGCATCTGCGTGAGTGATTACCCACTAGAGGGAGTCGCTGTTTCACACATTAAATCCCACTTGGTAAATGATCAACATCAAAACATGACTCCTCCGGAATGGTCAGAGCAAGACAAAATTCTAGTACAGGCAAAACAAAACCTGAAGTTCAGAAAGAAGTCCATACAAAAAATGACATTAATGTGCTCTTTAGCAAAAGAAAAAAAAAAATCCCACAGTTATTTTAGCTATTCAAAGAGATGTTTCTCATACACTGGTAACTGAAATCAATTTTGCCACTGTACACTCTTACAGACCCTCTGTCTATAAACTGTAAATTTTACAGAAGTAAAAAATTTTTGTGCAAATTAGTGCAAAATAGGAATTATGGTATTTTATGTTGTATTTCTCCCATTATATCAGGGGCAACATTACTGGGGCATAGGAAAAATTGGAGTCTTCTATGTACAAAATTCAAACAATTATTTCTCAAGGCTGAGACCCCAAAGATTCTTAATACTGCTGGCAAGGGAGAAAGACAAAGGCCATTAAAAACAAGGGACATAAAATTTCAGTTTATTTTCTACAGTCTTTAACATTGCTTATCAGTAATTGCTTTACCTTTCAGATCATAAATGAAGAGGCACTTTTGCAATCCTGAGGTAAGAAGAAACCCAATTCTAATTCCCAAAGATGAATCATCATGGGTAATGTGTCACCATGCTGACAAAAACACTGAGGCCCTCACACAGTTAAAAAAGTCTGAGTTACCAATTCCTGCATATGAATTTTTTGTTGAAAGCGTGGAATCAACAAATGTTAAAAACAGGACAGTCCTTGAATTATATACCACTCAAAATAGCAACAAACTATTTTTCAGTATGATTTCTTCAGCCACAGATATCACTTCCTCCTTTAACACATACGCTTTGAGAACAAGAGGAAGGTACTTGAGGAAAAATGCAAAAAACAAATACAGACGCATGCTGTATTTTCATTTACCTCAGATCTCAACACACACTTCAAATGAGAAATCTGCAACAAAAGCTCTGTTCTGTAATATACCTGATAAATCTGGCTTGGAGGTTTTGAGCAAGAGCTAGAAATCGCAGAAAAATCCCCATCAGATAGTAGCACTTGAAGCTTAAGATCTATCTCATTGAGGTGATGAAATTCCATTGGTTCAGGTGTGTACCCTTCTCCTGGCGTTAGCCAGCCAGATACATCCTCCTATTGAAAGATACAGAAAATATTTAATCCTCATTCCCAAGGGAAACAGACTATAAAGGCAGTTACACATCAAGTGTATATATTTTTCAAATAAACTGTACTTAAAAATAAAATGTAAGTTTTCATCCGTCTCAGTATATAGCTGAAATCTGCCAATATTCATATACTATGCACACTCAAAAGCAGGTACGGACAGAACAATTAGAGGCATACATTTTTAATTTTTAAATATAACCAAGCAGCAACTTAAATGGACTTAAAATATATATATTTAAGTTTATTATAAGAAAGCCCGTGCATCTACCTGCATTGTTAAAACATAATACCAGAAAGATGGTGTGTTAACCTAAACAGACTTCTTCTATTATTTTACTTATTTTTATAAAAATCCAAAGCCTGTGTTCTCACTGACTAGCCACTCAGAAGCCTTGAAATAAAATTGCTTAAAGCGAGATGCTTCTCCTGCCAGCTGGCCAAAGAGCAATGAGGCAGCTCCCAAGTTCCCCATCCATTCTTCTGAAGGTTATACAGCTCCCTTGATCAAGTTCTCTTTATGCTTAAGAGAAGCGCTTTGCATAGCTTTGCATTTTCTTAATGATGCATCTCACTTTATAGCCTCTTAGCCAAGTCAGTCAAACTTTTAAAACAGTATTATGCCATGCCATGCCATCCCTATCGCAGCTCACGTCCATGGATGCAAACTCTTCCCTTGCTGCGGTTTCTCTGTTTGTTCAATATAACAGTCCCAGCTCCCTTTTGAAGGAATAATTGCTTGTCACAGTCTAACTTGCATATAGATCTTGCTGTCCAGCACTGCACAGTAAACATCATTTTCTGATGCTACTGAGATGAAAATCAATTTTAGGAATGTTGTACTCCTTTGCAAGATAGTGCAGAGGATAGAGAGGAAAGCATCTGGCAGACGTAGATCCACCAGTCCTATGACAGAAAACATAACGAACATGTTATGAGCTCACATTTTCAATGCCAATATTGAAGTGGAAAAGCACAGCCCTCAGAAACTGCACTAGAACTGTCCTCAACATCATCTTAAATCACTTCTGTTATGCCTTGTACCTCAGCACTGCTTGTTTACACACTTACTCTTGAGACACCTTATTACAGCTTAAGCCCAAGGAACTGCACAGAGAGTTGATCATATAGCAAACTTTAGAGAGCAAGATACTTTTTGCTTTTAAAAATGATAAATGCAAGTCAACAGGCATAAAAGTGAGATGTTCTCAACTACACTGAACCTATCTTGTCCAACTCCCCCAATGAACTTGCATCTCAAAGTCTGGCACCAAAGGCAGAGACATCTATTCTGGTACACACTCAATCACACCTGCACAGCAGCACATTGGAAGTCCAAATAAAGTGGAACATAGTACACTACTCTCTATTGTTCTCTGAAGGAAGTGGAAACAACAGACTCCTGTGCAAGTCAAAGAAGGAAATACAACCAGCAGCTATGTTTAAAAGGACAACCACTTTCCATCTGATAAGGAGTCAAAAAGAAGGAAAGCCTGACCAAAACCAGACTTGGAATGAAACTGTAGAGGTTGATGCTATGCCAGAAACCACCTGAAGCCAAATCTCCAAATGAAGGTATGAGATGTAATGTGACACTTGCTATATATCACCAAAGAAGAAAACAAGACATCCACAGGAAAGCAAAGGAACTGCTCTGAGGTCAGTAGCTGCCACCCTTCTAGAGGCCTGGTATGTTACCACAGAATCACTGGGAGAGACAGAAAACGTAGAGTTCTTTTCCTGATCGTGATTTAAACGACTTTTAAAACTCTTTATAGCAGCAACACCTGACGAACCAATAAGAATATGTGCTCCTACTACAGACAGTTGCATATTATGAGTGAGCTTGGCCCACTTAACCCAAACAAATGAGTTCATATTCACAAACTGATGCTCCTGGCTCAAATTCCGGGAAGGAGGCCTGCACGACCACCATTCACTGAGAATGACACTAGCAGATTACGCCTCTGCCCTGACCACAAAGAAACAGCAGGTGGGATCTCAGAAGGGCAGGGCAGGGATGCAGGAGAGGACAAGAATGTATTGCTGGTTTTCTTTCTTTTTCCTAACAGAAGAGGGCCAGCACCTTGCCCTAAGACTTCAACATCTGTCTTGCAAGGGATTCATGCCCACCACTCCTTTACAGCTTCCAGATTAGTCCTCTGGCTACTCAAGCAGCCGCATCCACACAAGAGGAGGAAATATCAGCTTCCAATTACAATACCAGTGCTGTGAGGTCATCCCTGGTTCATCCCCGGTTCATCCCCATTACCCTAAAGCACACTGATTGCAAAAAGAAAAAAAGCATACCCCCAACACCTGTAATAAATTAACTCCATACTGCATTTAAAAAAAAAAAAAAAAAGTCATCTCTTGTGAGACAAAATCAGTTCTTCTAATGCTTTCTCACACAAGTATGATGCACAACTAGTAAGCCTGACCAGACATGACCTGACCCCAGAAGGGCCACTCAGAAATGTCTCTAGAAGCTTGCCAGCTTTGTGGAAGCATCTGTTCAGGTGATACAGTGACCATAATAACTTAAGTATCCAATGCGCTACTACACTTTTGCCATGTTGACCACCCCCTAATCAGACGCTGAAGAGCAGAGTGCGAACACACTGAAGTACTACACTTTTGCCATGTTGACATGGCAAATCAGACACTGAAGAGCAGAGTGCGAACACACTGAAACGACTCTACAGGAGTCAGTTAAGCTGCAACTGGGCTCATTAGCCACAGCTCAGTGTCTATATCTCATGCTCCAAGTATCCAAATTACTCCAGTAGTCGCTTTACTCCGTGGTCATATAGTCTCACACATTGTCTTTTGTATTTTCAAGATGGCTTCACTTGGAAAATAAGCTTCTGTCCTGTCAATGTTTCCTGTGTGTTAACTCAGAACAATACTTTTATAACAGCACAGTCAGTGCTTATTACTGTGGCACATCTGAAACAAATTATACCCCTGCAGCTTTGACAATTAGATTAGCATGACTATGTACTTCTAAACTATTCTAAATACTCATAAAACACTTTTTTAAAAAAGTGAGAAATGCTATTTGGACGTTTGACATATTTAGTAGTACGAGTCAAATGAAGTTGTCTAACCCACATTACATTATACAGAGGAATTCATACAGCATAGCCAGCTCTGCCTTGATTGATAACCTCCAAAACATTACTTTAGCCAATGTGGTTGCACCGGCTTTTTGTAAGTCAGAATGAAGTAAGACGAAAGTGGTCATCAGCTGGACAGTTACCTGGGCCAACTTCAAGCAGCCTAGATTACTCATTAGCTGATAATTTCCTCGTGATCTTTGTTATAAAGCAGCCACAGGAAATGTCTCACCCATAATATAATTCAAATGTGGGAAAGGAAGACAGACTAGACAGGTTTAAGTATTATCCTTACTTTTCTTCTACTTTGGCAGTAGATTTAGGAGCTGTTTTCCTTAAAGAGATGATCTAGTACAGACTAGACTAACCCACAAATTACCATTCCCATTCTTGTCCACTGTATCAAGAACATACAGCAACACACATGATCTGTGTAGTGATCTATTTAATATCTGATATAAATAGTAGAATCTCTGTAAATACATGCCCACATGATAGTGACATGTGCCAAATACAAAATTTGGATAAACAGTATACTTTTCCATTGCCTTGATGCCTTGAGAATTGGTACGAAAAAAGGTATACATTGCTAGTCACAATTTGCATTAGCTATTCTGCATAAATGCCTCTAAATTTTGTGAAGGACACTAGGTAAAAGAAAACCCAATAACTACATATTGTGAGAGAAGACTTTTGTAATCAGTAAAATAATAAATTCTAAAAAAACCCTCTTGGTCAGAAAGCTATGATGTTTACTAACAGAAGGCTGTTTAAAACATCTTCACATCTTTGAATGCTGATGTTTAACAAATGATGGACCACTTCCTCAAATTGAAACACGTCCTTGATCAGGAAAGAAGAACAGAAGAGACAGTATTGTTAATCAAGTACCAACCTTTCTGACTAGAGGAGAAAAAAAATCAAACAAAAGCCCCACAACCCTCTCCCTACAGTTTCTTCTTACTCAAAGGCTGGACCAAGTACTGTTTCAGCTGAACATTTTGTCACTTTTATGTGGGATTATAATGCCAAACCTGTTGCAAGCATATCTAATAGAATACCTTGAATCTTTTCCTAAATGCACATGCAAAAGATCAATTAAATAATGATCCAGTGAGCTTTAGCTTTGTTCTTCTAATATGCAACAAATTACAAGTACAACAAAAATCAACTCTGCTAACCAGTAGAACATTAGACTAAAGAGCCTTCCGCTACTTTTTTTAATACTAAACTATGTCAGTTAAGTCAAATAAACAACATCATAAACTGATGAGTATCTTACACAAATAAATAAATCAATATGTAAGCTCAGTGTTCATGTCCAAAAAAATTAAATAAGCTTTCTGTGTAAAGCAAGGGAACAAATGTCAGGTCAACAGGAAGACTGGAGGAATTTTACGGAAGTCGAAGTTTTTCATCTCATGAACACAAGAACTGAGTGGTTTAAGTGCTGATATTTTTAAACCTTTGCATGCCAAAGGTTATGTTTCCTGTGCTTCTACTTTAGCTTACTAACTGTGAAAGAACAGTTACTGTTAAAATACAGCACGTTTATATAATCTTAATCATTTGTCCATCATGTTTTCCTGACTGATATGGACTCCTTCGCTTATATTTGCCCCACAAAGCTCTGAAAATGCCAAAACGCAGTGTATATTTACTAGTTTCCCAAGAGTAAAGAGAAAAGTTTTGGACCAAGGACCAAATGAGTTTCAATCTAGAAATCATACTGAAGTTGGGTAAATTACAGATTTGTTTAATGTCACAAACCATGGGTAGGTTGGTTTTCTGTTTCCGTAACCAGTTTGGATTCAGATGAAGAAAACCCTGAGCTCACCTCCTAACCTCATATCCTGAAACAGTAATTTGTAAAGAGGGATTTTAAACACATTTCAGAAAAGAGTAATGAAGAGCATCAACTCTTGGATGTCTTGACCACATTATTAGAAAATAAGTCAAAGTAACATATGGGAAGAGAGAATTAAAAAAAAAAAAACACACCACCAACTCATTGCATTTGCTCTTGCTTCTTTCTCGCACATCTAAGTTGTTATTTAATCTACTGAAAAATACTCCAAATCATTTTTAGCTGTATAAATTAAACAGAAACTGGACCTCGGATATATTTTGTTCATGCTGCACAAAGTTCACATCTTTCTTCTTAAGTACTGTGATTCAGTGTATAGTTACAAATGTTGTGAAAGAGTTCATAACATTACCATAGACTTAACATAACTTACATGTTAACGCATAACAAATTAGAAAGGTCATTTAATTTCTTTACACAAAGCAAGCATTTTCCTAATATTTCCTCTTATTTATGAAAATGCAGGTTTCTTGAAGCATTATATCAAGTTTATGTAGCTTGAGGATGTTCATTCTACGCAAACACGTATCTTTAGCATGTTCAACACCGTATATAGTTGAAAAGTACTCTAAGTTTCTAGTATTATTCATTTTTCAAACCAATTTTTATCTTACCTTCCCAGGAGCCTGATGATTACTTCTGTAAAACAACAGAGCCCCCAAGAACTCGATCACTGTGACATTCCCCTCGAAGCAGTAAGAAATAAAGGCCATCTCCTACTAACTGGGAGATCAAAAGACTATGTGATGTCTCCACATTACTGGGAATCATTTTGTGACACAGACTCTTCCAGAAGCAGTGATTGGTGAGACAATCAAACACTCTTTTTTAGTCTCCACGAGGAAAGGTTATTTTTATCTGCTTCAGCTCTTGCTATCCACTGCAGTATACAGAATTCTTGCTCTTTAATATTATGTTAAAGCATGAAAGTCTAATACTTAAGTAGAGTTTGGCTCCTCTGTATACTTTTAAGACAGAGTGAGTTGGAAGCCACACAAAGATGTCATGTTATGTTCCTGAATGGACACATAAGTTTCATCAATGCATATTGGTAAACGAAGCATATGAATGCCCCATGCCTGGAAATGTTCAAGGCCAGGTCGGATAAGGCTTTGAGTAACCTGATGTAGTGGAAGGTATCCCTGCCCATGGCAGGGGGGTTGGAATGAGGTGATCTTTAAGGTCCCTTCCAACCCAAACCATTCTATGACTCTTTGATTCTGTATTTCCCCCATTTGCTGCATTCTGAAGTTCATGTCCTCAAAAAAGTCTTGGGAGTTTTTTTTGAAGCAGCTGCTGGCCCTTCCACCAGAGACTACAGCACTAGCCGCACAGATTGATAGGCTGCAACTTCACATTTCATGCAGAGAAACTAGGTCATCTTCTTCTCTGAGTGTGCTTCTAAGGCTCCTTCTACCCGCGTCTAGCTTTTCTTTTAAGTTCTGCTGTTTTTCTGAGGCCAGTCGTGTCCAAGTGTTAGTAAACTGAACAAAGAAGCCAATGCAAATTCATTCTTGGAGAAAAAGCCAATTGGATTTGTGCAGCTTTTCTCTCTTATCTCAGTAGGTTACTTCATGGTAGGACTAAAACCAAATCAAATATAGATTTACCGTAAAAATAAGCCAAATACAACAGGACAGAACAAATTAAAGTTGCCATACCTCAAGACCTTGCAATTCAATTCCATCTTCTGTATCTTTCAATAGTTCAATTAGCCTTTTTCTTTCCCCCTCAAGCATAACAATCTGGTTTCCTGAATTCTTTGCTAGCTGAAATATTTACAAAAAGAAAAAAAAACACTTTAGAACTCCTTTAGCTCAAACATCACAAGGTTTTTAAACTCTGTGAAATTTACATCCAAATCTTGCTTATTGTCATAATACAAATTATCACTCGGACAGAAAAATCTAGCAGCCTACATATAATAAATTGATAATCTTATAACAGTCTGACATAGCAGGGGGGTGGATATTTTTCATTGAATGAAAAATCATTATAGCTACTAGGTTTTCACAGAAAAAAGGGCATGAAAGTCAAGGCATCTACTTGCTGACAGAAAGAAGTCTTTGGTAAATAAGGGTCCCATGCAGGCTATACATAAACAACTTGCATGCCTATTCTTTTCTATGTATAGGAACACCTTCCTTTAACTTAACAGTAAATAGATTTAAAGAAGATCTTAGGAAACATATTCCCTCAAGCTATGTCCAGGAACAAACAGAACAATTCGTTTTCCAGTAGTCTTCAGCAAATACATAGAAGCAGTATTATCCCCACCAATATGAGCATCCAAGATGAGAACTATCTTAGATGGTACTCTGCCATAAACAACAGAACAGCAAGTGGGTTTTTTTTTTTCATTTATGCCTAATTAGCTTTTAATGTTCCTGCTAAAAAAAAAACCTGTCTCCAGAAGTAATTATATACTATATTTTAGTTAACATTTAACAAATTGTTAATGATTTTATGCTTTAATGCTTACCTCAATGTTTTTTTTAATGAAATCCTGATTGTTTTTAGTTTTGCTATGCGTTTTTTCTGCTTGGTTAAGAAATTCAGTTGTTTCTAATTCACTTGGGTAATCTGAAGTTTGAGAAAGAAATGTTGCAAAGTTATGATTATTCCTTTTCTGACTCAATGAGAACTGTAATAACAGCAATACTGTTTAAATCTTTAACAAACATATAAAGTGGATAGACAAACTTTTTATATACTGATTTCATTATTTAGATAAACTATGTTGTTACATTTAAAACATAACTATTGTCAAAATCTAATCTCATTTTTAAGCTTTTATTATGTGAGATCATTCAATGTTGCAAAGGCTAAAATACTTTTGGATTTCTGACCTCAAAAATGTTAAACATGGCGGCTTTAAAAGCCGCGGCATTTCTTCGAACCCTATCATTGTTTCAGTTTTATCATCAGTACAAAACCAGACAATAATTTTTTTGAAAACCACAGAACTATTTGGAGACATATCAAGTACATTTTTTAAAATAAAACAGCTGAAGAACAGATGATATAGTTGATATTAATATAACAGCTTATAAAAGAAATTCTGTTTAAAAATAAAACTCATAGAGCTGTAAAGCTATTAAACAGCCACATGATATTCTAACAACATCACACGTATGTTTTTTTCAACAATGGGTTTCTATCCATCATATAAAGATGGGCACATATTCTGTTTTTCAGATACTTTTACCAGTTTTAGAACAGCAATTCCTTTACGAACAGCAAATATTTATCACATTAAATAACAAGTGTAAGCATATACAACCAACTTCTAAGTCTCAAAAACTACTTCCAAAGTAGGCATTTTGCTTTTCTGGAAAGTAGAGATTTTAAAAATGGGTGGGCTATTTGCCTACAAAACCCCCCAAATTAATATGTTAGATAACAGAAGATATGGGAGTTTACGTGCAAGTAACTCTTTTTCAGAGTGAGTAGATTAGAAGCAAATTCCCAAAGATATGAAATAAATTCCATGCATCCTTTTACAGATTATGGAAAAAAAATGTGCAACATTCTCACCAATCAGATTTACTCTCAAATAGCAAGTAAGCCTTAAAGGACTGAGGTGTTGGATCTGACCAAGAAAAGGCTACCACAGTTCAAATGCACAACTGTTTACTGAAAGCTATCCCAAACTATCTTTAACATTACTAGGTAAGATCTTGAATCTACCAAGGAACTTGATCGTATAAGAATCTTCCAATTGATATAAACATGACAAGTTGTATCCCAAAATGAGCAAAACACACCAAACACCAACATAACAAACATGCAACATACATGAGACATTACTTATAAGCTACCTCTTTCTCTAACTGTAGAATAAGCATTTTTTAGAGGGAGCTATCATACAGAACATCTCAGAACATTCAGGTAAAGAAGGGACAGGCATGGATCATTGGGACAAAGAAGACACTGAAGATTGCCATGGTTAAGTAAAAGAGAGACTGCAGCTCAACAAATTTTGTATACGAGTTTTGGTAGATTTGGTACAAATTCCAAAGATTTGGTACAAAACTTGATGAGACTGCTGAAGTAATATTATAAAACTAATACATACATTCTTCTTCACAAGTTAAGCTCCTCTTGTTCAGCGTCTGCTCTTATGACAACTGTTTCACAGAAATCCCAAAGCAACCGAAACAGTAAGTCTTAGCCATTCAGAAACCATATCAAAAGCCTCCAGCAGAAATAGTAAAAGTCATTTAAGTAATTTATTGTACCTAAGTTGTAAGTGATCTCTATTTCACGTGTTCCCAAACCAGGAGAACGTAGAACATCTCAACATAGTGCAAGCAACAGCAACTCCTAACCATGCCTGTACTGGGAGCTTCAGAAGTCATTGCTGTCCTGAATACTGGTAATGAAACCTGACATTGTTATTCAAGGACACTCCAGCACAAGAAATTGTGAAGGTAGAAGCTGAGGGTCAAGCTTCACTTTAGGGGAGGAATGAAGACACATGGTAGGAAGACAGAGAAATCAAAACCACAGCACTGCTCCAACCCAGTGTGAAGGAATACTTAATAACACAAAGTTAAGGTCAGATACTGGTGGACTAAGACAAGTGACAAAATGATATGGGAGCTGACGTCCAGGTTTAAAAATTACAACATGCAATCACATTCTAAAAAGTGCAGAGATTCTGCTGCCATCAATGCTTCAACCTTGAGGAATACCCATTCATTATGTCCTTGTCATCTTAGCCAGTCAGCAGGAAAAAAAAGGTAGATGACAAAGAAATAAACAATTGCAGCTGATAGCAATGGCAGCTGAAGCTATTCTTCTTATGTCACAACACATGTGAGAAGTTACTCAACCATACAAATTTGAATTTCAAATGGAGAAAGAACAGAGGCACAAAAGCACAGTACCATTTATTTTCAAGTGTTGGACACACTACACTACTACCAGCATTTGAAACTTCTATACAGTGCATGTAAACAAGTGATGTCTAAAAAAATCAGCACAGATGTTTGATTTTTGCCAGAAAGTACTTAATTCAGAAAAGCAATGCTCCCTTACAGCAGTCAGCGTAACAAAATATAAAATGAGTTATCTGGAGATTTAGGTTTGTCACATCCATACAATTTCCCCCAGAAACAAAAAAATTACAGAACAGTTTCAACTGTATACAGCACCACTCTTCATTTTTAGATGGTTTCTTGAATATAAGCCTATTAATGAAAGTTACAGTACCCTAGAATAACAGCAAAACCAAGTTTTTAAAGAATTTCCATAAAGAACTAATGATACATTTTACAATTAATCTGTTACACATCTCATTGTTTTGCAATGAAAGAGAAAATTTTATAAACGCAAAAGTAAAAATCTTCTTAGCATGTTGCGTAAAATGTTTTTGATAAGTCACAAACTAAATTATTCTCTTTTGTCATTTGTAAAAAGATAAGAACTGTCGCCGTTCCAGTAAGCAACCTTGCTTTTTCTGATTTCATTTGCCTAGCAACAAAGGCCACAACTTCATTACTGACGGATTGTACACGTTGTTTTGCCATATCTAGAAACAAAAACTATACAATTAATAAAGCTTACCCTGGTTATGTTGGGTTTCATGGCAATCATAATCATCTGGATTAATTTGTGTGTGAAATACTGAAGTACAGAATTCATCTTCTTTAGCATGGGAGGGATCTGCAAGGAATTTTTTCAGTAAAATTTAACTGAACTGAATTTAAAGAAGATCTAGTTTTATGTGTATTGTACTATAAGATCTCACACATGAAAGTCAGAGAAATTTATTTGGATAAATTACATAAGCACAATATTTCTCAAGAAATAAAGAAGGAGGAAAAGTGTACGGTGTGTCCCATGAATAATTATGCTGTTTCATATGGCTGTGCTTGTTTTTAACACTACTGCCTACACAGGACAAATAATTGCATTCTAGAAGATACAGCCCAAGGCCTTAAAGTTCAAAAGCCTCTGCAGACACCATGTGGCAATTCATCTAGAACTCTGAATGAGAATAAAGTGTCCAGGTTTTCACAGCTGGTGTCTGCCTGTGCATGAATTATTAGACTTCCAAGTGGCTTAAGTCAAGGGTATAGTCTAGAAAAAAAGTGTTCAAACATCCCAGCACGCAAGAGTTGTTTCACTTACTCCAAGAAAAAACCTCAGTCATGGTATTGACATATATCAACTGGAAGTATAAGTTAGAGCATTAACATGCAGTCTGTATGCTTAGCACTTAGAGAAAACGACTCGCATTGCAAGAACCATATATATCACATGTGAAAAATGTTTTTCACAAATAAAAAAACAACCAACGTCCTGTAGTAATGAAGTTTAATGGACTCAACTGAAAGTATGATTTTGTTACACAGAGCACAGGGGAATGGATTTAAGGGCTTCTAATTAACTCCTGAGTTACATTTCTGCCATGAGTGTGTCAGAGGGGCTTTTTGTGCCTGAGTGCTGGGACACATGAGTTAGTTATGATTTTGTAATCATAATGTTTGTAATCATATGATTTTGTAATCATAATGTTTGATTTCACAGACACATTAAAAGCTATAATTAAATAGCTCGCCTATACAGTTTATTTAATACAGCTCTTCATCAAATTCAAGCTCCGAAAAGCAAAATATATGAATTGCATTCCATTTCATTATTAACCCTGGGAAGCTATTGGGGCACTCATTTAAATAAGTAAATAAATAAGACCTGAAAAGTAAGGCACTAGCATATCACAGAAAATTCAAGATAAAGATCAAGCTGGAGGAAAAATATAAATGTTAACTGTGCAGAGTTTTGCCAGTACAGTATGTCTGAACCGGTATGATGCACATGATCTCTACAGCAAGGAGTTACCTTTGAAATAGAAGAGAAATTGAAGCATGGAGTTCATTAACAACCATATAGTCTTGCTTGCCTACTGGTTTTTTACTATATCCTGACATCTACTGGATACTTTTTAAATATCACCCATATCAAATTCTGTGTTCTTCCCTTAATAACCCAAATTTTAGCACAGAAATAAAAGCAGGTTACCTTGTAATAATAAGCTTTGTTGATACGTTTTAACCACACATTGCTACCGTTATTATGCACATACTTCCAATGTTCAAGCTGAGGTTTTTGCTCAGCAATAACCATTCAGACCTCCAATCCTTGTTCTCTCCTCAACAAGAAAAAAGACAAAATGCACCACAATTCTGTTTCCTTTCAAGCAAGAAACCCTTTCGACCAATCTATACAGTTGAAGGACAGGATGCAAAATGTGCATATGATTAAGACATCTCTGAGAACTCCAGCACCGAGAAAGAGTATTCAAACAGCTAATGTTTTAAAACCACTCTCGAGCAGTTTTGACATGGTACATTCTTGACAAATTCCGCCTGGTTTGTTCCCCCTGCCCCTCCCAATAAAGACACTGTGAGCAGAATGCCTACAGTTTGTTCCAGTGTCTTCCTCAGCAAGAGTCTAGCCACAGAAAGAAAAAGAACATTTTAAAATACCCAATTTTTTTTTTCCAGGTCCCTGCAAGCATGCACATCCTCTGTGCGTCCTTGAAGAAAACTACCAATACTTCAGAACATGCATCAACCACTTGCTTTAGAACTCCAAGAGAATTGTGTCCTTCTGACTCAGTACAGAAAACATTTCTCAATAGTTTTTTAACTTTTCTTTCCCTTTTCTACTTACAGTTTTACGTTACTGTTATTCACTGTAATTTTGATCATAGTCTTTTTTTTGGTTATGTATCATGTTCCACATTTCTCTGTGTCATTAACTATTTGTTCACGTTTCCTGTTAAAGAACTCAGTCCTTCATTAGCCATTTGTCTACTATTAATACAGCTATAGAATCTGGTGTTTTAGATGCTACTGAAGATGGAAGAGATTTTTACTAAAAGACTAAAATGCAAATGTTTATTCCTATCAGCATGTTCACTTCCACTTCGAGTATTTTTGTCTTCATTGTCATATCATCATGAAACTCAGAAATGATCTTATCGGACTTCCTGGTCTTTTCTTCCTGAGAATAGTCTGCTAGCATGTCTTTAACATAGTTTCACTTTTTAAAACTGCCATCTATCCTAAACTTTTTTCCATAGAAATCTCAGGAAAAAAGGCAATTAAAAAAAATTAAGTTCATGTTTTAATATTCATACCTTTTCCTTAGAATCACATTCTGTATTATATGATGATAACTTTCACTCAAATTCTCTCTCACATTCAGAATCTTAAATTTAATTAGCTTCTAAAAGAATTTAACATAATCAGTACCAAATTTAATGTAAATGACCCTTTTGGACCATGTTCCAGGACCTGGGCTGTGCATGCGTCTTCCTGTATTGTTTTCCAACATATAACTCAGTATCATAATTTGGTCCCATTCTTCTGGTTCTTCTGGTAACAATTCCTAACAAGGCTCGGGATTTCCCTCCCTCCAGACCTTTCATATTATGAAGATCCTTAACCATGGCACTGCCATTGCTTCCTTCTCATTCTCTCTCCCACTCCCACACCAAAATGAGCTTCTAAGTAACATTTTAGGCCTAGTATTTTTTAACTGCCCGCCCTTCCCACACCAAGTACTCCAGCCTGGCAAACTCTCCCAGTAAGCGCACCGGACATCAGTAACTTCATCATTTTGTTTGTTTACCAAAGCAATTTTGAATTCCTTGCTTATTGCCCAGATGTTCCAAAATCATAAAGGCATCCAAGTGTTTCAGCAGGTTTCCACTCTTCGTTTTCCCTATACCTGCTATCATTATTTAATTTACCAGTGTTATCAGTCATGCATCCTTTCTGAAATCATCTGTATTTGCCATCAACCTGAAAAATGCAAGCTTTGCTGATCATGGATTTCTACTCTTCTAGAGCAGCCAGTTCATTGAAAAAATGCAGTTTCTATAAACAAAATTAATGTTAAAGTATAACTTCTACATTTGTGATTATACAAAAATTATTTCAGTTAATTTTTCAAATATTTCCTTCATATACTTTTACATGCAAATATTTTATTGTAAAGGTTTGAAAGCTTTATTTTTATAGTATCCAACAAAAATATGATTATTAATCAAAATGCAGGATGATTCTATCAGGGTATTTACTTCTCTTTCTTACCTACCAGCTGTAAACTGCCATGATGAGATCAAAGCTAAAAAAAGTTTTGTGTTTTCCATCTCCTCACGGCTTCCAGAGGTTCTGATAGACTATCCAAAAGAAATAAAGCATAAATATACAGATACATGCATATATTTATTTTAAAGTAAATACTTGAAAGCTAAATATGTTGTTTACTTACCAGGTCAAATGAACTTCAGACCCTATTAAAAATTCCTTCCTCAGTGGCGACATTTACTCACCGCTTTATTTTCTTCTTGAGACTATCTGAACGTCTCCTAAAGTTATGATAAAGGCGTGGTGGAACTTTAAAGCCTCTGCTATATATTGTCTTTTACACGGAGACACATTTCACAAGACAAACAAGTTCTGTAATGCACACATGGCTCTAAATCCAAATCCATTGAAATTACGAGATGCAGTCAAACCAACTGCAATCATGTCTTTTTAGCAACTGACATTTGTATTCATGAAATTATACAACACTTAACCTCAAAGGAAATACTAACTCTCATGTTTCAAAGCTTAAAGTGACATTTAACTGCTACAGACCAGCATAGGAATAATGTGAAAGAATTTGTGCTGTAGCGTTCTTATGCCTTCTTCAGGGGGCATCTTTAATTTCTTCAATAATAGACAGTACTGAAAGAGATGGGCCTAAGAAGGGTCACACTAGAGCAGAATAAACACTTGTAGGTCTGGGTTCACAGACATTACCTCTTGTCACGCCTTATCACACCTGCAAGTAGCGAGCTCAAGCATAAAACTATGCTCATGAACCGCACCTAGACAGCTATATATTTGGCTATAGGTCATAACATTTTTTAAAGATGACAGCCTTCTTTAAAAGCCTGCCTAGCCAATATATACGAAAACCTATTGAAAGTTACTTTTTAAGATCCATTTCCTCACTTTAATCAGCCAACTGTAAGTTATTTAATAAAACAATGCATCTGTGAATGATAATTTTGTAAGACGGTACTGTAAAATATACTATTTACAAAATAAGCAGAACACTTCTAACCTGAAGTTCTTCCCAGAGCTTTGCCCTCATTTCTTTGCCTTGTTTTTTAATTGCTCTCTCTTTAAAACGTTTTTTTGCCAGTATCATGTCAAGTTTATTCATTTTCTTTATAGCTGCTTGAATCTGAGGATCTACATCTGTTTCTTCAGAATATTCCAAGCTGGAAGAGTTTGCTGTAGAATACATTTAAAATTAATGTTAGCTTGAAGCATTTCAACCTAAAAAAAAAAAAAAAGCAGTACAAATAATTTGATAACAACCATAGACAGAGTACAATTATTCTCAAGCATATATATCATGTTCATTTCTAAACCTTTTAGTAGCAGGGAAAAATATAAAGGTCTTTGTAACAGAACACTGAATCAAACTGAATCAAAAATGCTGAATCAAAAGATATAGCAGTTGGATACAGGAGTGTGGGGGAGGAAGAGCTCCCCCATTTCGGGCAAGTGATTCAATTCAAATTTATAATGGAAGAGTAACAACATCTCCACAGCACCAGCAAAAATCACAGACAAAATAAGCTTAAAAATCAAAAGTAATTTCTTCAGCCTGACAAGCAGAATACATATTGAAATGTCACTCATTAAAATGAAAAATTCTGGGGTTAAAGATAGATGGTAATATCTCTACTTTTACATGTTATAGACTTTTCAGTCTTGACTTATATCTTAGTGAAATCAAATTCTGATACTGGTTCTAGAAAAACGTTGTTTTGAAAAACAGAAATGGTGAAACGTTATGGAAACTACCATTATTTAATTAAAATAGATTTCTCTATTGTCTCTTTTTTTCCTAGACATGCAGATTACAATTTCTGGTCACTTTTAGTTTTTCCCCTTCCTATAGCAGCCTCATACTCTGCCCTCTTTTCTGGCCAGCTTCCACAGCAAGAGTAGAGGAAACACTTGAAGCACTGTCCCTATCCCACAGACTTCCAAGTTTTGGAGTCCTGAAAAACTTTTTCATTTTCTAATCTTTTGAGGTCAAACGCTTTACATGCCCGTTGATCCCAAGCATTTACTGTGATGCGCTGGTTTACGTTATGCCATAAAAAGAGATGAGTGATACAGCAAGGGGAGAGGTATAAAAACCTAACTGGGCCACAGGTGAGCCCCAAGGACAGAAGATTAAAAAAATAGCGCTTATTCCAACTGGCCTGAACCGAGCAGATGATTTGTACATAAAACTGCCGAGTGAAGCTTTGAAGTTGAGTTCTATCTGATTTCTGTTCTGAAGAAATTAATATTCTTTTAGATGATCAGCACTGCTGCACTATATAGAAACACCACTGGATTCTGCCTTATTAGAGTGACTGAATCTATGTAAAACTCAAATACTATCATATCATTAAAGAAAGTTAGTATTCTTTAAGAAAATAATCTTCATCCAATACGTCTTGAATATCATGATGTATATACATTTTCAATTTGTGATATTTCTTTATAACTCTATAATATACACACAAATACACTACGGTCCCAAACTGTCCTAGAAGCATCAACAGGAAATGGAAAGGGGAAAAAAAAAAGGTTTATTGCACTGTTCACTTTATACACCTGAAAATTAATACCTGCTTTTGGATTGCTTTGTTTTCCTTGTGAAGGTTCACAGAATCTCAAAGTCTGTGTTTCAGTGCTATCATCTCCAGAATCTGAATTAGACATACATCCTGAAAAACACAGGAAAAAGCCTTTCACAATAAGACAGATGCGAAATAAACTTTTTAAGATACTGTTTGAAATGTATACAATTAAAAGACCAAAACACACTTTTGTCAGTTAGGAATCATCACAGAGCCTCTGCAGTGGATTACTGATTAAAAAATTATATGTACTAGTACACCAGGACTCGTGTTAAACACAGGAGCAGGAATCAAGGGATTTCTTTTGACCCCAATTCTGTCACGAAATCTTGTCTAAACTTGAAGAAGGTATCCAAACTTTCTGCTTCACATACTGGCCTTTGCTTCTCTATTTTTAAATAGTCAGAAGCTCTAGAACATTAATTTATTACCATTTTTAGAAAGCCAAAAGAATGCCATCTGAAGGACTTCTACAAGTGCTTTCATTAAAATGAGATGTTGCGTATTTATATTTAAAGTATGTTATTAGTATCAGCATTGTCCAGTTGTTAAATACGATAACTTACAACCATAATTTCCAATTTTTTGGACAGGTGGACCATTATTAGGGTACAAAGTTTCTCACAAATGATCATGAACTCTGTGAAAAGTTTGATAAAAACACCTTACTGACAACACTTTCTAACATGGTTCCATGGAACACATGCAGATGGTTTCTCCTTATCCTTTAGACCATCATCAAGGTGCAGGTCAAATCTTAGATGCCACAAAACATATGCTGTAGTGGTAATGGCAGCGATAACACATTTCTTTCAAAGATGGATTTAAAAGAGTGAAAAGAAGTGAAGGTATGAATTTTGACACCTCCTTCTCTTCTATTTTAATCCTCTTGTCTCTCCACCAACAGAATTTTACCCAAACTATACAAACATGATATTTGGTCTAGCCACAACAGAAGAAAGTGGTAGTCATTCCCACACCTGACAACTCGCTGGGATTCAGTATACACTTCTGAAGAACAAAGATCGTACTTTCTACTGTGGTTTGCTGATCTGTTCTTACTTCCTTGACATCCGATTTCTCTCTCTCATCACCTTTGTTTTCTTCTGGACAGCAGTCTTCTAGATTGCCTCTATGATGACCACCAGCCGAACTGACAGGTGAATCAACCTATGAAATGCAAATAATTACTACCATAAAAATTGAAATCTTGGGGGGGGGGGGGCAAGAAAAAGATAATCACAACAATCACATACTATCACAAAGGCTAACAAAGATTCTATACAAGACTGCAAAGTAATTCTTAAATAAAAGAACCATTTTCAGATCTGATGTAGAGTTCTGTTTCTTAGATATGACATTGATTCTCAAGCTCATCATTCCACAGACTGCCAGATTTGTGATTGCCAGGCTAGGAAATTATTCCAAAGGTTTACATCATTTCTGCTGCAGCAGAGGGCAGAGCCAACCGGTTAAGAGTCTGTGTGTTCAACAGCCTCATCCATTTCTTGACACTGTGGGTGCTCTGCACCAGGTAGCATCCCAATCTCTTGCTCATACTATCGAGTTTGTTATAGTCTTTGAAGGGCTGAAAAGCTTATACTTAATTCTTCAGTCTCCAGAGATTGTAACTCTCATCCAATAGCCTATGACATTTAGGTGAGAACTTGGATTCAGAGTTATGCGATGTTAACCTTAATACCTAATTGTGAACCTATTAAAAAATATTTTAACACTTCTGTGAAGCATCTAGGTATGATCCCATTCTACAGACAGGTGAACAAAGGTACAATACAGTTGGACTAATCTAAGTAAATCACTCTAAATCTCTAATTCCCACATTCCGGTTCCTACATCCCAACAACCATATCACATATCCCATTCCCAAAATTAAGTTAATCCCCAATATTAATTTTCTAGGAGGATGGGTGAACACCTACTTCTGACAGACTTTGTTGGATCCCTGGAGCTAATATATTTCTTGGAATACTCTGAATTATTTTTTTTTAAACTTGATTCAAACATATCCTGAGACAGCCCTGTAGTCAAAAATTCAACTTGTGAGGATTGCTCAAATATTTTCTTTTAATAAGCAAACTAATTTTTATTCCAACTTAGATTTAAAAGCACAAATGGGATGGAAGTGAAATTATGGACATACTGGCTCACGCATCAACAGCCTATAGCTGTGTATCTACAGACAGAATTTCAAATGGTTTTCCTTCAAATAGAATTTATTTAATAATCTGACTAAATATCAAGAGGAAGACAACCAAGTTTTGCAAGTTGTACTGCTGAATAGCCCTTTTTGTGGCAAACATAAAAGTAACACATATTCAGAAAAATGAAATTGAACAACATTCCATTTATGCGTAAAGAACAGCCCACATTCATGAACTTTCACACAACCCCTCAGCACAACTGCAGAACTGTGTAAGAAGCTAAAAAAGCAGAATCTTATTTCTTTGGCATTTAACTAAGAAGAATTAGGCACAGAGTTTCTATCCTGCTG
>NW_009647989.1:338793-339701 GCF_000708025.1 Charadrius vociferus
CCTGCTGAAGGTGAAAAGATTTACCTTTGGCAAACGTGGGTCTGGTGTCAATAACTCCATAGATGTATTTAAAGATCTACAAGGAGGATAAGCTCTTGAGCTCGACGCAGGCCTTGAAATTTTATCCAAGCTCCCCCTAGTAATATCCATTGTGACCTAAAACTGGGAAAAAAAAAAACTAAAAATAACCTTCCAAACTGTTTGTTTCATAGTAAAGCGACACAAGGCTAGTAATATTTCAGATGTAGATTAAGCAAGTTTCAAATCCTTTCTAGCAATTTAGTGTTGAGAGGTCTTTCCAGTATAGCCTAGCTTGCCACTCAAGTATAAACTTTTAAATATATGTACAAACATACATTTATGTCATCAAGCCAACCAAAGTATGCAAAGGAGCTTACTGTCAAAGAAACTTCAAATGACTTAAATCTTAAAAGTAATCTCCCAACAAAGGAAATATCATGGCTCTTTTTAAAAAAAAAAACAAAACAAAACCATGTGACTGGCAAAAGTTAGTATAAACAAAAGAATGAGGGTATTTTATAGGCATCTTAATCATATCAAATAAAGCAACCAAAGCTTTTTAGATTCAGGAGTTCTAAAGGGAGGGGGGGAGTTCGCAAATCCAAGAGACCACATTCCCAGTCCCAATTCGATGTTGAGTTTAAACCAGAGAAATGCGTGGCTGTCTGCAAAAACTACATGAATTCGCAGGAATTAGACATCTGAGCATGTGACATGCACTGGCAATTTTCAGAAGGTCCAAGTGAATACAACTTTTTAGTTCAGTACAAGAAAAAGGACAAACTGAGTCATGTATACAGGTCCGTAACATGACACAGTACGAAGCGGTGGGCAGAAAAGAAAAAAAAACCAGACTGTTTTATATTCATTCACTCATTTAAACGGGG
>NW_009647989.1:340480-368398 GCF_000708025.1 Charadrius vociferus
AACCCGGGGATTCCCCAAAATCTCGGTGAGGAACGGTGGGAGCTCGTGCCCGCGGCAGGCGGGGCCCCGGCCCCGGCCCCGATTGTCGCTGCGCCCCTTCCCGAGCGGCCCTGAGGCGGGGGGGCCCCCTCCAGCCCGCCCCGGGACCTGTGGGCCGGCGTTACGGGGGGCGGGGGGGAAGGGAGGGAGCTGCAGCCCTTTCCACGACGGCATCGCTCTCTCAGCTGTTGCCTTTCCCGCCTCAGTAAAAGAACAGTTTTTGAAGTGTTCAACAGCAACAGGTTACCGTATCCGGCCTCTTAATATGCCCGCGCTGTGAAGTACCGGTGTTCCTTTTGGTAGGTTGTTTGTCTAGTTTCCTCCATAAATTGTGTCATGGTTACTTGTAAACAAGTATAGTTGAATGACTGTTTTAAATAAACTCGTGAAAACTAATACTGCGGTCACCATTATTTAACTCAATATTCACTGTTGATAATTTTAATTAGTAAGGGGAGTGTAATTACTTCCTAATCCCATCTCTTTATCTCTTTTCTATATTTAAGTAGGATGTGAGGATTGATTACTGTGTTCTGATAAGCTTGTGAAAACTAGAGACAGTTACTGGCACCTACAACTTCCTTTGATACTGACATATGTTAAAATCAGGTTTACGTTTGTGGCAAAAATTTACAAGAAATAGTTTGAAGGAGAAAACTGCAATTTGCCCAAAGTAAGGTTTCAGTTGACAAATTTTTCTCTTATTTTGCAGACAGTGAATACATACCCCAGCAGTAGAGTCTTTATTGATGCTTATAGTGCATGGCATTTTACTGTCAATATTCCTGGAAGTGACAGTAAGAGAAGAACAATTTTTCCTGGTATTTAGTGCAGTAGCGATGCAATGTGGTTTACAGTCAAGAGCTAAAGACAAATACAGATAATATGCTAGTCAACCACCTATATTTTAGACAGTCATAGAATGGTTTGAGTTGGAAGGGACCTTAAAGATCATTCAGTTCCAACCCCCTGCCATGGGCAGGGACACCTCCCACTAGACCAGGTTACTCAGAGCCCCATCCAACCTGGCCTTGAACACTTCCAGGGATGGGGCATCCACAGCTTCTCTGGGCAGCCTGTTCCAGTGCCTCACCAACCTCAAAGTGAAAAATTTCTTCCTAATATCTAATCTAAATCTACCCTCTTCCAGCTTAAAATCGATACCCCTTGTCCTATTGCTACACTCCCTGATAAAGAGTCCCTCCCTCCCTTTCCTGTAAGTTCCCTTTAAGTACTGGAAGGCCGCTCGCTCTAAGGTCTCCTTGGAGCCTTCTCTCCTCCAGGCTGAACAACCCCAACTCTCTCAGCCTGTCCTCATACAGGGATATATTAAAATTCTAACACTAATCCTGCGATTGGTAATGCAATACCATAGTGGTGGTTGGAATGTGTGGTGCTTTCCAGATGGTGCAGATCGTGATTTGAAGCAAAAACAGAAGACTGAATGTTTACATCCACAAGTTGAGTATTTAAGGCCAGTAATGACAATGAGAAAGCAGTAGAATGGACAATATAGTTCAGAGCTAGCTAAACTAAAATCTGCCTTTTGCTATATTAGGAATTATATTAACTATAAATAAGGAGGTATGGAAAGCAGCTAGGTATAACTACCTCAGTACTTAGTTATTTCTTTAGCAGAGTGCATACGCCTAACAGCTGCCAAAGTGTGACGTGCTGTCAGCTTCCCATATTACAGACTGCCTACAGCCTCAGAAGAGCCCATGAAAGGAGGGTGTCCAGCTCTGCATTTGGTAACAAATGGGCATAAAACTCCTTTGAATGTGGAGCAGGAATAGGCTACTTACTGCTGCTTGTCCACATGGAATCTGTGAAGGTTATCAATGAGGCTGTCAAATCCGAGAGTTAATAAATGGCTTAGCAGGGATATCTCAAATCACAGTTGATCTTACGATCTGAGTGTTACGTGGCCTAGAAAACCCAGAGAGGAAAAGAAGAGGTTCATAGAGTTCCTCCCAAATCCTGCAAATCAAGCCGTAAGAGTCTGCATCTCCCGTAAGAGGACTGAACTTTCTAAACATCATTAAATATTACAGAATCTCAAATATTGTTACAGGTGGCAGGTGTATTTATAATGAAGTTTGAACTAGAAAAGCAGAACAAAGGGTGTGATTTCCTTTTTTTTGCCTTTTTGGGAATAGGTCAGTTTTGTTCCATGATAAATTAGGTACTTAACTGAAGTATGATGAGGATAAAGGAAAAAAAAAAAGTGTTGAATTGGAGAAAACTTGTGTCTAGAAAGGGCACAGCAAGAAAAACACTCCAAGGTGTGCTTTTCATCCCAAAAGAGAGGTTACAACATGATGAAGATACACGTAGCCGAGCTGTGTTGATACTGGGAACACAGTCACCATAGTAACAGAATTCATTTATCCTTTTCTCCCCAATCCAATCAAGAAGAAACACAAGTGAGAGGGAAAATGCAGGGAACTTGTTCCCATTACTACTGCTTATATTCATACTCCTCTGCTGAACAGCATTTTAATACACAAATACGTAGCCAAAACACTTTCATTGTCTCATGCAGGTTGGAGGGCAAATGTTTATCAGTTGTTAGTCTTTGATATTTTCAATATTCTTTTGTGTACTCACCTGAAGTAGCTTTGCTTTACCACAGGCAGTGTTTTTAGATGGATTGTAACAGTTCCAGTACACCAAACAGGACAAGCACAGCTATTTTTCCTTATATTAATTCCCCAAAATGTTAGGGAAATAACCAGACCCTTTTTTCGTAAAGGACAAATAGATGATGTAGTAATATCTTTTGATTGGTGTGTGCCAAGTCAAGGGCTAAAATCCAGGCATTTGGGGCCATATTCCTACTTTTCCAGACACTCTGAGTGAGGATGAGTAGAGTTCTGCAGAGTGCTCCACCAGCAGTAGTGGTACAGCATAGGAACCTGTCAGCTGAGGAGGAAAAGCAAAACTAAAAGGCTAAATCCAGAGTCAGTGGTAAAACTTCCCTTGTGTTTGATAAAGCCAGGTTTTCATTCTCTGACTTGCGCTGGGAAAGGTCCTGCCTTGACAAGACTGCTTCCATGCCTTCGGCTGGCAAACAGCAGAGTTTGGGAAGCAGGAGCTCAAAACGGGTTGTGTTGTGCTGAAATGTCTCAGTGCCGCGGGGTGCAGTGGGTCAAATCCGAGAGTTAATAAATGGCTTAGCAGGGATATCTCAAATCACAGTTGATCTTACGATCTGAGTGTTACGTGGCCTAGAAAACCCAGAGAGGAAAAGAAGAGGTTCATAGAGTTCCTCCCAAATCCTGCAAATCAAGCCGTAAGAGTCTGCATCTCCCGTAAGAGGACTGAACTTTCTAAACATCATTAAATATTACAGAATCTCAAATATTGTTACAGGTGGCAGGTGTATTTATAATGAAGTTTGAACTAGAAAAGCAGAACAAAGGGTGTGATTTCCTTTTTTTTGCCTTTTTGGGAATAGGTCAGTTTTGTTCCATGATAAATTAGGTACTTAACTGAAGTATGATGAGGATAAAGAAAAAAAAAAGTGTTGAATTGGAGAAAACTTGTGTCTAGAAAGGGCACAGCAAGAAAAACACTCCAAGGTGTGCTTTTCATCCCAAAAGAGAGGTTACAACATGATGAAGATACACGTAGCCGAGCTGTGTTGATACTGGGAACACAGTCACCATAGTAACAGAATTCATTTATCCTTTTCTCCCCAATCCAATCAAGAAGAAACACAAGTGAGAGGGAAAATGCAGGGAACTTGTTCCCATTACTACTGCTTATATTCATACTCCTCTGCTGAACAGCATTTTAATACACAAATACGTAGCCAAAACACTTTCATTGTCTCATGCAGGTTGGAGGGCAAATGTTTATCAGTTGTTAGTCTTTGATATTTTCAATATTCTTTTGTGTACTCACCTGAAGTAGCTTTGCTTTACCACAGGCAGTGTTTTTAGATGGATTGTAACAGTTCCAGTACACCGAACAGGACAAGCACAGCTAATTTTCCTTATATTAATTCCCAAAAATGTTAGGGAAATAACCAGACCCTTTTTTCGTAAAGGACAAATAGATGATGTAGTAATACCTTTTGATTGGTGTGTGCCAAGTCAGGGGCTAAAATCCAGGCATTTGGGGCCATATTCCAACTTTTCCAGACACTCTGAGTGAGGATGAGTAGAGTTCTGCAGAGTGCTCCACCAGCAGTAGTGGTACAGCATAGGAACCTGTCAGCTGAGGAGGAAAAGCAAAACTAAAAGGCTAAATCCAGAGTCAGTGGTAAAACTTCCCTTGTGTTTGATAAAGCCAGGTTTTCATTCTCTGACTTGCGCTGGGAAAGGTCCTGCCTTGACAAGACTGCTTCCATGCCTTCGGCTGGCAAACAGCAGAGTTTGGGAAGCAGGAGCTCAAAACGGGTTGTGTTGTGCTGAAATGTCTCAGTGCCGCGGGGTGCAGTGGGTTGGAGTTTGCTGCCGGCCAGGTGCGAGGAGACCAGAATGAGATCCTACAAGTGTCTAAGGAGGTTCTTCCGTGGCTTAGGTTGCGATCCAGGCAAAAAGTAGAGGGTTAGGTTTTATAGAAAATGGAGGCAAAGGAGTCAGAATAGTGCTTAGGTAAGTACTGTGCACAAAGGAGTTTGTGGAGTAAATCACCATCTCGGTGCATTATGTTTAGCCACAGGGAACCTAAGGATGCAGAAGAACAGCTGTGTAGAGAAACCCTGGTTTGTGTTACCAAAGGTGTTGGATCTGATTTGATATTTCTTATGCTTTCTTTAAAAAATAGTCCACTTTCTCCTCACAGAGAAGAAACTAGAAGCGGTCCTATGCACATGCAGAGGGGCTTTCGCTGAGACAAAGAACGCTTCTGCATCCCACTCTTGTATTATTATTCCTGAAGAAAGCAATCAGAACTATCAGCCTCTGTGTACTCTTCACCACCTTTCGCTGGTTGAGCAGCTTAAAAACAGACCTGGAACAAAGATCACTTTGGGCTGGTTCCTGCTGTTCCCTCTCTGTGTCCTCCAGGGGAGGGGAGGAATCAACTTGCTCACAAGTGCAAGCATCTGCATCTGGAGTTCTGCAATTTTCTACAAGATGTGTTTTGTTTTGTTTTGTTTTGTTTTGTTTTGTTTTGTTTTCCTAAGATGTCCTTGAATTACAAATTACTGCAGATTGGAGTGACTAACCTTGTGGTCCAAGTTTGATAAAGACATCCCTACTTTGGCACAGAGAAAGTCACTTCAACTAAAATAAGAACCAATCTTTTGAAGAGGTAAGAGTGTTTTGAGTTTGAAAGCAATGACTTCAACCATATCTTTGAGGGGGTGGGGATGAGTCCTTTACAGCCAAAAAAAAAAAAAAAAGAAAAAGACCCTAAACCCATTGATTATCTCATACTGACTCCTACGTAGGTTAAAGCACAATTAAACAGTAACTTACATCAAATAAGATTAGAAGGCAAGGATTTTTCCTTTTTTATGTTTACATTCTTTATCAAATTATACAATGCAAGGTCAGCTGACATGAACGAGAGGAAGTACCTGGGTTCTGCGGGACATGTAATCACCTCCAGAGCTGGTTACCCACACAGCAGCTTATGGGACAGCTCCTGTTTAGCTGGAACCAGCTGCTAAGTTCCAGTCCTACTGATCTGGAACCACAGCCTGACTTTCCTCTCCGTTCTTCAAGATATAGCCCACTGATACAGGAGTATTTTCCCAGGAAACAGGGAGCAGAAGAGAAGAAAACTCACCACAGAAATCCAGCCAGCCTCTTCTGCAAAACATTACGATAGGCGTATTTTTAAAACCAGAACAAATGCATTCATTAAATTACTGCAGGTTAGTAACAAATAGATCTGTTATAGAGTAGAATACTTGGGGAGCTTCTGGAAAACAACTGCTTCTCTCTGGAAGTTTATCCCATTCTGCAAAATATATTGCTGCCATGTAGCCAACCAATACAGCATTATGGGTTTTGATTTTTTAATTTTTACATTATTTTTGTTTGAGTTTTACAGTATTTCTTGAGAATATCTAGGAACAGTAAATTGACATGGTCCCCATAGTCTTTTCATCCTTTTTAAAGGATTTATTCCTTTGTTTAATATGAGCTCCATTTTCTATTTTTCTCCCCTAAGTGCTAGAATAATGAGTTTTAACTTCTCTTCCTCCAAGTTTATTCTCCAGTGTAGTAAGATTTAGCCTTTAAATCTAGTTGCACAAGCCAAATTACCCCAGGCTTTCACTTCTTCAGTTCCCACAGCTTTGCTTTATACTTCACTTTCTTTCATCAATAATCTGGAGAAAAAAAATTACCTTACCAACACCTGTGATGGTTAAAAACAACCATCATACCAAAAAAACCAAACCACTTCTACTTATCTTTTATGTGATGATAAAGAAGAAAACAAGTCTTGATTATTTTTTTTTTATATTGGATGCTGGAGAACATTTTGCCCAGTAGAAATCATCTGAACAACAAGCCAACAGACAGCAGTAATGAGTCAGTTACCACTGTCTCAGATAAAGTTAAAAATCACATTCTGCATATCAAATATTCCATCTGGCATAAAGAGTCTTCTGAATTACTGTTTTCTGATGACAATTCTAGCAGAGAGGCCGTATTATGAATTTTACGCAGACCATTTTTTCTATGCAAAGATGTGCTTTTGTTTACTTTTTCCCCCTTCCCTTAAACATTCACATGGAAAAACTGTTGAAAGAGGGACTAAAATAAAACATTCCCAAATAATTCTTCAGGTATGGAAAACCACCTTAGTTAATTTATCAGTGAAAGGTTTCAATGACTTCAGACACAATCTGCTAAAAAAAAATACAAGCAAGTTTTTACATGTGTCCTCTTTGAAAGAAAAAGGTATTTTTGTTTCAACAGTTAAAAACCACCATAAACCCCTTGCTTTCCAGATATGATAAAACTAAATTCTATGCAATTTGGCTCTTCTTCCAATTAATCATGGGCATTTCATTCAACATGAGAGTTAAAAAGGATAACACTCAGACTAAGTTTGCTTTCCTCAAAGGAGTTCAGATCTGTGATTAATGAATGTGGATAAATGGTTACTCAGAAACTTTGACCAGTATCTATATGCAAGTGGGCCATAAATACTAAATTTAACCAAAATTCATAAGGAAACTATAATGTGTTCTTTGCTTTTGAGGGTTTCAGGATTTTTTGAATGGCATCTGTTCTTTCACTAACTTTGGGAGAAGTAAACAGTCTATTAAATTACTTTTTCTCAACATTTAAAAAAAAAAGTGTGCTATGGTACTTGTCTACCTCTGCCACAGAAGGAAAACCTTTTCCTGGAATATTTCCTCGGTCTGATTTCAGGCAAGCTATGTCTGCCTTCTCATCTCTCTATCTAAGAAGCAGGGCAGCTGGGGTTCCCGCTACCCATCTGGACCCATTGAAGACTGCTCCTCATTCCCAAGCTGAGTTCTTGAACTACCAAGAAGCGAAAAGCACTAAAACCAAAGAGGAAATGAAGAAAAACATAATTTACATAGTCATTTATAAACTTTTTTTTTTAATACATTTTTATTAAAACATTTGCTTTTAATGTCTTGTAGAAATCCACCACCTTGGAGCCATCAGAAGCTGCTGATTTTCTTCAAACATGTCAAAGGAAGAACAGGTATATCTCCAAATCCTGCTTCAGCAGAATTTTTTCTCACTTTTAACATTAACTGGTTAGATTTAGTAAGTTACTGTGAAATTGGCAAGATTCTTCACCTTGTCCTTTTAAAAGTAGGCTTTAAAGAAAACTACTTTCATAAACAGGCAGTAGCTACAGATAAAGGTTCGACATGCACCAAAGGGCTAAAGTACAGGAGAACCACAAGGAGTACACAGATGTTACGGTTGTGCTTTTAAGAAACTATGCACAGAGACTACAGTGACTGCAGGTAAGGAAGAAGGAAAGACTACTTGCAACTGAACAAGGATTAAAATGCCGGGGTTACAACAGTTTCAGGTCATCTAACAGACTGATATAGTTTGAAACTCACACTCAGTATAACGAGACAATATGCCTGTGATGATGCAGGGGGCAAGCTGCAGTACAATGCCTGAACTCTCGTAGAAAGGCTGGTGTGCTGATACCAGGGATGGCCTGGCTGTGATTCACTCAGGAATTAGGCACCAGATTCGAAAGTCTCATGTTCCTACACTGGGTGGTCTACTCTGTGAGACGAGTGGAGTAAGACGGGTGGTATCTGTATCTGTGAAGGCAGAAGGAAAACCCTACCTCTGACAATAGCAAGCAACAGCATTAATAAACTTTGCCTTTTGGGGTCTGTTACCAGATTCCTCACTCAGAAGTTCAGTACAAGGCTACATTTCATTCATTTGCTAGCTTTCCCATTAGAAAACAGAAGAATGCACCAGCAGATGAGTCTATTTTAAGGTTGACCCTTTGGTTACTTACACTTTACATACATTACACTGTCGGGACATTTATATATGCCCTTTATCACAGGATCAAAGTGTTCTATTTATGCCCTTGGCACATACATACTTGCTTACTGGAGTCAGGATTTGTCCTGCATGGTCTCCAATCCATTTTTTAATTAAAACTACAAGAATATATGTTTTTTTTAAAAAAGGCCTTTCTCAGATTTGACACACACGACGATTTGGGTACCCCTGGCTTTGCTGAAGTTTTAAGCCAAAAAATAAAGGTTTAGGTGTTAAAAAAAGTTTAGATGTTTGGCAGATACTTGGTAACTACTTTGTGCAAAAAGTCCAGCAAGTTTAATTTTTAACACTGATATAAGAAATGGGCTTAACAGAAAATAGATGTACTTAATAGTCCATCTTACTTCATTAATGAAATGTGCAGAACCTTGCTGTGTCTATTTACAGGAGGTTAAGATTTACCCATTTTGCATCTGTCGTCTTCTCCCTACAGCCTTTCCTATTGAGTTACTTTGATACCCAGTCCATTTTAATACAAGATGAGGTTTCCCAGCAAACTGACTGCTGTACTTCCATATTTCAGCCATCCAAAGTGTTCCCAAAGCCATATGTACTTTTTGAAAGTTAATCAGGCAAGTATCATTGTAGGGAGTTCACAGATAAAACTAAGAATCACCATCTTTTGATATATTATTTTCATGAAAACATATTAATAAGAAGCACTTGTATATACGTTTCCCTTTTGTTTGTTTGTTTGTTTGTTTAAATTACATTTGGCACAAAAAAATCAGCCTGTAACAAATTTCAGCATAACAAAGATCCATGGGATCACACATATAACAGAAGGTGACCTTCCTCTGTCACTTAAAGCTCCTGCTCTTACTAAGAATCCACCTTGGGAAAGATACTGACTTTATTGTTTCTGCTGATTTTTCTTTCTGCTTTACACTTAGGCTGTTTCGTCTGGATTAGCTCTTCAGGGGTATTGCCCAAAGGAGGCAGGAGTCGCTTCTTACTGTTTCGGTTTTCTGAGAGCCACTGTGGAGGGAGCTCAAAGGGTCCAAAACCAAACTGCATGGAATACTTGTCATTCACCATATCAGCTTCTGTGGGCACAGCTGGCGCCACCTGAGCTGCTGAGTCTGCAATTGTCTGTGGTATAAATTTGTGAACCAAAGTCTCGCCTACCTCTGAACTGGTGGTAGGAATTTCTTTCTGTTGACAGTCACCAGAGCCAATGGATTTGGTCTCATTCTCCTCATCTTCCATGGGCTTGAAGATCTGTTGTTGCCCAATATGAAACATCTCCAGAAGCTGGCTCCCTGAACGGACATTGGGCTCCAAATTAGCATCTGCAACACCACCTGAACTGACAATGTTTCTCCTGCTATACCTTCGGTGCAGCTGTAATATTGTCCCCACTAAGCACTTCCGTACTGATTTGTTAACAGTTAAAAATAACAAAGGATTAGCCAGCAAAGAGACCTTGGGCAACCAAATGGCAGTGAGGAGCAAGAAGACTGAAATATCTGAAATATTGAGTATGGTGCGGTAAATAACCAAAGTCATGTAGGGAACGCTGCAGAAAATAAATATCATAACCATGGAAAGCAGCATGGCATGAAGCTCAGCTTCCCGCTGGGAGGCGTAAGGGATAGAAATTGTATTCTGAGGGGTCCTTAAGGCAGCTATGATGACTTTTTTCTTCTGGCTGGCACTCAGCGCCCTGCGAATAAGAATCATAAAGAGAAATACCACAGCCACTGGTAGAATCACAGTGGTGATGTTATAGATGATGACGTATATCAGGTGGCCAAGGGAGTAACTCCAAGATGCAGAACAGGTGGACATGGCATAAATATCGGACACATTGGTTACAGCAAATACTGGAATGCTGGCCACTATGGCATGGGCCCAGATATAGATAACCAGGTCTCGGGATTTTGCATCAGATATTTTTCTTTCCAGAGGGTATAAAACAGAGTAGTATCTGCCAAAAAAAAAAAAATTAAAAATTATAACTGATACAATGCAAAGTGTGAAGTCTATAATGAGCATAATGCTTATGAGAAGCCTCTCAGCATCTGTCTGAGCATAATGCCCCAAATCCCTAACTGGGTTGCCAACCAGTTACCTGATTATGAGAGAAAAAAAACAACCCAAGGGTCATCCTTTGCAGGTCTGTCTGTAGAAAAAAACTGAATATTCAAACTTCAGGATCACATTATTGGTGGTGGACAATTCTTTCAATAATTGGGACTATATAACTTTGGCTGGTGTGTATGAACATTATTTTGAAGATTTCATCATTTACTTACTTGTAAACTGGACAGTATATTGTACACAGCACAAAATTTCAGAAAACGACGGAGGCATAGATTGAAAAGGCCATCGAAAGGCCAGACTCATAGTTAATTTTAAAAGGTATTTCATGATAGATTTTGTCTCTGGGTATTTGGAAAAAGCTGCTGGTCACGAATTACATGTACCTATCTACTGATAGTACAATGGGGTTTTGTTCTGCACAAGCTCGGGTTGGCAAGGCCCTGAGCAAAAGAGTAGCCACACACTGAACTTTCTGTGTGCATTTAAAAACAACAAAGTGCGTCTCTGACATGCATTTCAAATTTTAGGCACTGATTCATTGTTTGCTTACTACTGTGGACTTCAAAGATAACAGAATTTTCATGGGAGACCTATCCTTTTACACTTATCGTTATAAGCAATAGGAGTTTGTGCTTTTTGTGAGGAAAATCACAAGGTTTTACCAGTGGAGGGCAAATGACATGCTACAGGCAACACTGGTGTGCATTACAGATAGTGATACTGCATTTATCAAAACAATAACACTAAAGTAAGAGACATCACTTTACTAGGTATACAGTTTATTTTTGCAGAGCTGATTTATTCTGTGGCAAGACATGAGAACATACTAACAATTATTTTATCTAACATATAAATCCACTGTTTTAGTAATGTGAACTGTATTAAACCACTATCTACCCTTCCTTAAAAATATCTAATGTACAGTCACTGTTAAGATGATAAAGCCGTGCATTTAGGTGGGATCAGTGACCTCTAATAATAATAAGCAAAATGAATGGAATCCAAAAACTCAGACAGTTCAAAAGGCCACTTTTGTTTTAGACTGATCTTCTACATACAAAACCTCTCTGAATTAATTCTGGTTGTATTAATACTGTTTGGGTTTTTTTAAACAAATCTACATTTGAAATTTGAAATTGATTGGCAATCTGCCACAGGCATTGGTAAATTCTTCTAACAGGCAATGGCTTAAATGTGCACCTCGTCTATAGTCTGAAGTTGTCTGCTTTTAAGTTCCATTACTGAACAAGAATTACTAATGGGAAGAAAGGATATAAACTTCTCTGAAGACAGCTCTAGAGACTCAAAGTCCTTTATAAATGTCCAGAGATATCAGAGTAAACTGAAAAATAAAGGTTTTCAACGCTACAAAGAATAATATTTATCCCAATACATTCTAGAAAGAACCTGCACGCTGTGAGCAAAGAACTGGAACAAAAGCAAGACCAATATGAAAGGGAGAAAAGGGTTTCAAAGGGAGAAAGAAGAAAGAAAAATCGAGGATCCTGGCAAATGTGCTCTCTTACCTGTCAAGTGCAATGGCTGGAAAACTAAGGATGGTCACTGAGCAAAAGACTTTGTGCAGAAACTTGGCAATTCTGCAGAACAGCATCGTATAGATCCACCAGCAGCAGTGTGGGCTGGCACTAAGAGCAATGTCAAAAGGCACACAGACGAGGCTGGCACAGATCCCCGAGCAGGCCAAATTCTTAATGAATCGGTTTGTTACAGATTTAAGTACCGACGTTCTGCAAGTTGACCACAGCACCATGATGTTACCTGCGAGCAGAGACAGGAAGGATAAACAAAGAAAAAAAAACCAAACCAAACCAAACCAACAAACACCCCCAAACCCCAGTAACATAATTTTAACAGATTTGAATGTTCCCTAGTACTGCAAATAAAAATACTTTCGGAGTTTGCCAAGAGGCACTGATATGAACCATCACCCTGCTCAAACTAAAAAGTCTGTAATGGCTAGTGGCTTTATAAATCAGATGACTGAAAAAAATTACTCCCTAGCTATCTCCTCCCAGCTTCTAGTAAGGAATGAATTAGGGAATTTCAGAGGCAAATGCCTAAGTAGGATAAAACAATGTTTTTAGATTCTTGTGTTGACTCCTGCATTAAATGAGTCATCCTGAGTATTCAAATATGCTAAAGTGTTTGTATTTTAATAACTAGTGCATAATTCTTTTTTAGAGATAAAAATACACTGTAAGTAAATAGAAATATAATTTAAATATAAATATATAATTCTAATATGTTTGTGTCTAAGTGGATCACAGCAACTTGCTTTTCTTTCCCCTGGACATCTCAATGGCACAGACAGGCCTGTGTGAAGCCACACCCAGAAGAATTTTTTTTTTCCCGCAATAGATTCTAGATATACATAATAATATGTAATTAAACAAATGGGACAGGCAAAAAAAAGAAAGGCTTGATGCACATATCTACACAAAAGTACACAGAGAATGCAACCCACTGGTTTGGATATTCAAGCCCTACACATTTGTTTCAAATAGGGTGAATGGATGGCAGTGAAGCAGAAGTACAGACAGAAACCAACATTAGCTAAGACAGTATTTTTCCCTTATCATTGTATGTTATTCTATCCAGATCTGAGAAAGAAATATCATATCATAGAAACAAATTTTCCATTGCAAATTTCCTTATGATTCTAACTCGCACAGGAGTCAATGAAGCAATCTGTTCTTATTGAATGCAGCTCTGGGCCCATTCTAAGGCATACGAAGACGCCAGAAAACTCACACTCAGAATATACAGTTTTATCTCTCCTTTAAAAATCTGGTTTTAGCAAGATGTTTGCTTTTTCTTTTTTTAATTGGGAAAAAAAAAAAAAAAAGAGTGCTACCAGGAAAAAACAGGCTCAATAGGTCTGTGCAAAAATGAAGATGAATTTAATACTAAAGTCTTATCTTGAATGTCATAAAACACCCACAATTCTCAAAGCTTTTGCCACTTCCAATTAATACAAGTTAAAGACAATACTACAGGTGAAGGAAATGCAGACACCCACTACATGACCGCAGAAATGCTTACTTGGCTGAAGTGCATTTTATGCACACAGAAGGACTCCCAAAGACAGGTCAGCCCACAATAGCTGCAGTGAAAATCACACATCTGTACTTAACCTCTGCTGCAAAGTGCCTGGAGTGCACTCGGCTCCATGGACCCTACACCACGTGTCGTCTCAGCAATAGCTCTTTCTTGTTCTGCCTTGGTCTGCTCAGACTGAGAAGTCCCTTTCCCCTGTGTCCTATACATGCAGAAGGGAGTGATCTTAAGGAGGGAGAGGGTACTGAGAAGCAGACAGCCCCGTCAGGCTTCCCTGCTCCCTGTCTTCTTGGCTCCAGCTTCACCCTCCCAGGGCAGGTGGCACACAACAGGCAGCAAACTCTTAACACGGATCAAACACTGTGGCAGACACTTTCCGTGGTACCCAAGCAGATGGAGATGTGCTAGTGCAGAGCTAAGGAGGCAGGAGGATCTGTGCTAGCACAGCTGAGCCGGGCACGCACATTCTACACCACGTAACCTGGTCCCGGCTTTCCACCCATGCCTGCACAGACACCGTTTTGGCTCAGGCTCCAGCACCTACAACTTGGAACATTTTACTGCCATCTTCAGACAGAGCATTTGAAGGCTCACTGGCAGCAATAGGAAATATAAACTTTCAAAGCGTGTTAAAACTGGCAGCAGATGAATGTGCAAGGTGACCAGACCAAGTTAAAAACACGCAGTTTTAAAGATACATACAGATCGTATATTTCTAAGCAAGCTGTCCAATTGAAGCTGAACGGTGCTAATGTTTCAGCTAAATGTTTGTCACATAAACATCATAAAAACAGCACAAAAACATGCCAAGTTTTCTTGAGAGTTTCACAAGCATTCTTTGTAAACTTAGAAGGCATCAGAGTTATTTGCAGAAAGCATTCATCCTTTCATGAAATGATCTGACAAAGAAATGAAAGCAAACATCCTTTATACAACTCCCCCTAGTAATTCTTCACAGGGTTTTTAATGGAGAAAAATCTCTAGTGGAGCCCATATCACTTGATCATACCATCCCCTAGCTAATTTGTTCTAATGTAGTTCATTAAATACCTCTTTTTCTGTAAGACACTAAGCAATACACAGTCATTCAATCCTCTCACCAGACAGCAAATCAAAGACAAAAATAAAATGTAATAGTTCAGTGCATGAGACTGATTAAACTATGTTCAAATTTTCATACTGAAGAAATACTGAAATCATTCTTTGTTATCCAGTTCACTGTGCACTACGTAAAAATTGTCCAGAATGACAGCTATTAGTGGATTAGCAAAATTCTCAGCATTGGCCAAATTATGCAGCTGTGCTCAGTGTATAGCTTGTGCGTGAGCTGCTCGTTTTGCACTAGCAGTAACGACATGGTAAAGGCCAGTATCATCTTAATAAAATGTGATTCTCCTTTATTTTATTTATCCTGGAGACATACAGTGCAGTACCACCAGCTCAGCCAAAGCGGTTACCAGCACAAAGATACTGCCTGACAAGACAACTCCATTTACTCCGCTGCAGCTGGGCAGCATGCAAAACAGAGTTTAGCTTCCTACCTCCGAGAAAAGTTAAGTTGGTCTTACCGCAGACTACATCAACAACCACATGTTGTTGACACTATATATTGTGGACACTTACCTGAAGCTCTTTTGAGTTGAAGTGTAATTGATTTATGAGGCAGTCAGATTTGTTAGTGTTTTTGTAGGGTACCTACAAATATACACAATGAGAGAAAACATCATCTTAAACTGCTGATTGATATATGAAAAAGCAGCTGCAGTCCCCCACACCTTTCTCCGTTGCCACTGCCACTCTTTGGCTTGATTTTTCCTCTAACCAATAAAAAAAACCCCAAGCTTTTACTTGCCAAGTAGAGTTTTCCTATGGTTGCCCACCTAAAATGCCAGCAAGATCATATTCTTGTTCAAGCGGGCAACGTGTATACCAAGTGGCAAGTACCCCGAAATACCAGAAAGTCAAGTTTAGCTTCTTGACAAAACAGTGCACTGTTTCAATAGAAGCATGCAGCATTAACTTTAAAATCTACCTCACAGATGTACTACTTAAGTCTGCAGTGCTTGAATGTCATTTGGAATCCAATTTTCTATATATTGTGTCATGTGTCTTATGCAAGTTCCTTTTTGGTAACTGACAAAATATTGAGTTGCGTATTTACTATCTGATGTTTTTTAAAGAATGGAATCATCATCTGGTTTTGGCAGGTGCTTTGGGCTTGACAATATATTCCACAGGCAGTATTCAATCAGTTGTATTTAAAGCTTCCTAAGTTGCTAGGAGATACTCAGTCAATCAAATCGCTTGCATTCAAAAATATCTCTAACTCTCTTGTTATTAAAGAAGCGCTTCTTGCATAGCAATAATACATCATTACAATGCCCTGGAGTAGGGGAGAAGCTGGGTTTTTTGCTTTAGTTAGTGAGGTTTTTGTTTGGTTGGTTGGTTTGGGTTTTTTTGTTTGGTTGGGTTTTTTTTTTAAATTTAAATCTTTCATCTAGCTTGAATTGCATTGATTTTATAACCTTAATTCCAAGGCAAGTTTCACCTCTATTAGAATGAATATAAATGAAGAATGGAAAAATAAAAGAAATCAGAAGGATTTTCATTAATACTTCAGAAGCTGTTAGAGAACTCCTGAGCTATTCTTCAGGGTCCTATGGAGGAGCTTCATTCAAGACTCCAGATTCTCAACTGTTTAATTACCCCTACAAATTATGTCATATTGTCATTTATACATCAGAGAGTCACAAGGAAATGAAATTAGCTCTGGTCCTGACTGATCCTAAATGGAAGTGGAAAGAATAAAGTGTAAAAAAAAAACCCAAACATATTGGTTCTCAGATGAGGAAGAACTCTTTAGACCGACAAAATAAAGTCAGAGCCTCGAAGTGGGAAAAAGGATAAGCAGACAGAATCTGAGTCCATTTGGGACACTGGAAAATTAGTGGGTTAATATCCCTCAAGGAAACATTCTCTTTCCACTTGCAACTATGGGTAACTTGTATATTAGTAAACTGCTCTGACGAACAGCTCAGCTTCAGTATAAACTGGTAGATCTTTCTGCTGATGCCTTCAAATCAAGTATTTCCCTTCATGCGTCTCAAAGCCACCCACTCAGAGAAAAAATTACATCAGAAGCTTTGCAATGTATTAAATATTAAGAAGCTTCAAAACGAAACTGCATTCATTTCCCATTTCATTGCTCCTCACCTTTCCCCAGCAACTCCTTTCCATGGAAGAAGATAACAACGTTCCAGGCAACAAAGTAATTCAACGCGTATTACAGCAATTGCGCTCTGAGTCTTTTCACTGCATCTAGAGGCACTTTTCTGTTCTGTATGTATTAGTCATTCACTGTTGAGCCCGTGAAAGGCATTAGTCTAACACAAGTATTCTCCTTGGCTTACAACCGTACTGGGCTGTTGCACATCCTCACGGTGGGCAAAGCTGTCATTTTCTACCATGGGTTAGTTTTTGCGGTGTTTCTGCTGGAAAACTGGTCTAGGGCCACATAACCTTGGATTCAAACTTCCTAAATTACACAGAATTGTACTGGTTAGCTGGGAGGCGTGCAGGGAAAGTTAGAGTGAACAAGCAGCTGGAAAACGTAGCAACTTGATGTTTCCTGTAAGTCAATACTGCTTGCGACATGAGTGTCACTTATAAATGATCACGTGTGACAAAGCATATCCCACACCGATTGCACAGAATTCCACCGCTAAAAGAAAAGATGAAGCGTTTTTCGTTTGAAAAGGAAAAGCCTGTCTTTGGTCTTCTCAGAGAATGAGCTATGTCTAAATAAAACCCTTACCACACCTGACGTTAGTTGACAACCTTGTCAGTACACAGACTGAATGAGCAGGAGGTAAGTATCCGGCTTGTCTGTGCCTTTGAAAATTTCTCCAAGTAAAAAAGAGGAATAGGAAATACTAAAGGTAACCACTACATGAGAAGCAGCTCTTTTCACGTTAGAAACAAACACATGTGTAAAGCGTGCCAAACAGGTCAAACAGTTTATCCTCTTATATTACCCTAAGTATCAACACTCAATAAAATCTCCATGCACTATATACTAATTCCACTGTATTCAGATTGAAAGGATGGTTGTTTCCAGTCATCCCCTACTTTTTTTTTTTTTTAATTGAGAAGTATCACAGATAAGCAGCCACACAGTACATGAATTTGAACAGAAGTACACTGAGAAAGTAAATACAAGAATGGTCCAACACAGCGTGCTGCCCAGACAACGTCCTTTAAGAATTTGTAGTGTTTCAGGTTCACTGTATCTGTGAGGAGTAACATTCTCTGAGTGCAAAATGTTATCAGAGTGCATTAGTCTGATTCAAAGCAGCAAAAAATATTTTTGCTCCTCTGCCAAGTTGTACCCTCCTCAGATTTCACTGCCAGACACAAAGTGTTGATGCAGGGAGCAACAGCTGAGATAGGTTTGAAATAATAGCTCTTAGCAATAATTCAAATAATGTGAAAGATTCTTAATAATACCTTTAACAAGCAGAAGGACAATTCCCATGGAAACCAGAGACTGTTATCTGAAACAAAAGCATTTGCCATGTAGTCATTAAAAAAAAAAAAAGGAAGAACAAATATTGCTCTTTGTCGATTAACTCATGGAACCCAATCCATTAGCTGGGTATGACATTCATCTTACATTTTTGTTAACATTGATCAGCGCGTAATTGAATCAAAACAAAGTCCACACTCTAGCAAAATCCTCCTCTTCCCAGCTTGCCTTCCTCTGCTTGCTGACTTCCCTCCCATCCAGAGCAGAGTTCTCGGGATCCAGCCGTTCTTCCCAGCAGAGACCCCCTGCGTACCCACCCATGCTCAGTGCAGCATTACAGGGAAGGAGCTAGCAGCCCTCTTTATATTAGAGGGGAAAAAAAAAAAAAAAGAAAAAAAAAAAAAGGCATAACACAAAAACTGGGGTTTAGCCATTAAAATCTTCCATTAAAAACAATTCACTGAAAAAGTCACAGGTTCTGTCCACATGATGAATGGGAAAACTTCTCCTGTTGAAACACCAGGACAATTACATTCCCAACCCCAAACCCTCCCCTTTTGTATTATTTTCTGAGGTATTTTGAGGAAGGTGTTTTCTGCAGAACTTACTCTGTTAAAAGGCAAACCTCACTCAAAAGGTGGTTCACTGGAAACATTTTTGGTAACCTGTAACAGGTGGTTATCAAATACTCTTCTTATGTTAAAGTGTACGTTGTTTACTTATTCATCTCCAGAGGGAACAGGGATGTATCAGGATACATGTTGGCTTACAGAGCTTGAAGAAATGCATAACTTTATTACAGAATCACAGAATGGTTGTGGCTGGAGAGGATCACCGGAGATCATCTGGACCAAACCCCTGCTCAAGCAGGGTGAAATTCTTGTGAATTTTTATAATTTTTGTATATTTTAGTTTTAAAAAGTATAGTAATCAGATTGACAGAATTGCCTTTATAGATGAAAAAAACCCATAAAATAAAAAATAAACTTCCTGAAACTAAATCCAACTTTTTTTAACATTCTAGCTACCAACTTCAAAATTCAGTGTTAAAATAACAATTGCTTTCCCTTTAAGAAGAGTGGGCGATAAGCTTTTGTTTTAACAGATGTCTTTCATTTCCAGTTTGTGCACATGTGAAAAAAAATGTTTTACATCCAAGATGAAGTGTCTGCAGCAAGAGATCTACCTTGGAAGAAGGTTTGCTGTATACCAAACCATTTTTTTTTTCCGTTCATAAAAGAGGTGACCTCCTTAACTTTAAGACAATGTTTCTCCCTCCTATTTTTAAAATTCTCATTTACATGTTCCTACTTACATCACAAGTATGGATTTAGAAGTATAATTAGGTAAGAGATTTATCAGCGTGGAGCTCTGGTCACCAAACTCAGCTCAACTGAACTTCATCAAGCACAAATTTGCCCAGTACAGAGTAGTTCCCTGCAGAGCGTTTCAGCACAGATGTAAATGATATTGGAAGCCCTTCATGTAGAGTTTGATACTTGTCTACATGGCTCCTGTTCCAAAAAGTATATAGTTACAAGGTAGAAAAGATTTTAGGGAAGGAGCTAGTTCATAGTAGCTCAGTCCCAGAAAGTGAACATAAGATTTCCTTGCAGGAAGAGGTAAGCCATTGACTTTTGTTGTTGTGTTGCCTAGGACTAGTTCAAGGCCAACCCCTGCCTACACAGACCACTGGGAGCAGCTGCTGTGACTTCTTGTGAAGATGGAGTAAAGTTAGAAAACATATATGAAGACATTTAAAATTGTTCTTACAGCAAGCATAACTTGTGTGATATGATGGTATCGTAATGTCAAAATCACCATGCGAAATTATCATTAATATAATTCCTTTTTTTACTGTTGTCCTTAGTGTTTTATAAAGTTATTGTCTATAGGCAGATTCTAAAGTAACTGCATCATGCTAAGGGTCTTGGATACCCACTTGTATTTCTTTCAGATAGATCTATCTGAAGGGAGGTAAGAAAGTGCTGCACTAATAATTCTCCAGTTCTTCATACTCAACTGCCAGTTTTTCCCACCTCACTTTTTGTACTTACTATCCCGCTAAATGGACAGAATTTCTAGCAAGGAACAATAATTTTCTCCCTTTCGATAAACTACAGTCCTTCAACAGCCACTGCGATTATTTCAGCCAATCAAGGAAATAACTATTCCCGCTTATTTTGCTGAAGTACACTTGACTTGTCTGAATTTCTTGCCTCTATTTTAAAAGCGATGTCCTCAAAGAACCTGAAGCTCTTCAAGCTCCTTGGAAGCAAAAAAGTTTAAAGAATATTGCGTCTGCAACTTCAGGACCTTAGATTGTTCCCATGTCAGGAAAATATGACAAATGTATAGCGTTACCTTTGAAACCTAAGCGAGGAAACTAAAAACCTGAAAAAGAATGTCCAGATTTACTGCTCTAACCGTAACAGGAATATAAAGCTTTTCAAAGTTATTAACTTTTGAATCACAGTGCCGAAGGGACTAGCTTGTTTTACTTATTGCAAAAATAGAACCAAAAATTTTTAAACCCAAGGACTTTACACGACCCCCATGAGAGTCCCCCATGACACGGTGACCAATGTTTTTACCTCTTCTATAAAGGAAGGAAATAGAAATAAAGGAGATAGATATAGAAGAGGTAAAAATAATGGATGTCCACAACATCAACATACATTAAATCATTAGCAGAAGAACTGGATTCTACATCTCCTTTCCAACCAAGTTCCATATCTGGTGAACCATCTGGCCTTTCTTACACCAGGCTTTGTGCCAGTTGCCCTCAAAGAGTAAAAATCCGATGCTGTTACTGAAACACTGCAAGGCCTGGGATGCAAGTGAAACAGGTAATTTTTCTGAACAGCCAATCAGCCTGTTGTTCATCATCCTTGGTACAAAAGGAATAGCTTTTGTCCCTTTGTTTTATAAAGAGCACAGAAATGGGCTATTTTGAACCTGCGCATCATGAAACAACTGAGAGGATGCAACGGTAGCACTTCTTATGCAAGGTGGTGTCAAGCAATGCAGCGATTTATTTGAGCTCCCTTGACCGCTGTGCTGAATCTAATTGTAAAAAGCAGTCTTAACACAGGGAGCAAGTACTTTCAAGATTTGATTTTAAATAACAGTGCTATCTACCAGTACCTCTTTGTTTGTAGAGAGCCTGTAGTCACTTCTGTTGGTAGCCTCGCTGTGTATGTCCAGACACATCTCTTCAGATGCTCTTTTTTTGTCTGACTTTGCCCACATGCACCTGCAATTCACACGCAGGCATGATGGTGCTGTTAAGGAGGTGTGCTGACTAAGATGTGACTTTTCACATCACAGATGTGGCTCAACTTTCCTTCATTTACAGGGCCAGCCCTAGTCCCTACCAGGTTCTTCCAGGAGAAACCTGCAGGACCCTTGCCCTCTCTGCGTGACATGCCAAGGTCACATCCAGGAGGAGACTGACAGTTTTGCGCTTGTGAGGCTGTGGAACAACTTAATGTCTTTTAGAGCAACTCCAGCGTTTGGCCTGGGCTGTAAGCTGCTCCAGCATCCACAGCAGACTGGAACAGCTTTCCACCTTCCACCCTGGACCTGATGACCTCCTGTGCTGTTCAGCCTTACCCCCTCCTGCTGTCACCCTCATAGCCATACAAAATGCTGCCAGACCAGAACGCAGCACAGACGTGGTCCAACACCACCATTCTTACGCAAAATTATTTTTTCTGTATCTAATACTTTTCCAGTTGTTCACTCAAGATATGAAGACAAAGCTTATAAAAAGAAATCAGTTGCCGTGCCATTTTGTAGTATAGTGGATATGTGAGATCTATACTGTCTCATAGTATAGAACCAACTTGACAATTTGACTAAATTACTGGTTACCTGATTTTCACTGGCTTATTTATTGAAGAAAAAAGCAGAAATACACACAATTTAAAATGAATGCTACTTAAGAGAGGAGCACAATTTAAAAAGCCTGTGGTAATTACTAGTAGTTGGAAGACAGACTTTATATTCTTCTTGGCAATTGAGGCTATCTTGCACTCTTGATTAGAAAAAATAATTCCTACCCATTAGCATCAATTTTCATCCTCCGTTGCAGCTGAAATTATAGAGTTTGTAGCTGAAAGACACCATAGTAACAGCTATTTCATAGAGCAGAAATTATTTTCTGGCCTACCCCACAGTCTTGTGACTCTTTTTTTTTTTTTTTGCTTTATACAACTAAGAAAGATCTGATGTCATTTCTGCATCAGTTTGACAGTGCTTCCCTTTCTCCAAAGTGCCAGGTTATCAGAAACAAAATTTTATTCATTATAAAGTTTTGCCATGCAGCCATTTACCAGGTCACCAGCTGGGCATATTTGCTCTTGATTCTTTATACACAGATGTCTTCAGACAGAAATTACATATGCTTAATACGTCCTGCATAGCGGGATTAGTTTATGTTCTATTTAGAAACAAGCCTTTTTTCCTCCCTCCACAGCTGACTCTGTAGCGAATGGTTCTCTCTGCTCCTCCCAGCCCTGTGAACGGACGAGGAAGAAAGTAGAGCTGGGGACTCTGACACAAGTCTGAAACACCATGAGTTATAAACTGAAAAATCAGTACGACTCTAAATCAAATGGTATTAAAAAAAAAAAAAAATCACACAGAAAAATATTCTGTCTAGTTACCAGAGTAAGGCATTTCACTGGAGAAATATGAACTTACAGAGGCAAATCAGATTTATTCCAACTTGCCAAAGGGAAGAGATGTGTTCCCATGGGATACCTCGGGGCAGGCAAGGTACTTCACTGTCAAGATCACAGTGATGTTTCTGTCCTGACTGAATGCAAGAGGTGGAGTTTTTGTTTGTTTGTTTGTTTTCCTTAAAACATATAGAGCCCTGACGTAAAATTTGAGATTTTGTTGATTAAGCACTTCACTTACAAAAAATATTCTTCATTGACATTCTCCCCAGATTTCCTCTCTCATTTTTCTACAATCCCCCATCTATAACAGAACTCCACTCTAGGACTTCTGTAGTGTCCACTCTCCAATGTGCTTTCTTTTACTATTTCAATAACTGAGTTCCTTTTTCTTTGCTCAAAATCATCCCAGCAAGAGACACTGCTGTTCCCGGGTCCGTTCTCTGCAAGACAGCACTATTAAACCCAGAATAGCATTGGGCTTACTGAAATGGGCCACAATCATTCATCCTTCAAATGTGTTCACAGAAAACACTATGAAAAATTAATATTATTGCTTACCGCTTCCCTTCTATTAAAGAAAGCCAGAAATTCAGCTGATCCACATTTTGTATCTTCTCAGCAAGGCCTATGAGGAGTAGATTATCTAATCAGGATTGATGACACAAAATCCAGAGAGGCATGCAAGTGCCCAGGATTGACTGAAGTAAAGGGAACCTGATTCAGTTACACAAACTGAAGAAATACTGACATTTTTCTTGACTGTAAGAATAAGTTTAAAAAATTCTACATCTGGACACTCTCTAGCAACAAAATAGTTCTGAAGGTAAGACAAGCTGTAAAACTGCAGAACATTCACTCCAAATACACCCCTGATGCATGGAAAGAATTTTTAAGTTTTCTTTTAACTTTCCAAGAATCTAGATAACTGCCCTACTGCAAAAGGAAGATAACATGGTCATATTTACTCTAAGTCTCCTTTTCTTCCCTAGTGTTAGAAATACAATTAGCCATCCCTATTTGGACTTCATAAGTTGCTGGGCACAGCAGAAGATATGCTACACTGAAACCTGCAATAATACCGCCAAAACTTTGCCATGTGTTTCCTTGCACTAGCGTGGGCATATGACCTATCATAGCCTGATGACACAAACTCCCTCATCAGTCATCCATATGCAGCATAAAATTTTAAACTTGTGTTGTAAAGGGTTGTAAAGGATGTAAAGGTTGGGGGCAGACTGGGCTGCAGCGATCATGAGAAGACAGAGTTCAGGATTAAGTGTAGAATAGACAAAATGACAAGTAGAGTTGAAACCCTAAACTTCAGGAGGGCTAAATTTGATCGTTTCAAAGAATTGCTTGGGCAAATCCCATGGGAAAGGGCTCTAGAGGGTAAGGGGGCTCTAGAGAGCTGGCTGCTATTTAAGCGTCACCTCCTCCAAGCTCAGGATCAGTGCATCCCAAAGAGAAAGAAATCAGGCAAGGGGAGAAGGAGACCTGCTTGGCTGAGCAGGGACCTTCCGAAAAGGCTCAGGTGGAAGAAGGGAGTTTACAATAGGTGGAAGAAGGGGCTGACTGCTTGGGAGGAATACAAGAATGCTGTCAGGGTATGCAGGGAGGAAACAAGGAAAGCCAAGGCAGCCTTGGAATTGAACCTGGCGAGGGATGTCAAGGCCAACAGGAAGGGTTTCTTTAAGTATATAGGAGACAAAAGGAAAACTAGGGAAAATGTGGGCCCGTTGTTGAATGAGACAGGTGCTGTGGTGACGGATGATGCAGAGAAGGCGGAGTTGCTAAATGCCTTCTTTGCTTCTGTCTTCACTGTTCGGGCCAGTCCTTGTGAGACCCCGACTTTGCAGGTAACAGAGAAAGTCTGGGGGAAACAAGACTATCCCTTGGTTGACAAGGAGCACGTTAAAGATCAGTTAGATAAATTGGATATACATAAATCCATGGGGCCTGATGGGATGCACCCTCGGGTGCTGAGGGAGCTGGGGGAAGTCATTGCTGGGCCTCTCTCCATTATCTTTGAAAGGTCCTGGAGGACAGGTGAGGTGCCTGAGGACTGGAGGATAGCCAATGTCACTCCAGTCTTCAAAAAGGGCAGGAAGGATGACCCGGGAAACTACAGGCCGGTCAGCCTCACCTCCATCCCTGGGAAGATGATGGAGCAGCTTGTTCTGGGAGTCATCTCAAAGCACCTGGATGAAAAGAAGATTATCAGAAGTAGTCAACATGGATTCACCAAGGGGAAGTCATGTCTGACTAATCTGATAGCCTTCTATGACAAAGTAACTAGATGGGTGGATGAGGGGAGGGCAGTGGATGTTGTCTACCTTGACTTTGGCAAGGCTTTCGACACTGTCTCCCACATCATCCTCACAGGAAAGCTTAGGAAGTGTGGCTTAGATGAATGGACGGTGAGGTGGATTGAGAACTGGCTCACAGATAGAGCTCAGAGGGTTGTGGTTAGTGGCGCAGAGTCTAGTTGGAGGTTAGTAACAAGTGGTGTCCCTCAGGGGTCAGTACTGGGCCCAGTTTTGTTCAACATATTCATCAATGATCTGGATGAAGGGATAGAGTGTACCATCAGCAAGTTTGCTGATGACACAAAACTGGGAGGAGTGGCTGACACGCCAGAAGGCTGTGCTGCCTTACAGCGTGACCTCGCCAGGCTGGAGAGTTGGGCAGAAAGAAACCTTATGAAGTTCAACAAGGGTAAGTGTAGGGTACTGCACCTGGGGAGGAATAACCCCATGCACCAGTACAGGTTGGGGGCTGACCTCCTGGAGAGCAGCTCTGTGGAGAGGGACCTGGGAGTCCTGGTGGACAACAGGATGACCATGAGCCAGCAATGTGCCCTGGCGGCCAAGAAGGCGAATGGCATCCTGGGGTGCATCAAGAAGAGTGTGGCCAGCAGGTCGAGGGAGGTCATCCTCCCCCTCTACTCTGCCCTGGTGAGACCGCATCTGGAGTACTGTGTCCAGTTCTGGGCTCCCCAGTTCAAGAAAGACAGGGAACTGCTGGAGAGGGTCCAGCAAAGGGCAACAAAGATGATTAGGGGACTGGAGCACCTTTCTTATGAGGAAAGGCTGAGGGACTTGGGTCTCTTTAGTCTAGAGAAAAGAAGATTGAGGGGGGATCTTATTAATACTTACAAATACTTAATGGGAGGATGCCAGGGGGATGGGAGCAGTCTTTTTTCAGTGGCGCCCAGTGATAGGACGAGGGGTAATGGGCATAAACTTGAACATAGGAAGTTCCATGTAAACATGAGAAGGAACTTCTTTACTTTGAGGGTAGTGGAGCACTGGAACAGGCTGCCCAGAGAGGTGGTGGAGTCTCCCACTCTGGAGACATTCAAAACCCGCCTGGACGCTGTCCTGTGCAACCTGCTGTAGGTGACCCTGCTCTGGCAGGGGGGTTGGACTAGATGATCTCCAGAGGTCCCTTCCAACCCTAACCATTCTGTGATTCTGTGAATTCTGTGTTCTGCGGATAGATGCAGCTAAAGAGAATCTTTTTGCCGATATATGGAATTTTTAGGTCTATTAGCATATTAAAATCAAACTGATTGCAATACGATCTTTCAACATGAAAAAAATTATACAAAGCTGGAACAATGTCACCTAAAATTAGTTCCTAGTTTTATTTTCTGAAACTAAAAAAAAAATACTTCACTGTCTTGCTACATATATATAACCTGGTAAGGTCTACCACGTATTAGCCATATGCATGTAAACATTCAATGAACCTACGACACCTTTAGCATATAACTAACCCTATAAAAGAGAGCAGCCTCCATCAGAAACCAGAGAGAAGAACCATATATGCATATCCTACCTCTTCCACCAAAGAGGACTGCACACAGGCAGTGATTTGTTTGATGGGGCGAATCAGCAAGTGGGTGTATCAAATCACTTACAGCTTGCTGTGTTTTCCTATACACATACACAAATACATGCTCATTAGCAAAGCTTTCCAGGGTTCTTGCATCTGTTCTCTGCAGTCATGTGTAAAACAACATTTCTTGTTGTGACACAGGCAGTAAATCCACAAATAACCAAGATGTTAGTTGCTGTATCATTGACCTCTGCTTATTAAACACTCAACCCACCTACTGCTACAAACCAAGGCATGTATTATTTATATTTTAGCAGTTGTCTTTCGTATTTCTACATTTCTCACCCACCTCTTCCTTCTTGCTTTCCTACAAAAATTACCATGCCACAAAGGTTGGGAATACTTGCATGATACATTTGTGTAATTGTTCCTCTCTTCTACAGAATCATCCACTGTCAGCAGGTGAAAATGTTTCAGACCTCTCTATGCCATATGGAAACAAACAAACAGAAAATAAAAACAATCCAGTATTTTCTCTTGGCTTCCACAGGCGAACTAGCAACAAAAATACATGCCAAAAACCTATAGTGTTTTCAGCTCTTCTGTGAAGGAACTAAAAGGTGTCCATTTACAGATGAAAGCCCTTCAGCTTTGTAACTCTGTTGCCTGCATGCGAAAGTGCCCATTTTAAGTAACAGCTATATAATTAGTCTTGTTACCTTAAAAAGAAACATAGACACATTTTGCACTCTTCAGGGTAAGTACGAAGTGCATGAGTTAAGTTTGCATATTTTACTAGTCCCCAGAAAATCGCTATTGCAAATCCAAAAGCTCTTCCAAGATAGCAGAGCCAAAGAAAAAGCTCTTGATAATTTATCTACAGGTGTTTGGCGTGCTTCAACTAGTGACCTAAATACATGAAAAACATGTGGATCCTCTCCTGAGGCATTTACAGATTTGCCTGTAGAGATTTGTAACAAAAATACTAAGATCAGCCTGAAAGAAACCTGAATGGAAGTGAATGTGTGGGAAAGCACCAGAAGAAACAATAAAGCAAGAGTTGAAAGAATGTCACGTATTGATAGAACAAGGACACCGCTGACAGCAATAAAACCCGCGATCAGGGAGGAACGTGCTGTTTGCATCAAGACCAGGAGGCCTGAGCTCTGAAGCGGCCACAGCAGAGATGACTTGTCAGCAGAGGACTCGT
>NW_009647989.1:368459-369050 GCF_000708025.1 Charadrius vociferus
GGCAGACTGCAGTAATGATTCCCAAAGTGATGGAACATAGACCAGGGGCAGCAGCCCTGCCAAGGAATTAGAGGGTAACTAGGAATCACAGTAAGCAGGATTCTGAGGCACAAGATCCTCCCGTAGTAACTGTTAACTCCAAACAAGTTTAAAAGACTTGTTCAAAAACTAGTTCATTGTCATCCTCCTCATTCCACACAAGTAATCCCGACGGCCTGAACGCACACATGATAGTGCTTGTGAGCATCTGCAGGAGAAGAGCTGAAATCAGTGTTGTTTAAAAAATAGTATCTTATTTCCCTTTCATGAGGTTTCACATTGATTTTTGTTACACTAAATTCTTGTAGAATTTAAGACACCAGTTTAAATTTAGTTTTGTTTTTTTTATTTTGTTGAACAGGAACCTCCTCCTAAGTAATACTGGTATTATCCCACACCAATCCCAAAACATGTCAATGCCTTGCAATTTGGACATAATTCCCCCTGATGGAGTTAGACTGAAGAAAAAAGGCTGACATGATATTGAACCTCTACTCGCAAGGTCTCAGTTGCATAGTCTCAGCTACTGTTCGCAGATACACACGCCCAGAG
>NW_009647989.1:369085-395577 GCF_000708025.1 Charadrius vociferus
AAGCACCCTAAAAGAAAAACTGGTTTTTGCTCCAAGGGCACCACGCTAATATGTTACTAGTGTTTTTTAATTTCACAGTACCCAATTTTACAGTTCTTTTGTCTGCTTCTCACCTCATGTAGCTGCTCTTTTCCAGCTGCACCACTCAGTAGGATAAAACATATTATTCCTCTGCAGAAACCTTACCTTGCTTACATGCTTAGACCACAGTAACAATACCGCATCAGATACAGGCAGTCCAAACCAGTTCTACATGTTTTCCTGGTCTTAGTCAATTTGAGCTGTTGCACATGAAAAACTGAATTCTTCCTCACTGAAGTGTTTTTGCTAACTTTCAGAAAAAAAACCTTTAAGAAGCTATCAGAAGATTTAGCTTTTTTTAACCACACATAATTATTTTTGATATGGACAAAATTTTAATTGCTTCAAAACATATCTTCTTGATTCATTTATGAGGAAGATTATTTGAATTTTTAGACAGCTTTTTTTTTACTGATTATGCTAATTTGTATCAGCAATGACCGCAAAAAACATTTAATAAATACATTCCCAAATACAAACGCAAAATCATTCCACAACTAAAACCCCCACAATTGTATTGTTTGAATTTGGAATGTATTTGGGTTGTTGTATTAAAATAAGTAACTAGACATAAAACTAGTGTTGGAAACAAGCAAATCTCATAAAAAATATATGACAAATGAATTGTGGAAGAAAAAAAACACAGTATTTTTAAAAAAAATGCAAAACAACAGTATTGTTCGCGGTGCACAATGTCGTGTAAGAGAAATACTACTCAAAAGTACGTTACCAAACTGTCATTAAAGTTCCAAAAGCAAACCATCCGTGTGCTTACCCTAAGAATAAACTATAAAAGAATTTCAAATGGAAACTAATGAATATGTATATGAGTTGTTTTTCTCATGTCAATTCAATCTGGATAGGGCATTTTATTAAAAAACAAATTAAGAAAAAGGCATTACAGAAATTCTCTTTTTCTAAGAGACATTGTAATAAGCCGTTCAGGTGTTAAAGTGCCAAGGCAAGCATAAATAATGCTTAACGAGGAGGCACTCAAGTAACAGCACAAGGTACTGTGAGAGGTTACCTCAACTCTTTCTGCTTTTCCAGTGGGAAGCAACTCACTGGCAGTAACAGTTTTAAACAGTTTGCTATCAGATGCGTACTGGGGAAAACCACATTAGAATCACTCTGTAAGCTTTGAAAACAAGTTTAATGTAAGCAGAGGGCTTCACAGTGATGGTCATTTTAGTTTGGATAATTGTAATAACCTTTCTTATTTTGAAAATTATATAAATATAGCAGGAAACATAGCCACCTGTGTTCTAAAATGTCTTCATTAAGATGTCTTCATTTTAGCAAACTAGCATATGGACTTCTTTCAGATTCTGTTAAGGTGATCCCATTTTCTTTTTAAAAAAAACCCAAAACCAGTTATTACTGACAGACTGCAACACTCCAGTGCTCTCCTAGAAAAAGAAAAATATTCTGCACAGGGAGCTATGTGACAACCCTCTGTCCTGTCCTGCCAGCCCACTCCTATGCACGGAGAAACCCGGTGATGCTCCATATCCATGATCCATTTGGATCTTTGTGCTAACATTGTAAGAGTGCCACAAACTAGAATACTACTTTAAAAGCTTTAATTTATCAGAAGTGCCTTCAAAAGAAGTCTCTTTTCTCAAAGCACAGTAGAGGAAGACTTCATCAATAAAAGAACAAACTGGGAATTAAAACAGTGGATGTTCTAGATTGAAAGTAAAGAAAGAAAACACAAAAAGCCCACAGCATTTTACTGAGAGTCTACAATCACCTCTGAAGCCTACACAATAAAAATTTAACTTCAAAAATTGGCATTATAACGATGCAAAAAAATCATTACATCAGAACTCAAAGACATGTTATTAAACCCTGACTCATTCTACCCTCACTTGTGTGAGTAGCTCAACAGACTATCGCAAAACCTGCGTGCTGAGGAGAGCAAGGGTGTCCCACCTGTATGCTAAAGCAGAATTTACATGACATAGCACTTCCCCAATTCCTGTAAAATTATTTTTAGTGGAGATTATTCATTTTTTGTTCATGCCTCAGTATTCCAACAGCAAATAAATCAAAAACTCCTGGTATTTCAAGGGTGGAAAAGTTAATTAACCATTTCAAGTTTTATTGGTAAAATATGCTAATAGAGAGATGTAACTGACAACTACAATGGTTAGATAAATATTTCATAAATATTTATCTAACATACATAAATGCAAAAAAACCCCTACTATATTAATGTTTGAATTGTATATACATCAATAATTACTGTTATTGAATTGCTGTTTAATAGCCTACTTATAAGCTTTAATCTGACAGTACAGAGCAGCAAGTGTTGCCAGTATGTCAATAGTCTTTTCTGAGTTTAAATGGTTAAACTAAACAATGCATCAACTATTTTGTACCTACTTTGCAACACGTCTGGTTCTGCTTTTTTTAAAAGAGAAAAGCGACTCTCTTGCAGGCCAAATACTTGGCCAGTGATTTCTGCCACATGGCTTATTACAATATTAACAGCAGGCATGTAGCTTTATCTTCTGCAATTTGTTGAAACCACAGATGTGCCTGCTAGTATACAGAAAGCTCCCTTACAAATGTTAGTGGCTGTATGTTTTTCATGTGACCTGATAACGATACTCTGCAAAGAAAATGGAAATTAAAAATAAATTTTATAATGCCATACACTAAGAGAATTGTGGAATGACCCAAAGGACTATTTCCATTCCTTGGAAATGAGTAGATTTATTTGGGAAGCATTTTTAGATATCCTTTTTTTTTTGTCATTCCACTCACCGCAGGCTGCCTGATTTACGAATTAGTTGTAAAATATTTCTTAACTTGCTTTCCTTTGCTGAGATTATGAAGTCTCTGTAGGACGTGCAAGGAGACTTACATTATAAATAAACCTACTTTAAAAAGCTAAGACCAAAACAAAATGCAAAACCGAGACTTGAAGCCACTTCTCATCCTTCAAGAGGGCCACTGTCGATGAATTTGGCTGTCCCAATACTTGTTTAGATGAACATGATCATAAAGCTACCTTACTGCCTTCCCAACCCTGCTAAGATTGAGACACAAGCAGTGACAGTAAAGCAGAACTTGAAGGACATCTCTAATGTTCTCTGCTACGGACAACTGAACGAAGAGGAGAAGACGATGGACAGTTTTCCTCTACTCATTCAACTTTTTCATCAGTTTTTTTTTTTTTCTCTGAAATACAAAGGGGAAAAAAAAAGGAAGAGAGGAAGAGAATACCCCCTGTATGTGTATCACACATGCCAAGTTCAAATTCTACTGGGAGTATAAAAGTATAGCTTTAGCCTCCCAGAGGCACAAACTCAGAGACTGATCTCTATTGATCTGATCACCATTTTTAATTCTCTCTGCAACAGAGGACCTAGCCCAAGCTGCCAGCAGATCCTTCTTGTGTCAACAATTCATGCCTCACATCACCTAATGTCACCTCGGTGTGATCAGCGTTAACATACCCCAGTGTTCCTCTCCGCAGCCTACTAGAGGAACCAGAAGGCATTATCTGGTTAAATTCCTATTTCCTTCAGCATCACATTTAGATGAACACTGATAATACAATTACTGGATTCACACTGCTCTGAAAATACATAAAAACTGCAATTCAATGCAACTGGCACTAAAATTATTCCCTTCCCTCTATTCTAACTTTTGTTTTGTTAACTTATTGTTTTACCAATTGCATGTTGCCGGAAAACAGAACAAATACTGAAGAAGAAATGCACGCCTACTCCTCTTTGTCCACATATATACTCTTAGGGTAGTTCTTTGTTTCTAAGAATTCTTTATCACATTTTAAAACATCAAGTTTTACAAAGACTGTTTTCTTGCTGTGTTTGTTGGCTACAACAGACATTAGTGGTTATTTTTTTTTTCTCTGAATATATCTTCTTTCTGCCAAGTGAGCATTACTAATTCAATTTCCTTATTAATTTTCCATTTTGATCCTATTTGAATTGTTCACAGTTGTGTGGGGTTTTTTTTAAATACATTTTCAATACCTATCACTAAAGTTATATTGGTGTAGTCATGTACATTTCATGAAATTGTCTTTACGTCTTTTCAGAGGATGAAAGAGAAAAAAGTCTAATCTCAAGTTGTAATGAGTGACAGAGGATAATTTGCTGATCCAACCAGTTGCTCAAGGACCATCTGGCCGAAGGTTATCTCAGGCCAAGGTTAAACATTATAATTGCTTGCATAATAAGAAAAGCTTTATCACAATGTTAAGATTTATGTCTTATGCATCATTATAACGAAACACAAGCTGTATTTTATATAAACGATAAAAATATGTCAGTGTGAATAGACCCATATTGTGTAGCTGTTAGTGAAGAAGCAGTATTTGGCTAATTAAACAGTCTTGGTTGCCATATAAGGAAATATTTATGTTAAGCAAGTATGTATGGTGGGTAAACAGTGAGCGGGCTCAACGGAGGGGGGGGAGGGGGGGGGTCACGTCTTACCCCAAGAAGGGAGAATACGGCCTTCCTCCTAGCAACAAGGGACCGAACCTATGAAGAGACTGGAGACGACCATGACATCCCGGAACTAAAGAGACTGTAAGAAGGGGGCTCTAGCAAGGGTAAATTTGTGAGCCCTTGGTGGAGCTGCGACTCCCCGGCCGCCCAGCGCTGCTTTTGCTTTCCTACCTTAACAAATACTTGATGAATCCATTTTGGACTTGATTCGGTTCATTTCAGCTATAACAAAGTTACCATTTCAGTACAACACCCACAAGAACCACAGCTCTGCAAAGTAATGAGAGGCAAAGATGGTACGTGAGGCAATACCTTTTATGAAACCAACTGCAAAAGCTGAGTGGAAGAGAAAAAGAAGCTTTCAGGCTGAAGACAGACCTCTCTTGGACATGAGAGTTGTTCAGTACTCTTTGATCTTTATTATTATTTACAAGAGCTCTTTTTTATCTGGTTTGGCACAAACCTGGTAGGATATTTCTTACATTTACTGAACTGCAAGTAAACAAAATGCAAAATAAAGCAGAGTTCATGATAAATGTGAATACAAAGTAATCTTCAAAAATAAGTTTTCTGACTAATGATGGTGTCATTGCAACAAATACAGCATTAACATTGCAGTGTGTACACAGCTCACCTGTTCATTTGGATGGAATAATAGTACTTAGCTATTTTCATAAGCACTTTCCAGCATATTTACCTAAGAACCTTTACTCATGTGCCCTTAAACTTAATTTTGTCTATTTGGATTATCATTACACTTGCTCCACACAATATCACACAGCCTACAATCAGAGCAGGTGGAGGCAAAACTCCAGCGTAATTGCTTTTTTTTTTTTTTTCTCCCTGGTTTGGTACCAGTGGCAGGATCATCTGCAGTCCTCTATTTTGCTTTTTGTGGACAAAACTGATCTACGCTTTTGTGATCATTAGCAAAAAATACATTTAAAAAACACAGGTAAACACATAACAGTCAAATGTATTAGGCAAATCTCGCATAATCTTCACTGTGTATGTTTCAAAATAAAATTTTGCCATACTTACTGGGCCAGGAGAGGCTTAGTTCTAATCATGCTAACCCAACTAAATTAAGGATAACACACTGAAACTAACTTGATTAAAGACAACATCTTTTTTTACTCTGGAGAAGTTGAAATTTTACAAATTTACAGCTGTTAATAAAGTTTTCTAAAGAACAAAATTTCTTCTATCATGAAAAACCTCTATAAATGCAGAAAAATGTTTTAACAACACTAGAAAGGCAGGCCAACATTTATTTTTTTAGAAGCTTTAGGCCACCCCAAATTTCATTAATCTGCTGGAACAAAAGAACCTTACAAAATGAGCCCCCTGAGTACTACAACATGCCACAAAGATTTTGTTTTGCAAGGAACAGCCACGAGGAGTCTGAATGCTTGTTTCTTAAGCACAAATCACATCCATGACTTCGTACCTCTGGATGAAAAGGACGATAAACACTTCAGCATACTTCCAGTCTACCTTGAGTCCACATAGATGGGACAGAGCAGTCCCACTGTGCCAGGCATGACACTGAGTTCCCTGACAGCTACTCATTTGCGCAAAGAAAACCAAAGCAAACTCCCATATTTTCCTTGTTACAGTTCTGAGGTCCAAGTTGGGCCCATAAAGGAAAACTCAGATCTTCCAACAGTTCCTGAGTTTAGATGTTACAAAAAATATAGGCTACTGTCCTTGTTAGCAGCAGTAAACAAATAAATGGTTAGACAGTTATAAAGTCTCACATTTGTAACTTTTAAGCACCTTTTCTATTCTATTTTGAAAACATTTTGGTCTGGTGACTTCCTTCCTTATAAATCTTCCTACAAAAACCTTCATGAAAAGTAACCAAGGCCTTTAGCAATGAACTAGATCAATACATGCAAGAGCATGCAACCTGATATAACACCCCATAAAACAGGGAGGCCAGCAGCTTTATTTACCCAAGATAGTGATTCATGGTAATAGCTGAGAGTAAATCAGCAAAATGTCTCTTTTCCAGACAGAACAAAATACAGTAATCTCCCTAAAAACCTGCTGAAACATCACCAATACATGGGGGCTCTGAGTTAACACCCCCATCTGCTTTTCCCCTACACGTACTTCTATGCAGAATGAGCCTCTTCCACTCCAACACCCTTTCTCTCTGCGCCTCACTATAACACTGCTTTTTCTGTGTCACTTCTTTCCTGGTTCTTCTCTTAGTTTGCTTCTTAGTTAAGAGAGCACAGAAATCTCACAGAAATCACCGTGATAAATCATGAGAAAGCAAGCCAGGTGGCAAGCGCTGGTTTCCTCGCCCATGCACAGGCGATTCGGCGCCCACATCGCCTCTCCAAGCCATGCCGGTCCCATGCTCAGCGGCGTCACTTGTACTAACAGCCACACCGAGATTTCAGTCGCTTTCTCTTACCAGCTACCAGACAGTGTGAGATGCTGCAGAGAGTGGAGTATACTTTTTTCCCTTATTATGCCCGAGTGACCAGAGCAGGGAGAGGGAAGCATATTAAGATCTGGCTGCACTGCCTGATTTTTCAGCAAGGTTTTCAGCAAGGTACCACACCTGTCACTTTTCTTACCTTTTTAAGTGGGGACGTAGATTGGGCAAGATTGGGCAAAAAAGGCAGAAAGCAGACTATCCTCTATCTGCCAGAAAGGTGTTCATAGGAGCACTAACCACTGCCACCAACACTCAGAGTAGGGTTACAGACATCCCTTCACACAGCCATAATGTCATGTATTAACATTAATCTTGCCCATGTGCTTTTCACAATTATGTGCAAAAGCAAATTTCAGACAGGCTGACTACGAGGGCCTCAAGGGCCCCAGCTGGCCTCACCTGGGACTCCCAGCCCCTGCCCTTGGCTCCGGCAGCTGCGTTCAAGCTCTGACCTGGGCACACAGTCCTGGCATCAGCGATGTTACAAGTGTGCCTGTCTCTTGCCCTGTCTCTTGAGTGGATCTCAAGATCTATATCACTTTATTTTCCAGTTAAAGAGATTAAACAGCGTGTGCTGCCACCTTCCTCCTCCTTAAAAGAGAGGACATTAAAAAGATGACAAATATGTCACACAGAATCTACTCTTAACCTGTACGTAGCTTCTTTTTTTTATTTTGACTAGAGAAGCTCCCTCTCCATTCCAGCTGGCGTAGCTATCTCTATGGCTGGCTTCCTAACATGAAAGAAAGTTAAATATAACAAATCAAAAGCTCTCATTTATACTTAAGATCAAATCAAAGTTCCCCACTGCTTCACTGAAATATATGGCACTGTCTAGCATGTATTTCTTGGCTGCAGTGCAGGTTTATAAGTTATTAGCTGCAGTACTTATTGCTGCAGTACAGGTCTATAAAATAATACTCCCTGCTGACTACTAACACAATACTACTATCTGTGACTGCTATTACATGCTGCTATTGCAGTAGTTACCATACCAAAAAGACAATTCTCAAAAAAATATCTCTGCACTCAGGAGGTTTAGCAACAAAACAGAGTCAAAAGGTTACAGGAAAAAGGAGGTGTGAGGAAACTCTTCAGTCTCACTGCTGTCTTCTCCATAGACCAAAGCAATTTTCTGTAACTCGCTTCTGTATCTGCAGTCAGATTTCAGTCTTTATTCCAGTTCTGTACAGGCTTTGCAACTGTCAGAATTAAAACAGCACAGAATGATTTTTTTATTGCATGCTCCTGTGATGGTCTCGGTTTATAATCAATCTTTTGGGAACCCCTGAGCCGCAGCACATTGTTCGAAAGACTCCCCAAGTCGTGGCAGAATTATTCCACACAGTGGTAGTATCCGATTAATCAGAATAACTCAAAGCACTCAACAGCCAGCAGGGCTTTTCTAATTAAGACTCTTCCAATGTAGTGAAACATCTTGCAAATCAAAATTTATTTTAAAAATAACTTAGCTGAAGCAAAATAGAAGTGAGGGGGTTTTGTGTGCGGCTTTTGTTTTTTTAAAATCAAAAGCATACGAAAATTTGATTTCTAGAGCTTCCAAAGACACAGCCTGGCCACTGTCTGGAATGACAGACCAGAAACAGGAGTATTGAGATAAGATCACAGGGTTCCTGTGTGTATGGCCCAATTTTGCAAGAGCAGACAATGGTCCTGCTGGATGACACCCTAAGCCTGATATTCAGGAGATGGCAAACATCCATCTGTACGGCTTCTCAGGACAGAGAGCCAAAACTCACTCATAATTTCTGACTATTTCAGCTGCATGGACATATATACACACCACAACCATTGCTCCTTCTGCTATTACTTTCACGTACTCTAGCTGCTTCTACTGTTTTTTTTCACTCCTTGGACTTCGGAAATCTAAATTAGAAGCTCTTCAGACAACTTCAGGCAAAATGAAGAGTGACTTATACAAACATGTTAAAGGGTTCCAAATGCTGGGGAAGCACAATTCCAAATATTGATCCATAATGAACAATGCAAGCTCATTTTGAGTTTAAAACTTCATTAAAATTATTAAGTCAGGGAAGAAGAAAAGAACAGTAAATTAGTTCAAGACATAGCCAAGAAAACCACTCTGGAAATTAGAAGAGTAATAGACATGAAGTAAATTCTTACGGCAAAAAGCAAAGTTACATAGTCTTAACTAGCCTGAGTCTGGACACTGTCTAGAATGAGAGACCAGAAATAGGATCAGAAACTTTGTGGTGTCCAAGCACTTTCCATTTGTTGCCCAAAGGATGTTGACACTGGCTTAAATGCACAAAAATGTATTCATGGGGTCCATAGCTGATGGCATGCATCGACTTCAAAGTTAATTTAGAGATTGAAAAAAAAAAAAGGAGAAAGTGAGAGAGAGGGAAATAAGAAAAGCTCTGCCCCATGGTGACAGGGAGGGGAAGCAATGAGGTCTCAAGACAAATGTCCTCCGCTTGGTGTCCTTGCTAGTGCAGCAGGTGGTGATGTTGAAGATGATGAGGCTGATGATGACTTTCACTATGCTTTTCACTAGTAAGAATGGTACTTTTCATCTGGACCCACTCAAATGCCATGTTTCACACACACACTTCTGACACTCAGCACTGCCTGGAACACACCTCTTCAGGTGTAAGAGCTGCACATCACTCATTGCTAAGCTTTGTGTACATACGTGATTGGAAGATGCTTATCAGATATTTAAATAGCTACAACCTACTTTGATATTCACAAAGTCTTGTTCTTCCCCTAGTGTTAAACTAAAGGTTACAAAACAAGAGGTTGGAGAAGGCAGGGGAAAGAAGGGGAGATTTTTTTCCATTGGTGGCACTCACTTGTTTCTGTGCAATTTTAATTTCACAAGTTTAACAACAAAAGTATCAAAGCTCAAGAGAAATGATTGTGCTATCAGATTAAACTAAGTGGTTAAAGCACCTGTCACTTTATGAGTCCAGGTACCAAAAAACCTCAGAATGCCATGCCAATATGCTTGTCCCCAGGGTGTGGTAGTTCAATTCAAGTGTCACCCCAGCACACTATGGCTGGTACTCCATTACCAGGTGCAAAAGGTCATTTGCACATTAATTCCTTTTAATCTGTATAGACGTGCTGACACTGAGTAAGAGTGATCATTTAAAACAGGTTTATGTAAATGAATGCACGTTTGTGTGTTAACGTGGCTTACAAATGATAACGTATAAATTAGCCAGTATACTGCCTGAATAAGATGAGACAACAGATAAGAGCTTTGCTCTTAGATATGAGAGATAATGTACTAGGTAAATGATCTCAACTATTACTCAGCAAAGCAAAAATGTACAAAGCAAAAGCATACAAAGATGGATACTGCCTTTTTTTTTTTTTTTAAACAGGAAGGCTGGCCTTTTGGGACAATTTGCTCTCTCTCCCAGAAAACCCATCTTTGAAAGATGACTAGATAAACAGACTTCATTTGTTACACAGTAAAAGTAGGTTCTTCTTTAGTGTGCTTGGATAACACAGCTGTAAAGCCACACACATCAAGTCCACATCTAAAATAAAACAAAAATGCTAGCAACTGAGAATTATGGAAATGCAATAGCATTTTTGCCACCTCAGGCTCCCACACAGACTGCATAGAGCCACTTACTTGCAGTATAGTATGTGTAGAATCAGCCATGTTCAGGCTGTTCTTATTGTTTGGGTTTACAGGTTCTTTCTACCCTGCAGCAACAGAAGATAGCCATCTCACCCCAAGCTGCCACACCAGTCTTAGAGACAATCTACTTTTGCACCAGAGCTCGATATACAGCACAGAAAGCCTATAGAGTGAGTTTTCAACAATTAAAAAAAGGAGCGGTCTCATTCTTCCGGACCAGCGTTATTGGATAGATATGACAATACAACATATGAAGATGGCCTTGATTGAAGACTGAAGCAGACTCAAAGCCTGCCTCTCTGCCCTGTCCACAGGGAAGCCTTGCAGACAGCCTGCAAGCAGCCTAACTCACCCTAATTGACCTAGGGACACACCTGAACCAGGTCTCCCTCCATCCCTCCAAACAAAAATCAAAGAAATTCCCTTTCAGATATCAGATTCCCATGACTGCGAAGTAATCTGCTCTCTGAAAATAGTAAAATATATGGACAGAGGCTGTTAACAACACTTCATCAATGATGCTAAGATGCATGTAATTGTAACATTATTAACAGACTACTATGCAAATAGCTACCATCTTTGTCAGCTCTCTACATGATATTAAATGACGAAAAGACCACTTACTAGCAACTTATATACATACCAGAGGCTGCCTCCCTGGACATTTTCACATATAATTTCTTTGCTTTAGACCCCACCACATAGAAATGTCTTTGACCATGTAACCTGTGTTTCCAGTTGCAAAGCAGTCACCTCTGACCATTGGATTAGCCTCAGCAAATATAAAGTATTCTGAGACAGCTACTTATTTGGGTCTGTCCACATTATGCTCTAAGAAATTACTGGAGAAACAGAATCCAAAGAGTAGTTCAGTGTTTTTCAGCTCCTTTGGAACCTGAAGTGCAATTTTACTTTCTTATAATAATCAAAATTCTTATAAATAATCAAAATAAGTCTCCAGAGACTGGTACCACATCATGTAGTATCAGCCTCTGCCAACTGCATGGGTGTTTTACTATCTCCTTTAACCAGATTCTTTTCTTCTGCGTTTTACAAACTGAATAAAACAAAAGGATGCCTTTGCTATCCTATTACAGAGGCTTGCTACAGTCAGAAAATTTTTAGTGTGGCAGCAATTTATTTCTTTTTTCAAATTAAATTGCAGACATAGAATACTGAACTTAGCCAAATCTAGCATGAACTCTAGAGAACTGTACTGGATGAAAATAAGGATAATAGAGAAAATTTTTTATAAGTGAAATAAAAGAACATTCTGTAATACACTATTGCGTTCTGTAGCTTTTTCTGGAAGTATTATAGTAATTCTGCTGACCTGTACATGATGTTCCTTGCAATGTTCCCTTTTTCTATTAACGCATCAATGTTTGGGTGAAGCGGGCAAAATAAGGACTGTATCTTTTAAAACGTGTGCTCCAAAAAAATATGGACATGTTAAAGAGCAGTATACGAGGCAACATTCCACTATAATTTCCTGATGATTAGTAGTCATATACACAGTGTTACTGTACACGTATGTGTAGTTTCCCAGACTTAACCTACACAAGATGGAGACAGGAAGTATCTGCAAAAAACAGATGGATGCTACATCCAGCCATCACAGGGTATTTGTGCACTCCAAACAAAATAGGATGAATGCTTATCTCTCTGTGGTGGGAGTACACGTAGCAAACAAAGGGGAATCAAACAGGGCAGGTGGCACAGCTGTTTTGCCCAGGGAAGACAGGAACAGTGGGAAGGCAAGCAAGACAGTGTAAGTTTGGGGCTGGCTGCCTTCCTTTGGTGGCCACGTGCTTTGGGTAAGTGGGAGTTTGCTGAGGTTGCTCAGAGTGTTTGCCAAGTGACTGCTGTGGAGGATGTGAGAGGGTGGGATGTGAAGGGGTCTGCAAGGTGGTCCCTTGATCCTGAGAAGGGGGTTGAGCATACCTGGGGCGGAGGCAACAATAGGACAAAAGGCAGAAGCTAAATAACCAGAGGAGCATAGTGAACAGAGGCAGCCAAGATGGAAGACGGCACTGGGAGCGTGCCCTGGCACAGGTACAGGTGAGCTTATTTCTGCACACGTGCTCCCTCACACATGCACGCACTCACTCCTCAGTTTATCTCATATAGGCTACATTTTACTTCCGCTACTACTTACTGCTAAGCATCTTAAAAAGGGTACAGTACAGTGGGAGGACAGCAATCTTGATCACTGTAGCAAAAGACAAGCTAACTAATAAAACTTCTAAAAAGCTAACATTAAGCTCAACGTGTCAGCCAAAGTCCAGTAACAGACAGTGCGACTGGCTGGAGTGCAGCACATGCAATTAACTATTCAAGAGCTATTTTGTGTGCGTGTGTGTGTGTACAGTGCAAGGAGTTCCAGGCTCTCATTCTCTTTAGGTGGGAATGGCTAAACCGGAACAGCTAAGAGAAATAAGAAGATCCCAGATGAAGCCTACAGCGACACTGCTGCATAGTTTCACCTCCACTGCAGCAGCTCTTGTGCTAGGAACACGAGTCTCGGGGAAGGACAGTACCCATCTGGGCAAGAGTGTCTGTCCTCTTGTATACCGGATGTGCCGGCAGTAGAAAGGACTCCAAGGACAGGAAGCAGCAGTGGCAGGAGGTTGCTTTAGCAGGCACAGAGCTAGCTGGCTTTGAGACATCGGAGAGGACGGACTGCGCGGTAACTTGACTGTCCAGTGCAAAGGGAACAGACCTGCTGGGATCTCCTAATAGCTCACAAGGAAGAACGGGGCGAATGGCCGATCTGTATCAGTACCGGCGACACAGGGCAGTGATGGAGGGACATTCTGGAGGCTCAATTCAGGTGATCAACCATGATACTGAAGCCCAGCACCTCTGTAACCACTGTCATTAAGAGACTTATTAAGAGCTCTATATGCTAAGGGCAGGGAGTCGTCTAGAGTCTCAATGCATGAACAAGATGGTGATGCTGAGAAGGGGATTTTAGATAAGTTAAGAAATGGGGTACCTTTCGGGACAAGACAGGCCTGTAAAAGAAGGACAGGCTGGCTGTACCTTAACCAAACTGGAGTCAGGCTGAAAACTGCAGGAAAACATTTAAACTAAAAGCTGGGGAAAGCCAAAAGGCACAAATGAGCTTCTGATTCAGACTGACACAGTCCCAAAGGGGTTGTAGCTAATGGTCCTCTGAAAAGGCTGAAAGAAATAAACAGCCTAATACAACAAATAGAAAAGGCGAATCGGACTACCCTCTCTGTTCTAGATACTCCTTAAAACTACAGATACTAGAGTGAAACAACAAGAAAAAACACCCTACCTCAATATTTTCCACTTTTTCCAATTAATTCAGGCAATAGCAGTAGAAAATGTATTTTAGCCCCTTGTAGGACTGACTTTGTTCTTTGTTCTACAGTATCACAGAAATGATCCAGTTATGCCATAAGAAATACAGATGCACAACAAAAGTAAGGCCTGCTAGAGCCTGAACTCAAGCCAAGTGACACAAAGTGTGTAGAGACAGATACAAGGGGTTGCATGAAAAGCAAGATCCCCGTATTTTATTAGTCTCCTGGAAGAAATTGTTGAGTTCTTGCATGGAATTGCTTTGACAGATGAGAGAGTGAGTCAAAGGTAGTAGAAAAAAGCAGACTAAAACCAGAGTCTCTGTCCCCCAAAATATTACAGGCCTTTTTTTTCCCCCCAGGGAACTGGCAGACCACATTTGTCATGAAGTAAGCCAGACTATTCATGATGGAGACAGAAGGATGGACCACATTTGTCAGGAAGTAAGCCAGACTATTCATGATGGAGAATGTAAATTACAGGGTTGAATATCACAACTAATAAAACATTTTAAAAGACATCAGTCCACAGCAATCTTCCAGCAATCCCCAACGACAGCAAAAGACCATGAGCAGAGACTAAGATAATTAGAACTCTCCCTGCCATCACCATTTCAGCTTCACTACTGCTTTTGTTACTACCATAATTGCCATTTGCATTGTTTGGCGGATCTAATGCCTTACCATGAGAGGTTATGTGATTTCTTATTCAGCCAGCCTTCCAAACCAGGATATTCTCCTTATTGCAATGTTTCTATGGAAGCTGTCTGACTACAAGGCACCAGTTCCTGTCCTTGCTTCCAGCTGCTAAATTTAATTTAAAGATGCTAAAAATAAAAAAGGCTTACATGTAACAGTACTGTTCGGAAAGAAAGAGGCTGTACTTCCTACAAGGATAACATTTAATCAGCAGAGAAATGAAGAGAGGTACAACACGTTAATTGTTTCGCTGGTATTTCTGCCCATTTGCAAACTTTCTAGCAGTACCTAGCCCACTCTCAGAACATTTTGAGAACTCCCTCTGTGCTAGATATTGAGACAGCAAGTACAGGAAAGATAACACAGAGAAGTCACAAGTCTTTGGACTTCCAGTTCAGCTGTTGCCCCAGTGACCACCTATTATACTGGACACCCAAGAATGCGGAATCATTTACAAATTCAGTGATGGGCTGGGGGGGAGGGAGGGAATCAAAAGAAGTACAGCAGGAAAACAAAACATTATCTTGATTATTTGGGAATTTTTCCTTAAATATATAGATGATATGTATAAAATCCACTTTTGGTTTTCTCTGCAAAACACTTCACATTGATATTCCCACTAGCACACATACCATGTGCTGTATGACCTCAGAGCCTCGTTACACCCAAATTATCAAAAAGAAGTGCAGTTTGTAGCTTATATTAGGAAATGTGATTACAGGCTTGTCTCCATGAAGACAAAGGAGCAGAAAGGCACAACAGCAGGCAGGGGAACCCCAGTAACCTACCTACTCAGGGAAAGGAGCCCCTGCCCCAACCCCTCCCCTGGCTGTTGCAGGGGAGGCTCAGCCCCACGGGCCAGAAGTGAGCCCCATCCCTGAGTCTGTGGGAGAGGCTCTCTGGGTCTTCTTTCAGCCTGAGGGGGTTTAGCATTGGGATATGGCAGTCATCATGGGACACGGGGGATGAACATTGTGGGATTGGACAAAACTTATTATGGTGGGGAGAAAAAGGTGGGGAAAGGGAGAGTTCAAGGTGGTTTCGGTAGGAACAAGTGTGGGAGACGAGAGGGAAAAGGGGATAAAAATAATCTACAAACTAGCATTTGGTCAGTATGCTTGTCTCAAAGCCAGCTACTGGAGAGACCTTGGGATTTGGAGGTCAGCTACTGGTAAGGTCATTGTTCCAGGCCAGCAACAGGAGAGACCCATCTACGTCTGTGTGTCTTGTGTGTGAGGCAATGGGGAGACCAGGAAATCCTGTACCAGCTACTGGGTAGACTGGGTGTCTAAGACCAGCTACTACAGAGGGATCCATATTGGTGTGCATATATGTATATACTTATGTATTCTCCACTAATGGGCTTTCATCCTGAGCAGCCAGTGAGGGGAAGAGGAAGAGGCCATTAGTGCTCTTTTGTGTTTGCATGACTGCTGCATTTTCTTTCTGTGTCAATCTGTGTGGCTGCTCGTGCATACATGTACGTATGTAGTGTGTGCATGTGTGCTTCTTGGGAATATGCGCTCAGCCTTGCTACGGCTGGACCTGAGGACACGGAGCTGCAGTGGGCTCACCTCTACCAGCCTATGGGGCTCAGCAGCATCTAAAGACCTACTAGCATCTTTTCTGAGTGGGAGAAAAGTACACAATTCCCTAGATCTTGAAAAATGTTCCAAATAAGTGGCAAACTTACTTTTTCCAACACCACACAAATAAGAAATTAATTATTAAAGATGAACAGAAGAGAATAAAAACCTCATTAAGTGCCCATGGTGCCTGCTCTATAGCAAGCCAATAAATGAAATCAACAACAGAACCAACACCATTCTCAAGTGCTCGGGTTCATTCATACCTGAAACACTAACTTACTGCCCATAATATCCAACACAGAATCTTGATGTATATAAACTTCCACTGAAGTTCAAAACAGTCAGTGATACATACACCAGCTGGCATTTAAGCAAATGTAACTCACAATAAAAAGCAAAACATGACATCCAGTCACTTAGTTAAACAGCTCTGGTTCATAGCTGTCATTAAAGTGTTCACATGGGGACTACAGACAGTAAAATGACTGGCATCAATCAGTTTCACCCTAAACAGGAATCAGTTTAACATTCTCCACACACATAATGTTTAAAGACATCAGCTAACCCCCAGCGCGTGTCTGAGGAACGCTAGCATACGGCATCCACAGAGTATCAGGCACTTGCATTACAGGTATAAATCACTGCATCTCGTGCATTTCCAGACTGGGTAAATCGTTAGTTTCCCAATGCCTCTCTTTCAAAACACAGTGGCACTATCCGAGTAGCCCCTCAGTCAAAGCCAGACAAGGCGCCTCTGCAGAAGCAGAGGAAGAAGAGAGGTCTCCATAGCAACAGGGACCACAGGGGCTCTCACAACCCTTCTTCTTCACCCACTCCCCAAACTCAATTTTTCTTCCGAAGAGACTTGCTTAGTGGTTCACCTGAAGACACACAAAAAGCAAAAGCATCATACTATTCCAGACAGACTTTATCAAGGGTGCAGCCTGAACTGGGATTACTGCTACACAGTCCATTATTCCTAAGGCTTGGAAACACCCATAGGAAAATGCAGAGGAAAATTATTAATGTAATGTTATGATACTGTAATACGTTATTACTATGTTATTATTATTACAGGAACATATTACCACTCGTATCATTACATTTGCCTGAGGCTTCTCATTAGACTTGATTTTCAGTCACTTGCTTTGCCAAACTTTAACTATTCCAGCTGATGAGCAACAAAGTTCCTCTGTGCAAAGTGCCTTGTTTAGAACATTTCATCTAAAAAAATACCATTTTTTGTAAGAGTGACACCAGTAGAAACAAAACATCATCCTTCCCATCCCCAAACCATCAGTGCATTTTTTTTCCCCCCTCTGATGGTTCTACCTTTTTTGGGGGCAGGGATACAAATTTTTGCTGGAGCTATTGCAGATGTACCTCTGTTTAAAACTTCACTCAGTCTCGTCTTTAATGATGTACCTGCAGTATTTTTTACTGCAAGATTCCCTGCTTTATTCTTTATAGAAGATGCTTGTGGCACACTTCTCTGGGAGCTACTTCAAAATACAAACATTTATTCCTGATGCTAGTACGCATTTGCCTTTACAAACACGTTACCTAGACTGACAGTTAATGTAGGATTGTATCCCAGAAAGGATCTATCCCTTTATAAATTAAGTGCTGTAATAATCCCATTTTACATCTGGTGTGCACAGATGTCAAGACAGCCAGATGAAAGTCAGTTTCAAGGGCAGGGAGAGGCTGCAGCCAAACACTTCATGGGAAATCCTGAGTAAAAGGGCTGAGCCTGAAGACTCTGCTTGTCCTGCAGGACACTGGGAAGGCAGCAGGGGTTCACTTTTCACTTGGAAATCTGGTATCTGTTTCAAAGCCACTGTTTTCTTTCAAAGGACACGTCCCTTGGATATCATCACAGCATGTTTACAAACCAGGAGGTAACCAATCTAACCCCCAGCTTCCAAAAAAGTGCTATAACCACTAGATTAGAGTGCAAACTGTATCTGAGCATCCTCAACCTTTCCAGTAAATTTTCCCTCTGTACAAGACAGATTTGAGTAAACAAAAAAGCATGTAACAAAGAGCCTCATTCCGCAAAGCCCTAATAAAAGCACTGATTTACAAGGTTTGGGAAAGTTTCCTGGATTTGGGATTATTTGGGATACTTTCTGTGCATTTTTTACTAACTGTAAGATGCATATCAAGTCTGAGGAGTAGATGCTGGCACTGAGGACATCTCTTTCTCATTATATTTTTCATCAATTGTCTAGTGTGTGTGTGGGAGTCCTAAATGTCTGAAAAGAATGATTTTTTTAAAGAAATTCATGCAGTTCTAACTACACGGCTCACATGAAAATTGTGAACGGACTCAGATAACATCAGGATGAGATCTTGGAAATACAAAAAGAAATTAAACTACAAACCATGATAACGGGATATAATCTCACCTAAGCCTAACACAACACAAACATTCAGCTACACACATGCTCCAATCAGTAAAAGCACAACTCATATAAGCTCCCCCATTTAACTGCAGTCATAATAGTAAGTAAATTTGCATGTAAATAAGTGAACTGTGGAAAAATCCATCTTAAAAGGGACAGACCCCATATCCAGATCTCCCTCAAAACTGTTATTCCTTGTCTTCCTTTCCCTTCTCCTGAGAATAATAGAAGGTGCTGCTGTCCATTGCGTTTCATCCATCAATTTTATCTCCCTTTCAAGCTAAGCTCACTGTGCATGCTGGCTACAAGGGCTCCTTGGAGATCCTCCTCTTCATTTCCAACACCCCCTCCCACTGCTTGCACTCAACTGAAAGCAGCTTCGGCCACCTCCAGCAAACTCACCCGACCAAAGCTCAGAAGTAATACTCCCTCTTCCTTCTGTCAAAGGTTTAGTTGATGTGCTAAAGTAATAATTAGTCTTTGCAGATTGTGTACCTCTAATGGCAAGAGAAAAATAACCTTTGTAGAGCAATATTGCTGTATTCCTATATTCACTGCAAATCTGATCTCAAGAATCTTATTTGATAAAAAGGAAGCTATTAAAAATTTACTCACTTTGAAAAGAAACCCTATGTCATTCCAAGCCTTTAAAGAAAAATAAAAGCATTTTTGATTTGCCATTCATACTTAAATTGTCATCTATTTAAAAGTCATTGCCCACATGTATCCTTTTTCAAACTAGTGACAGCCACAAGAGTAAAAGCGGTAACTCCATATTCTTCTGAATTGAATAGCTGATATTTTTCATAGTTACCATGTTCAAATACTCTACTTTCATAAACTGTTAATTAATTTTTGAATAGCAGCCAAGAATATACTAGAGCTTTTTGCTGTTTTCTTTTCATGCTGGAGGAGCGGGTGGAGGGAAGAAATTATCTGAATTAAAAAAATACTATAAATTTCAAGTTACAAATTTAAATTCTTAAATCCAATGAAAAACAACTTTTAAACTTTTCTCTACCCCTTTGGCCTCTGACTGAAAGATCTGAAGCCTCTATTCCTTCTGACTGTGAGTGTGCGATGAGTAACACCAGCAGCACTGGTGATCCCCCTTTGCAGCCTGGCTGCTCTGCTGTGCATTACTGAAACATATTGCAGTGCCAGTTGCAGCCCTACCATGCTGTAGTTAATCCTCACAGTACACTCTGTATATTAGAAGCCCAAACAGACTGAGATATGCCCCCAAAAAACGGAAGAGAGATGACTGCATGAGCTCCATCTCACTATATGGTCTTCATAATGAGAACAAGAGAAAATCTAGAATTCACTCAGTTTACAGAGGTCTCAGAAGGGGAAAAATGAAAACAAAAACTAAGAAACACTTTCCTAGGGTAATGTAACAGAATTGCTGTGCAGCATGCTTCTCAAATTGCGCAAATTTCTTTACCTTAGGGTCCTCTTATATGTAAAGCCAATGCAGATACATCTGCAGCATCAGGTGTAGCTCCCAGTCTACTAGTCGCAATGGGAGAAGCCAGCGGAGTCTCACTTTCCTGGCCCATTGATCTCAGCCAGTCAAATCAAACTCTTCTCTTTGCTGCAGTAGCAGGCAACAAAAACTGGTCTCCCCTTGAAACGCTCCTGAACTTCCTGGTTCCTCAACTTGCCATGTGAGACCAACCCCTATCCACGCATGGCAAAGGTACAGACAAGCTAGCACGACGACAGTCATGGGCGCAACCACCAGTGCCCTGCATTGCTCTGGGACATGCCAACCATTATGATCACAACAAACTATACAAAAGCTGAAGCATAACTATTCTCCAGCAAGCGGAACCAACTTCCCAAGGACATGGGAACAGTACAGACCTTCCTTCTCTACCAAATGGTACTTGCCAGTCCCCTTTTAAACAAATCCCTACATAATCAGCACAACTCATCAAATCTCTTTCTTTGATTTAAAGAAGAAGAAAAAAAATCCCAAGCAGAATTTTACTCCTGCTCAAAGAGGAGCAACTTCAGAAATTACATGAAACACTCTGCTTCTTTTATGGATTTGTATCACTGATGGCACTCTGCTACCATGGCAATAGGTGGCAGAACAACATTGTGAAGTGGGCAGACTCAGAAGAAAGACTGTGAAACAAGAACTCAGAGACAGACAAACAGGGTAACATGTCCAAAAAAAAAAAAAATAATCATGAGGATGGAGAATATGCTTTGGATCTTCAAAACCTGAGTACTTTGACAAGGTAGTAGTTCTAAACCTAAATTTCATTTTACTCTTCCTTTTATCGACTTCACATGAATACCACCATCCCTTTGACAGTAGCCATTTGAATTTGCCAGCTAAGGACCCTAGCCAGTATTGCCATGAGTGCAAATTATCATTCACGTGCACAAGTAATCCTGACTTCGTCATCTTAATCACATCCACTTCGTGGCAGGTGGAGGGAACTGGCCTGAAACACAGGTTAGACAAAACAAAACAGTTCCTTCAGTTCTTAGGAGGCAGTAAAAAATTATCTACCCTGAGTGAGGCAGAACACACAGGAAACCGCAGAGCAGACAGATCTGCGCCAGATTAGTGGAAGTGAAGCAACCTCAAAGCAAATATCTACCATTCTTGTTCCTCTATTGACAACTTCTACCTCCTTTCAAAACAAGTTAGGACATGCAAAGCTCACATCTCTCGATATCTTTTACCACACAGGATTAAGTCAACCAAAGGGAATCAGTACGGACAGCATGCGTTGCTTCTCATGTCACACTGCTCCCATCTGCATCGTTCCAGTGGCCAGTAAAATCAGCTGTTCTTCCCATCAGTGCCTTTCACCTTCCCTCACACTTAATAATGAAAGTTGCTGCCTTACACACAGAACTTCAACACATTAGCTTTCCTTTTGCTAAGCCAATTAGGGGCAATTGAGGGGTTCAAAAAACAGTCATTCATATGAGAGAGTTGCCAGAAGCAGCATAATTATTTTGGCTTCTATTCTCTTATAAACTTTTCTTAGGAGCAACAGATTTCCTCATACTGTAGCACAGCTATTGCCTAAGCATACTACTGAGTGCAACTCACCTGACTCCACACCAGAAACACATCTCTACACATGCACTTAGCATTACAGAGTTCCTTCATTTGAGGGAGTACCAAATACACGTGTGGATCAGAAAAGGAACGTGCTAACAAGAGGCATGGGTCTCTTCCCAGTTCTTCTGATGATGCTCAGCGTGCTTGTAATTTTTTTCTGTAACATGTTCCCCATTTCCTGATCCAAGCGCAGTTCAAACAGCGGAACAAGAAACACCAGTGGCACACATTTTCACTGTTTTATTCTAGCCCTGCCCTGAGTTGGTAGCTTACAGGCTAGCAAACACCATTATGGGGAGAACTGCCATTACTAGCCATGGAGCTGCACAGGAAGACAGCGTTAACAAGGCCTTCTAGTCTCATACTTGGTACCTCACCTTGTGCATTTGGGAACTAAGTTCATCAACACGTGCAAAACATTTAAATCTCCCCCAGAAAAATTCCCCCGGGTCATGCACTCAGCTAAACATCACAGACAGAAATGGCTTGCAAGTCTTGAACATACTGCAAAACTTTCTTTCATAGAGGCAAACCGAGCTGCTTATCGGGACAACTAAGTTGACCAAATTCTACTACAATGCCTCCTGTCTCGTGCAGAAAAGTCATAGTAGGCTATAGCCAAAGGATCGCACAACAGGTAGTACCAGCTGGGTTCAAAGTATAGATGCAGATTTACCCCATCTTATTCCTCAGTCCCTGATTATTAAAATCATAGGTAGTCTGCTAAGTGAGAACTTCCACACAAGCAGTGGAAGAGCAAGTCGGAAGTTTGTGCAAACAGACTCAAAGTCACATGAACAGCTATTTAGAATTGTAGCATTTAAGCACATTATAGCTTCATTAACTCAGTAACTCATGACCAAGTTATCTGAAGAACTCACATCTCTAACTGCCCTAAACTATAAGTGATTTTTAGACTAATAATTATGTTTTGTCCGTTCCAAACACAGAATAATCTGATTCTTTTGTCCATTCTAAACATGGAATAATCTGATTCTTTACAAAATCAGAAATTTTTAACAATGACAACATTCTACAAATTAGGACAAAAAACAATAGGAAAAAAAAATTGCCAATTAACAAGCCTCTTCTTGATACTTCTGGTTGGTTCTACCAGTTAGATCCTCTGACATACATATTAAGGTCACATCCAGGTTCAAGCTTTGGCAAGCTTGTGACAACTACATAACCCCTTTTAAAGACAAACAAAAACTCGAGAATCTGGTGTCATTGCTATTGCTGCCTAAAATAAATAATTAAATTGAGGATGTGCTTTCAGTGTATTGTAAAGTAACCATGAAGAAGAACAGTTTGACTCTTTCTTGCCTTCAGTGGGTATCATGAAACACTCACCATAGCACTCTCCTTTCACGACACAGTGAAAACTAACACAAGAATTTCTCCTACTATTACAAGTCTCCCCACAGGTCTCAAATAAGGGTCTTAAACAGGAGAAAAAAACAAACACGGGGTACATCTCTCTGACAAATGACTATCACTATCACATCCTTCTGCACAGCAGGAACCCAAATTAAATTCACAACCCTGACTGTGATTCTTCCCTCTTGTAGGACCTGGACCGCTCCATGCTGTAGACCACTGCTTATGTCAGACCCCTGTATTCATTACCAAGACTGAGGCATATACACTTGTTCCTTTTCAAGCTGGAAGTAGAAATCATTTCTTCCTTTTAAAAGGGTAGTGATACCCAATAGCAAAGTGGCTATCCCACTGACATTGTGGGATGTACAAGCTGGACATCCACCCAAACCAGAAAGGATTAAAACCCATACATCCTACCTCCGAGAAGAGTGTCCCCCATCTCATGCTTTAGAGGGAAGGACAGTCCTAATTCCCCTTGAAGGGTTTCCCCCTACGCAAAGAGGAACCTGAGACTCACTGGACCAAACAACTGCTATTATGCAGCTCAACTGAGGGGCTCACCTGATGGAGAAAAGAGCTGGATGTTACCGATGCTCTAAGGACCATGGCAGAGAACAAATGAAGAGGAAAGCTTAATTAATGGTATTTGTGCAAGTGTAAGTGTGAGGTAAATACCAAGTTGTTCTCCCCTGCTGATGCAGAGATACCTTCCATCACTGCAAATTCATGAGGCGCACTGCTAACATTTGTCATTGGACTACTGCATTTTCATACTTTAATAACATGATTTGCTCTCCCGTTTTGCTCATTGAAAGGCCTGGAGAAGCTACTGATCTGGAAGCCTCATCAGCCTCGCAGCCATCCAATATGCAGATAAACCCCTTATAACAGATCTAAGTCTTCCCACAGAGTCCTCTTCTCAAAAGCAAATTGCGGGATTGCAAAACCATGACTTACACTAGTTGTACAAAATGTATAGCTATGGTATTTTTTGGTTGGTTGTTTTTTAAAAATTCCTAGCTGCCAAAGGCATGATTACATGTGAGCATCTGTTTTCTTCTTCAAATAAAACCGGAGGATCCATGCTCATGAAAGTAAGTCTGGACATATGACCTAAATGTATGCTCTTAAGGCTCAAAACCCAAAAGATAAAGAACTAAAAATCTGACTTTTCTCATCCAATCTTGTTATTTTTAGGACACTATTTGCTGGCTACTATTTTGTGCCAGGGACTAGCCAACATACTAAAAAAGAGAGTCCTTTCCCCGCACCATCTATGCTCTAAATAGAAAAAAAGCAAGAACCACAAGGATAACCCCCACTGAAGAGAGGAATAATTGAGGCCAAAAGACTCAGTCATTTACAGTAACAACCAGTAGTTGTATCGCTCACTGAGCCCAGTGCTCAATGCTGTTCCAAGACTATGCTTACCATCTTCTTAGAAATTATTTAAGTGATATTAGATATTACCAAGAAGAATTAATTACCATGACCACAGAAACAGATTTTAGCATTATGCAAGATCAGGAAAAACAAAACCAAATCCTTGATAATAAGAACCAATGACCATCAGCAAAGTCCTACTGAACTCTCCTAAGAGAGCTGGAGACTTTGTCAATCAAGCCTTGTGTGAAAAGCCTCATCATTTCCAGTAACCAGCTTTGAATGATTTAGCTAGTGGTGGCATTTTACTGAAATCCAGCTTACCAATATCCCAAACAGTGTTAACTTCACTCACCAGGAGGTTTATTTTGCTTTTTTTTTTTTTTGTAAGAAATGCACATGTATTCCTAACAAAACAACATACTACAAGCACCTAGAAAGCAAACATACACACATTTGTAAGTTATATGGCAATATATTATTGGTTTACTACCACATATCTAAAGCATATGATTCCTATGTTAAGGATAAGAAGTAGGCACAGTTATACATATTTACAGCACAAAGTACTTTCAAAGGATTAATTTAAAATCTGCAGGACACAAATATAGAATTACTGCTGTGTGAAACAGAAATTCAGTAAAACTTGTTTAAAACACTCCAAAACTTGTTTAAAACACTCCACACCTTTTTCTATGGTAAAGAGAACAGATCCCATTACAGCTGAAAATAATGGTGTAGTCAATCCATTTAATTTTTGACCATTTAAATTCCGATAGAAAAGTTTACTAAGTAATACGTATGTATAATGTACTGGTTCTCATCTGGGATGAATAGCATTTTATAGTAATGGCTTTTACACATCAAAAACAACAAGGAACTTGAAATCATACACCTGAGGGTCTAAAATGCAAGAAGAAGAGTCACTAATGCAGCAAATGATGCTCGTTACTGTTCGGTCTGCAGTCCCTGACTGTAAAGATAAACAAACCACATCACCAAAAAAACTCCAGCTACACTCACTCACCCAGCAAAGAGCCAACAAAGATGACAATTTGCACCGTGGTGGTGAAATGCCGATAGGTCTGCTCTTCGCCGTGCTCCTCGCCCTCCGGGGTGCCAGCATCACTGCTGTTCCCACCTTGCCACACCATCTGCCCGGCTGAGGCGTTCCTCATCTCCAGAGCCCTGCTGACAGCCTGGAACGGGGCATGCTCGCTCTCGTTCCTGGAGATCCAGCTTTTGTCGTACCCCATGGCTGAAGTTCCTGCCTTCCTTGCTGCCACCTAATAACCACAGGTTATTATCGAGACCTTGCCCTTAATGACTGAACGGAGCCCACAGGTAAAAAGGCGCTTCTGAGGATAAAGCCCCGTCTCTGACACTCAGAGGCATCTTCACCACATTTCTGTCTCCTGGAAAGCAGAGTTGGCTTTTCACGTTTCTACCTTGTAAATCATGATAGCCCGTACAGACAATAAAGCAGGCATTAGCTGTCCCGCATTTCTTGCTTCACAATACCACAGCTTTTCCTCAGCATGTTTTACTGCAATAAACGTGGAGGAGGAAACGACAACCCACACCACGGCTCATCTTCCCAACCCCACCAGAAGGTCACCTCGCACCCACCACGGACTCGCTCACGCGCGCGCACGCGGACATCCAAAGCCGTCTTGGAAAAGTTGATGGACCACACGCTCTGTCCCTCCACTCCACTCTTGGCCTCGGCGTTAGCTTTTCTCACAGCCCTGAGAGGGGAAAAACATCTCTTTCCCCCCGGCACATCTCCCTTCCCTCCTCCTGCCCGCTCCTCCCGGGGCGAGACATGGCTCCGTCCCTCTTCGCTCTGCGCCACGCCGGACCCTCACACAGCGTCCTCCAGAGAAGCAAAGGACTGCTCAGTGGCTTCCCCCACACTCCAGCTATTTCTCGGGGGAA
>NW_009647989.1:395836-399418 GCF_000708025.1 Charadrius vociferus
GGGCGGGGGGGGAGCAGCGGGGAGGTGCCGCCATCACGTGGGCGCGGGGCCGCCATTTTGCGCGGGAGCGCTGTGGTGGGAGGGAGGTGGCTGCGGGCAGGAGCGGAGCAGGGGGAGGCGATCGCCTCGTGGGAGTCTGAAGCTCTAAACCGGGATTTTAGAATAGGTCCGTAACTCTGCGGGCAGAATTGCAAAAGGCAGTGCTAAATTCTAGTTAATACATATTATTTGTGAAAATAGATTTTCTTTTTTACTGCATAATCTGCCAGGAAAGGCCTTCTGTAGGCATAAGTTTGGGTTTTAATTGTGCAAAAAGTGTGTATCCACATAGCGGGTGTGCATTTGCCTTTAAATTAAAGATTTTAGGAGGACGGCTAGATAAAAAGCCAAAAATAAGGTTTTTTTCAGCTGTGCCGCCTAGAAGGAGAGCTGCCCGTGAGCGTAACCCTCGCATGGCAGGGATGGGACAGACACCCCAAACCAACAAAACCTATTTTCTGTGGTCTACATCCCATCTGGGAACTCAGATGATCCAGAGAAAGAGCTGGGTGCTCTGCCCCAGGTCCAAAGCCATCTGCTGACCACAAGGAAACGGGGACGGCCACCAGCCCATCCCACCACAGGCCCGGAGGCTGCTGGCCAAACCTCTGCCTGCAGGCCCTGCCCCCGCCAGCCGCCTCTTGCTCCTCTGGGAGTCCACCAACTAGCTGCTCCAGGCTCTTGCCTAGTAATTTATGTCTTTTTCCCTGCTCCCAGCCTGGCCCCGGGCTCACTTGCCCTCCTACCCTTTCTTCTCCCAACACCTGCACCTTGTCCAGCCAGTCCCAGTTTTCTCCCAGTCGATTGCAGCTTCCACTGTGCTTTCCCCTCATCTTTTGTTTCCAGGGACTCCCGAATTGCTGCCTTTCCTTCTTTTGGTCCCCCAATGTTCCTGTGGCCGTTTTGGCCAGCCTCTGTGACCAGACTCTGACCTCCTCCCCTTCACCTCCCACCGTGCTTCCCTTCACACAGCTCCTTCCCCCTCTCTCCTGCCCTTCACCGCAGGAGACTCACCTCCCTTCATCATGCACAGGGGGAAGTGAGGGCGCACTCACATCTCACATCATTAAATTTTACTGTTGTGGGATATGAGAGTTTTAAATTTTGTCTCAGATTCTGGAAGGGAAGCTTCTGTCCAGATGCAGTCTAGCGCATGTTCGGGGCAGGTGGACTCTTCGGTGATGTTCCTTGTACTCCAGTAAATCTGTGCGGAGCCATAATATTTTTTTTTCCCCTCATGAAATAATATAATTTGGTTTACTTTATGGAAGTTTTCACAAGGCTAGCGAGCAAAGCCACAGCACTGAAAAAGGTGCCCCCTCGCCGATTAAATTTTCACACTTCTGCTGGGGTACAAGACTTCTACAAAGAAATTCTCAGAATGTTTGTATTATGATGTCATTTTTCTCTGGCATTCTTCTTGGAAACAATGAATCATTGTAGAAGAAATTAAGAGCAAAAAATGAAATAGCCTGAGGTAGGCATCTGGTCTAGAACATTTCATCTCAACTGGTTAAAATTTTGCCAAGTCATGGAGAATGGGAACCGTGGGGCAGCTTTAACAATGCTTACTGTTACCTGACCCACCCATCGTTGCACAATGTAAGACAGGAGAAGTTTCCCGTGGGCTGTGTGCCCCACAAAAAAGCCCATAATTTCTGTTAAAGAAAATTTTACTGAAGTTTCTTAATTACTTACTGCACCATATCTTCAAATTGGCAATTCTTGCTGTGTCTTTGTGTGGGAGAGAAGATCAATCCGTGGCCTAGAAACTTTTATTTCTAGTCTTTAACACAGAGAGGCTATTTATACAAATTGATAGGTGAGCATACCCAACAGCACCAGTGGGTCAAACACAGCAGTTACTTCTTAGAAGGTGCAAGAAACTAGTGGACAACTACAGTTCCCCCACCTCACATCTGACTGTGCAAAAGGAGATCTCTGTTGTTGTTAGATAAACACTACACAGCTTTGGTCATGCATTTCCCACCAAAAAAAAAAAAAAAAAAAAAAAAAAAGATGAGACAGAAAACCACCACTACTAAAAGCACACTCCAGGCATTCCCAGGCTTTGTAAGGAACAGAGAACAGCATCAGAACGGTGATAGTTTAAGATTTGGGTTTCGTTAGATACTAATGACATTATGAAACTACCAGTTATTAAGTAAATTATAATCCCAGCTGGGACCATCAGAATTACAGAAAGATAAACAAAAGTATGCATTTAACAAGTCTTCAATTTCAGAAGGACAAACTGAGGGCTGTAGAAATTATTCCCTCCTTTAGTGGTCTATTTGTAACAAAAAGTCTGTACTTGGATGTCAGGGACTAACATGAAGATCACCAAAACTCCACTGATACAAACCTTGTAAGTAAAATAGAAGCATCAGAAGATTTTTCATGCAGTTACAGAAGTAAAGAAAAATCGGGTCCATTATACTGCAACAGTAGAGATTTAAAATAATGCAAGTATGGCTCTGAAACTTACTTTACTTGTTTTCAATTAAGATGACAGAATTTTATCTTTAGGAGAAAGATAATATAATTAATGGGGATTCAGGTATGAACATGACTAGGTCTAAGGCAGAAGGAAAACTCCAAGATTCAGTTTGTTCAGTTTCAGTGGACTACAATCGTTTCCTACATTTCCTAACAAATGAAATCACTGAAGTACGTATAGTCTATAGGTGCATGGTAGCAAGCCACAGACTACTCTGGCATTTTTCTTTGCCTGGGGATTACACACCTAATAGATAGGCTCGTATGTATGAATTTACTTGGGTTTTTTTCATTAAGATCCCAAAACTTTAAAGGCTACATCATCTTGTGGCAATCCTTCTGTTCGGTAGTTACTGCATAAAGTAACTGAAGAAAAGCAAATATTTTTTTTCCGCTGTTTACTACCCTGACACCCCTCTGCTGCCTCTCAGGCACGTCCCACCAAGGGGACCTGGGGGCTGATGGGGTGCGCACAGGGTCTGGCCTGGCTCTGTGTGGGCAGCTCGACCAGCCAAAGGCTAAGGCTGCTCGTGCTCCAACTCCTAGGAGTCACTAAAGCAATCCTCCATCTTTTTAATTTCCACATGGATTTGTGGAGCCCAGCACTCTGTGAAACCCATTCTGAATTTTGTGGTTCTTTTTCCACTTTGCTAATCTTTCTCAAGGTATATATATACACATTAAAAAAAGATCAGCAGAGTAACTACTCGTATTTGGTGTCTACCTCTGCATGTGTAGATATATACCTGGGGGCATATCTCGGGGAAGTTCAGACTGGACACTAGGAAAAGGTTCTTCATGGAGAGGGTGGTGGCTCACTGAAGAAGGCAGTGGTCAGGACACCAAGCCTGCCAGAGTTCAGGGAGCATCTGGGAGACGCTCCTAGTGTTTACTTTCAGGTAGTCCAGCGGGGAGCAGGACTCGATGGCCCTTATAGGTCCCTTCCAGCTTGCTCTGTAGCACGGCTGCTCTGGGCCCGCACAGCCGTGAGGACGGGGACGAGGCAGGCGGGACCACGAGTGGCCGTAGGGGCCGAGCAGGGCA
>NW_009647989.1:399888-446316 GCF_000708025.1 Charadrius vociferus
GCCTGGGGGCCTTTATCCCTTCTCTCTCTCGGCGCCTCCTGCGCCCCTTAATCGCTCGAGAGGCGGGGCTGTCCCCCCTCCCGGGCGAAGGAGGAGCAGCAGAACGGGTCCCTGCTGTTTGGTCTGGGTGGCGGTGGTGGGCAGGTGGCTAGTGCTTTCCCGCTGGTGGCGAGTCTTTTTATTTCCAGCCCGGGGCATCTCGGCCTCTTTGCTGTTTGCCCGTTGTCCACCGCCTCCGTCTTTGCAATTAATCCTCTAGATCGGTGCCTTAGCGCTATAATTAAATGCCGTGCCTATAACTGGCGTTTTAATTAATTGTCAGGTTCGTTTTTTAAATTGCCTCTTAATTCATCCCTTAACCAACAAATTACATACCTGCCTAATTAATTCATCTCATCGGCATATGTGTTGCTGAGCTTTGAGTATTTATTATAGGCTGCGGTTTACTCAAACTGTGACTGTTTTCATGAGAACTTAATACTTTAACTTTCATTTTTATAGTTTTGGGGTTTTTTTTAAGTTACAACTAATTCATGCTCAGGTCTAGTACTCACTACTCTTTACCATTTCTCTTTCGTGTCCACAATGTCTAATTGAGGATTTTTTTCCAGCTGCATCTGTGGCACTGTTTTCCTGTACCTGGAGGTGCTGGTCACTCTTCTCAGTTCCCCAAGTTCACTGTAATCTCTCTTAACATTCTTTGTTCTTTTAGTTTCTGCAAAATGTCATAGCCCATTATGCCTTTTTCTGCTATAATCCTGAACTTAAAATTCTTGCAGAAACCTGTGACTACTTTTTGGTGGTGGTGCTTTTGTTTTTTTGTTGTGTGTTTGGTTTTTTTTGTTTGTTTGTTTTGTTGGTTTTGGGTTTTTTTTTGCATGGAGTTTGATGAAAACACTGTTAGTGATTTGCTGCATTTTCAGAAGTGTTGCAGATCTCACTCCCTATTAAATTTGTACCTGATATCCTCTTGACTTAACCTCTTCATTCCCTGTTGGAAATGCAAAGGGAAAATAGAGGCGATAGTGACCATCTTTTAACCTGTTTCTATATTTGTTATTCCATGTGGTTTTATTTCCCTACCTATCTGTTACCTTACTAAGGTCTGGGCTGGGTTTTTTTGTTTTTTGGTTGGTTGGTTTGTGGTTTGGTTTTGTGTTTGTTTTTTGGTTGGTTTGTTTTTTTTAATTAATTTTCTAATTGAAAAGAAAAAGTTTAGAGTGTTTATAAAGGGCGTATTTTACTTCACTCTGATTTTGAGTTGGCAATTTGAACCGGATGAGGAGGAAGGGCAGTACTTATTAAAATTCTCATTTATGCCAAAACCAAAAATACAAATGCAAAAAAACTACTGTCCATTTTTTTGGCCATACAGGGTATATATAAATGAGAAATTTTTTTTTATAGTCTGTTGCAATGTCAGAAAATAAAATATTGACTGGTGTTTGTTAGCGATCTAAAACAAACACAAAAGAAGCAGCATTGTTCTTATAATGAATGGTTTAATTTGTGATATTCCACAGATAACCTGTGTTACATTTATTTAATTTTTTTTGCTACTACTAGCCTACAGAAAGCAGAATACAAGGGTTGTATTATAAAACTTTTTTTGCTTAGTCTGAATCATCTTTCTAATAACTTACCTGAAGAAGTTCTACACTTATCTGAAGAAGTTCTAAAAATATTCTGGATAAACTGTGATAATTGGTGAAGCGGTTCACTGTCATTGAGCAATGTCAATACACTAATGTATTTTTTTTTTCACGGTTTGGATGGTCTAACCTGAAATCTGCCATAGCACAGGTTGTGAGAGTTGTGCGCTTTCATTAAAATAAAACCAAAAAAGCCTTTTAAATCAAAAGTTTTGTTTTCCATTTTAGATACAACAGCCTCCTGAAATTAATTTAGTTCTGCGTCCTCAGGGATTAACTGGTGATAATGAAGTGTATGCCAAAGTTGATCTGTGGGTCAAGTGTCCACATACTTACCCTGACACGTGAGTGAACATTAAAATACAGTCTTTTTCTCCAAACATTTTACTCTGTTTTCCATAGTAAAGTGTAAGTTGAAAAAAACATGTAGTTTTATGCACCAATCTTATTCTTGCTTTCCACATGTCAGTCTTTGTTAAGCCTGTGGCATTTTATAATAGGTGACTATAAAATTTGGAACCTGAATTGGATGTGGTCTCTTGTGCAGTGGAGAACAATAGGGATGCATTTGTCGGTGCAAGAGTGCAGCCCCAGTTTGTAGCTTGAAGAGGCATAAACACAGGTGTACCTGCAAGAGTCTTAGTTCCCTTTTTAAACTTTTCTGGCTCATGACCTGCTGAGAGAGGGACTGAATCTTTATTTTTAAAGCATTCTGTATCTGCTGTTCCTATTTTCTGCCGGGTTAGCCTTTTGGAAGACTTCTCCATAGAGAATGTGAAAAGAATTGCTGGTGATTAGCCCCACCAGCATTTGTTGAGTTGCAAACACCAGCATTTTGAGTTGGCAGGTAATTTCTGGGTTAAGTGTTGCTCTGTGAGCACAGTTTTGTTCAGTCTTTATGTCATTCATTGTGTCTACAGTATAACTCCCCTTAGTTCATGTGTTTGTGCTGTGGCATGAGCAGTGTACGAGGCAAGTGCTATTCCTTACCAAATGATAGCTCAGTTATACCCTGTAACATGCAATATAACAATCACTCTTTTTTTTTTTTTAATTTAAGATAGCATAGCTACAGATGTTTTACTTGTTTACTTTATTATAAACATTTTTTTAAATGTAGCTGTTGTTTATTGCACGTGTTTCTTTAGGTTTGTGTAGCCTGTATAGTGGTAGTATATTTTAAACACCTGAATGTTATGCTAGTAATGTTTTTAAAGGGTGGTTATGTAAATTACTGATTAGAGCTGAATTATAAGAGTCTGCAGGGTTTCTTTGGTAGTTCTTATGTTAAGTATAACTGACACATAATCTGTAGCCAGAAAATTCAATGGCAGGGAATATAAAACAGTATTTCTGGTTATGTTCTATATTTATGTACTGCTTACTTGAGCATTGACTAATTGCCAAGTGATTGTGAACTCCATTACTTTCCCCTCATACACCATTTTTATCAACATTCTGCGTCTTACACAATTGCTGTTCACACTTAATTTTTCTAATGAGGACTTGTTTTATGTTCTGTTGCTGTCCCCCAGTGTCCCTGAAATACAACTTAAAAATTCAAAAGGCTTGTCAAATGAGAAAATAAATGAATTAAAATCCAGACTAGCTGAACTGGCAAAACAGCGCTGTGGAGAGGTAAGAGCTTTTCACTTCCTTGAGAAATATACTGTGGACCTATATAGTTCTAAAAAAATGTGTGGTGTAATATTTGACAGCTGACTTCTGTGCCTGTAGTGCAGTCATTCCGTGCCATTATGCCTTTTTTCTACTGTGTTTAGGAATACTGACACTTGACTTCCCCTTCTCCCCCTAAGAAAAAGGATAAAAAGGGGAAGATGGAGAAATACGTGAAGCATAGAACTTATATTTGTTTTAAGGGATTTTATATGTCCCCAGGCATGTTTGGTATTAACAATACCTTTCTGCAGTTGCTTGAGGACTGAAGGGATTAAAAGAATTACTAGCAAACATGGAATTCTTGGCAAAAGCAAGATCTTACCACTATTTGAAAATGTTATAGGTGAATGCATTTGATTTGCTCAAGTTGCCTTTTAAAAAGTGAGAAATACACAGCTGAGAAAGTTATTGTATGCTGAAACGGGATAATATTCTGTTTTCAGTTTCCTAAGCCTGTCAACTTTACAGGTTTGGCATGGGTTGCTTGTTGTTCAATCTTGCCACATCAAGCCTTTTTTCCATTGGCATACCATACTTCTATTTTTATTACCAATTTTTATGCAAATACTTTCAAAAGAACTGTCTTAACCAGATATTGTTTTGTTCATTCTGTTCAATAACCAAGAATTTCCTCAACTTTTTCAGTATCTTTGGAAATTAGCAGTTTAACAGTGTATTCTGGATATTTTTTTCTTTTTTGTAATGACTGTGCTATGGACAATCAATAGACAACTTGAACTTTCTTTTTCATAAGTAACCCCTAAACCATGTGGTGATATATACTCAGTCTACTCACAACTGACCCCAGGAGAGCTATTGGCCTGTAGGACTTCAAATCCCAGTTTGATTTCTGATCTCATTAAGAGGAGCTACAAATGTGTTATAGTTTTTCCTCATGTTAATTTTTCAAAGCAAGAACAGTACTTGCTCCAGCAATGTGTAAATACAGCTGTGACTTACGTGTATGACACATTTTTCATGAATGACATATGCGATACAGTCCTGAATTATTTTCTCTCCAGGGAAAGGGGGATAACTGTTCTCTCTGCCTTGGCAGGTATTCTTTATTAAAGCGTATTCTGCAATATGGAAAATCTGAAAATACCTCAGTTACCTGTCAAACTGAACAGCAGATTGTTTGTGGTTTTTTCATTATTGAGACTCATCCTTTTTATTTATATATGTGTGCATGCGTGATTGCCCTGCCTTCTGAATAGTAACCTGGGAAAGATATTTTAGTTTGTGCATGTCAGATATATGCATATTGTGCTATTCTTTCTATTCTGAATTGCCTCCTGGCTTCATTCTTACTTTCAACCAGAGGATTCAGTGTTTGAGAATCTTCTAAATGTCAGCCTGTTACGGGCAGATGGTGCAATTTAGTTTGGCTGTTCTTTCACCTGTACATGGAAGTCTAGCTTAGTGCTGCTGCACACAGTTGGGATGCATCTTTCTGATGTACTGTTCTTTAATTCTGGAGATATGATGGTCTATTAGCACTGTGGATTGCTTGAATTAATAAACGAATGCTGCTAGAATGATGAAAGCTTAAGCCCTGACAGGTCAACAGATCATCAGTATGTACTCAGTTTAAATAAACAGTAACTGAAAAGTGATTCCAACCTTGCAGACCATGAAGCAGAATTCAGCTGAGTTTTCAATGCAAACCTTATTTTAGTAGTTGTGGTTCTATGAATGTGAAATGCTTTAAGTGGCTTTACAGTTCTACCTGGGGGAGGTCTAGTTTGCAGAGGAAGGATTGAATTTCACGTTAGCAGTGAAATAAGTATTTCATTACAGTAGATACAGTAATAAACAATTGCAAAGGATTTATTCTGTTGTATCTCATTTGTCATAATGCATATCTTCGTGAATAGAAAAATACGCCTGAAAGAAGATGAGAAAAGGTTTTTTGGTTGTGTTTTTTTTGTTGGTGGTGTGTTTTGGTTTTTTTTTTTTTAGAAAAAATATATTTGAAGTTGGCTCTCTTGCAGTATTTTTTGCTATCTTTGCTACTGTGGTCAGGGGTTTTTCATGTTACAGTTTATTAATAAGTAGCTCTGACAAAAAATACTGAAATATGGTAAATTCTCCCTGATAAGTTACAAAATCATCAGTCGCGCTGCTGCTGTATTGCTTTCTCAAATTGGGTATCATTTTAGTATTTGATCTACTTGTTCTTTAAACTGTGCATGTCATTCATATTTATTTTCTTTCAGGTAATGATATTTGAACTTGCTGACCATGTACAGTCATTTCTCAGTGAGTATAATAAACCACCTTCCAAGTCTTTTCATGAAGAGATGCTAAAAAATCATCAAAAAGAACAAGAAAGACTGGCTCAGGAGGAATTGCGTAGGGCACAAGAAGTTAAAAGAAGAGAGGAGCAGGAGGTAAGAGAAATTAAAGTGAATAAGCCTGTATTCTTAAAATAACATAAACAATCATGATTCTGTAAATCGTCCTGCATAGCCGTGGGTTTTAGTGAGTTATTAACTTGTCAGACCTGTCAGTATGAGTCTATCAATATGTACTATATAAACTATCTGCTACTGCAATTGGAATATTTTAATGATGTGGTTTTAACCTTGAGAAACATTTATGCCTGAAACAAATGTAAATGTTGATTCTTGGTCTTATGAAAATCACTTATAAAGAGGACTTTATACAAAAGTATAAGCAAATGTATATATGAAGTGTATTCCATCTTCAGCTAGGAAGCATTAGCCAGACAGATAGGTAATCATATCTTCCTTCACCCATAGGGTGACTGGAATTTTCACTATGACAAACTTCTCTAGAGCATAATAAATTTAATCTAAAGAGGCCTTGAACCTGCGTACACTGCTCACTAGAAACGAGAGGGTTCGTTTAGTCTCACAGACACTAGTAGTGTGGCATCTCCACACTGAGTATATCTATAGAATAGCTCTTTTCTTAACAGAATGTGTTTGCTTATTTCTTTGCCTTTTCTGTGTATGAAACTTTATTGTTGGGTCTGTCAGCAGAAGCAGTTTTCTTTAATCTGCAACTCTGTTCTCCTGTATCATGCAACTGATACTGTTAACTTCCTCAGGAGAGCTAACTTGACTTCTATTTTTTTATTCTTGTGAGATCCACAAGTCGTCTTTAACACTTTTGAAAAATCATCTTCAAAGCTTTTTTTTTTTTTTTTAAATTAAGGTAAGATTAGCAGTTATATTGCATGTATTGTTGCATCTCTAACAACACCAAAATTCATTTCAGCAACGTGAAATCCTTAACGAGATTCAGAGAAGGGAGGAAGAGAAAAGAGAAGAAAGAAAAAAGAAAGAGATTGCCAAACAGGTATTCTTTCTAAGCAGGCATGCAAAAACCACTGCAATAACTTTTTCCCAGGACTGTAGCATATGCTTGTAAAAACTTGAGAGATTTATGTGACTGAATTGTTCTGAACATCTTTTCTCATCCAGTGCTCCTAATAGATCTAGGTTAAAATAGGTTCTTGATTATATGGGGTTTACTTCTGGAATAAAATCAACTGTAAGAGAAAATACTTTAATATATTAGCATCTTAAGTATACTAAGATGGATATTTTCAAACAGACATGGGGAAAAAAGCTAGTATGTTAATGTTTCCAGTTTCATTGTAAAGAACTTATATTCTTGCCTATGGACAGTGCTGAAAGGCATTTTCTAAATGCCAGCACTTCTTACTCAGCCATATATGTACATTTACTGTGAAACCTATTTCTTTTGGAACTGGGTGACATTATAGAATGATAGTCAAGTACATGTGTGTTTTGAGGACAGGAGTAGTTTCTATACTCACTTGGTGGTTTTCCTGATTTATAGGAACGTTTGGAAGTAGCTGCTCTGACAAGTCAAGAAAATTCTCACAGGAGAGATGCTGCAGGATATAGAGTTGCTTCCAGTTTGAATGGGAGCTGTTTGGAACATGGAGTGAATAATAAACACCGACCAAATTCAGCTGGACGTTCAAAGTATGTCAGTTTGCATGTGGATTTTTTTTATTTATTTTTTTATTTAAACATTAGATTTCAAACTGAAAGTTGAAGGCAAGAGAGTAATGTGGTGTGGTGCTCAGCTGTTTGCTTTGGTCTCCCTCCCCCTCTTCATTTGGTGTCGTTTAACTAATTCACATGCAATGGATAACTGGGGAACTTTCCAATCAAGAGAGTCAGCTTGGCCCTTAGTTTAACTTACAAAGTATTTGGCAATCACTGGCATGAGGTGATTCAGGGTATTCAAGGTATATTCAGGGCTTACTTAGTTTCTTAAAAGTATGCAGTACATTGGCAATTGCAGAAAAAAGTTATTTTACATCAGCTAATGAAGGTTTTGGAATAGCACAATAAATTAAAGCTTGTATTCATCTCAAAGCCTTTGCTGTAAAGATATACTAGTATAAAGTTCCTTGTTGGAGAATCGGATAATGCTGACTGCATTTACACAGCAACTTACAGGAGGGAAAATTAGAGTTATTGGAGGATTCTTTTGCTGGTATGTAAGTCATCTAGGTTAGGATTGGTGAGGTTATAGGTAGGTTGTGGGTTTGGGGGGTTTTGGTTTTGGGTTTTGGGTTTTTTTATATTTTTTTTTATTTTCGTTATTCTCCCTATTCCTGTGTTCATAGCCAATATAACTGTCAAGGACAGTGGAGATACCCTGGTATTAATTTCCCTAGTTTTGATTCAGATTGTGCCAATGATTTGTTATTCGGACTGTTGTTTTAATGGAAATAGTGTATTCCTGTGATTTATTTTTTTTATTATTATTTTTTTGTTATTGTCTATAGACTTACATAATGTGAAAACAATTTTTATCAGCAACACTAGGTACCTGAAGCAGGAGTTTTTCTTTGGTCTGTCCTACTTTGACTCTTGCTGCCATCTCTTCACTTTGCCTATCTCAAGTCATATTTGGCAGTTATTTCTGTATGGTGTTTGATAGTCCATAAATCTTTCTTCCTATCTTCTTGCTAATCTTAGTATAACAAAACGAGACACTGCCTGTGCTTGTGGAAAAAGGTAAGCGTCTCAAAAGTTTGTTACTATGCTTTAATGCAGAACACCTACAATGGACTTAGATTAACTTTCCATACAAATTCCTACATTATATGTTCTTATTTTTAAAAAAATGCAAAGTTACTTATTTTAACAATAGTGAGAATAATCAAAAAGGATTTTGAAATGTTGAAACTTCTCATGATGTCATGTTTGTAGAGTTAAGCAAAAGCTAGATGTATTTAGTTTTCTGAGATCTCTTTTCAGAAGAAGAATGGTACTGTATTTTTATCTGTTTATGAAACCTGGAATTTTGGCTACTGGAACACAAACTTCCAGAAGATTATTAAAATCTAAAATATTTTCATTTATAAAATATCGTTGAATTCAGAAAGCCAGATGCTTTCTTTGTCTATTTTTCTTTACACAGCGCTTGTAAGAAGTGCCCTGTGGCATGTCCTTTCTATGTAGCACTTCTTTTTTCCTTTTTTTTTTAATAAATTCAATATTTTGAAAGAGCTTCTACATTACCCTTCATATAGACCTGTGATCTTTATATGTGATTACATTTATTTGGAGGATAGTCTTGCAGTGGTGATATTTCTATTAACTTTGAAATAGATTGTACCAGGAAGTAATGGAGGTTGATTTGGGTTAGTGGTCTTGAGTTCTTTCTGATCTCACGCGCAGCTCCTATATGCATGTGAGAAGAAACACCATAATCATACTTAATTAGAAAGCTTTTGCAAAACTTCCCTTTTCTTGAAGGAGGAGTTTAGAGTAGTAAAGAAGGCAAACAGGAAACCCATTTTAAATTAGGAAAAATAATTAAGCTAAAACTGGAATGAACTTCCAAAATTGCATTTATTTGTTTTTTGTAGTGTTTTGAAAGAGAACACAAATCAAGTCAAACTTACATATTTTTCAGAACTGTAGTATGGTTACTGTGAGTGTCATCCTAAGATGCAGAAGTACTGAGGTTTGGATTCAGCTTCTGACTTTGAATATCGAGACCCAGCGCAGCCTGACGTTGCTGCTAAAATGCTGGATTTCTAATGAAACACATCTGCACTCAGTAGCTTAGAAATTAATGGCTGATACAACTTGATGCAAAAGTCTCTGAAAGCTAATCCTCTTGCAGAGTTGGTGTCTTTAGGGACTAGAGACTGCAACAATTCTGTCTTTTTGAGTTGGAGAAAAATGTTCTGTTCACATTGCAGACGAGAACGCCAGTTTTCTGTTAGTAATAATGAAGAATCCCCTGGAAATTATGAAGTTTTGAACTTCAGCACAAGTGGTTCTGGACAACTTATTGTCCATAAAGGAAAATGTCTAAGTAAGTAAAATTAAAATTGCAGCTTGAAGTACTGGGGTTTGAGCTGTTGTTCTTTTTGAGAGGAAAAACTTAAACAATGTTAACAGGTACAAGCAGCAAGGGTGGAGATAATATTGTTGTGGAGTGTGAAATGTCACAGTAGAGTGTGAGAGAGTAATAGGAAAAGTTACTTTGTGGTAAATATTTTGTATTTTCATAGGACTACTCTAAGTCAAAAATTTGCTTTTCCAGGTACAATTACATAACTGAATAGCCATACAAAGAAAAAAAAAACCCAAAAACCCCAATTTCTTAACATTTTATATTCTCTACACAACTAATATAATAGCTGCTGATAGCGATGGCATAAAAGCAGCAATTTTATTGAAAACATAAATGCAGGCAACAATAGGAGACTTTCAGAGCTGAAAGGCCTCCATGAAGTGCCCATACGAATGGACTATCAAATGTTTTCATTGTCTGTTTTCAACCTAGTAGTTCCTCTGTGGCAGTATGAACAGCCTAAAAGACTCTGGAGCAAAGAGAATTTTATTGTTTTGCAGTTTGAGGATGAACAGTTATGTTATTGTGTGTAAAAGAAATTCTTTAAAAGGTGCAGCCATTTTTTGCCACTGTGCTACTGCTTGCATTTGACTACTGCGACATAGCATTCAGTCTCATCAGACCTGGTATTTTCTGTACCTACCGTGTAGGTATGGATCTTATTTAGTTCTAAGTAGGGTTGTGTTTCTAAAATTGTAGAAAGCGGGCTTACTGGCGTTTATTTAGTGTTTGCATGAGCTCTTGTCAAGACCTTAGAAACAAAAGAAGCCATATTCCTCTTCTCTGTCTTTATGTATAGGCAAGGATGAACAGCTTGGTAAATCAGTCTACAATGCCTTGGAAATTCGCAGTGGAGACTTTGTTTTAGTATATGAGTGGGTTCTGCACTGGCAAAAAAAGATGGGAAAGTTTCTTACATCACATGAAATAGAAAAGATTGAGAAGTGTAAGAAACAGGTAATGCCCATATTTTGTATCTGGCTTAATAAAGGTTGGGTGGGGTTCAGTGCTTTTCTTGGGGCTGCTAGTTTAATATAAACTTGAGAGGGTGGTGATGAGCTTGAAAATGCTCGTGTTTAGAGAATCCGCACCACAGAAGAAGATGGAAGTATTGGGGTATTCAGGAGTTCATTTACAATAATATAAATGCAAGAAAGTGTATTTGCAAGTATGCATAAATAAAATATTAACATTCTGAAGAAAGAGGGAATCAGGCTTACCTGGCAGAAATCAAAGTTGTTCTTGCCCCTTGTGTGCAATACTTCCTTTTCAGAAAAGGATGAGAATGTCATATATTTTATATATATTTTGTATATGTATATGGTGTGTTAATGAGATATGACACAATGCATGTTATGTTGTGTTTTTCTAACAGCTTCAGGGTGCAGAAACAGAGTTCAGCTCACTGATGAAGCTAAGTCACCCAAACATAGTACACTATAAATGTATGAACCTTAAAGAACGGGACGATTCGATTGTGGTGGACATTTTAGTGGAGCACATAAGCGGTTACAGCCTTTCTACATACTTATACAAAGAGACTCCAGTTCCAATTGAGCAGTTGCGCCATTACGTGACCCAGATCTTGTCAGCTCTCGACTACCTGCACAATAATTCAGTAGTGCACAAAGTTCTTTGTGCTTCCAGTATCCTGGTAGATGCTGAAGGAAACATCAAGGTGACAGACTACAGCATTTCCAAACGCTTAGCTGATATCTGCAAAGCAGATGTTTTTGAGCAAACCAAAGTTCGTTTTAGCGAGGATGGTCTTCCCAGCAAACCTGGAAAAAAAGGAGATATATGGAGTCTGGGCTTGCTTCTGCTTTCACTCAGCCAGGGCCAAGTAACCAAGGAATATCCAGTTGCTGTTCCTACCAATTTACCTGCTGACTTCCAAGACTTTCTGGAAAAGTATGTTTGTTGCATTCCTCTACCTTTTTATCTTTAATTTATTTTTTTTTTAAAGACTTGAACAGTTTTTTTCAAAGAACAGCTAAATCCCCCTGTGTCGCTAGTCATAGTTTTTAGAGAAGAGGTGATTGCTCACTCACGGCTCAGACTGCCAATCTGGGATTCGGGAGAACAGGTCTGGTGCTCTCTTCTTCTCTGCCCTGCCACCAGCTTTGTGTGTCACTGTGGATAAGTCATTTAGCCTGTCTTTGCTTCTGATTCCCATCTGAATGATAAAGGTGATAATTTCTTAAATATAAGGAGACGTCTTTGAACATTGAGGCCTGATATGGAATAGAACTTTGAACAGTTCTCTTCTTGGTTTGCTAACAGATGTGTTTGCTTGGAAGATAAGGAAAGATGGACTCCACAGCAGTTGTTACAACATAGTTTCATAAACATTCCACGAATGAAAATTCCTGTAGCTGAAGAAAATCTAGATGGTAAAAAACTTGGTTCTTTCTGTATTCCACTAAATAAGCGGACTACATGCCTGTAATAATAGAAAAACTGAGATGTGCTAGAGCTTCACAAGACTGCATAAATGTTTTACGTTATCTATACCTAGGAGTTAAAGACCATATTAGCTTTTATATCTATGACTAGCTGAGGCAGAGTGACTGCTGTTGTCTCATCAGTAGAAGCAGCTGATGCTTTAATTAAGCCCGTAAATTCATCCGCCTCCTGCACGGTGTAAATGTCAGATGTAACTTTCTCCTTGGAAGATGCTGTTCCAATGAGACTTCTTCCCTCATTATGTTCTTGTTTAGAATCAGTTCCTTTGTCCAGCACAATTAATGTTGGTAATTAAAAACTGTATTAAGGTTTATGCTTATACCAGAGCTTAACTGTACACAACAGAGCACTTCTGTACTTTAGGTTTAAGTTGCTCTTGAAGTTATTTAGGTTTTATCTTCATGATGCTTACCTGATGGTCCCTTGTGCTTTATCCCCATGCCCTCATCCTGACAGTGGTGGTAATTTTGATGTCCTTGTTACAGATTCGGCAGGTATAGATTGCATCGAGACAGTTGTGCCCAGCAGTCGGATATCCAGCGCTTCATTCTTCACAGAAACACAGAGACAATTTTCACGCTACTACAATGAGTTCGAAGAGCTAAAATTACTTGGTAAAGGGGCTTTTGGAGCAGTCATCAAGGTATGGGATCAAAATTATTTCCCTCTATCAAATAATTCTTGGTGATGTTTGTTTTCTCTGAAGCAAAACAATATATTCAATGTCTGCATGGTTTTATTTATTATTTTCTACTGTCCTGTGCCTGTGTTGTGGTTTTTACCTGCAATTCAATAGGCTGGTAAGTTTTGCGAGAGATTTCTGGAAGGATTGTAGTTGTTTCCCGGATGGAAGGAAAACTTCTATGCAATCATTCTGTTTCTGGCTCTACTTGGTGAGATGTTTATAAGCATTTGACTTCAGATTTATTTGAATTTTGCAGGTGAGAAATAAGCTTGATGGTTGCTATTATGCTGTGAAACGTATCCGTATAAACCCTGCCAGCAAGCAATTTCGGAGGATTAAGGGGGAAGTAACGTTACTTTCCCGCTTGAACCATGAGAATATTGTGAGGTATTACAATGCTTGGATAGAAAAACATGAAAGCCCTGTTCCCACTGTGTCATCTGAAACAACTGAAGGGAAAAGAATGCCTACCAAAGCTGGTCTTTTCATCCCAGCCACTGAGGAGACAAATGATGTGGAAGCTAATGCTCCTCCTCCGGTTTTGACAAGTTCAGTTGAGTGGAGTACTTCATGTGAAAGATCCTCCAGCAACAAATTCAGTGGAGCTGATCAGGAGTCCAGTGATGACGATGATGATGGTGATGGGGTGTTCTCACATTCATTTTTGTAAGTAGGCTTCAGTATTGGCACTGTAGGGAGCATGAGCAGAGTTGTTTTTTCCAAGTTTGTGTCTCTTATCATTTTCACCTCTTTTGTCAGAGGTAACTCGCTGTATTTTTGTGCTATCCTCTGGTTCAATAACAGTGTATTTGCCAGCAGTCAGATAGACTCCCACAAGGGAGAGGAAAATTTGTAGCTAAAAACTGTCAGTGTAAGAGGAAAATTTTGATTTAGGCTTCTTAAAGTTTCTTATGTTTGTGTTAGAATGCATAATTGTACTTGATGTTGCACTGTCTTTTCCAACCTTAAGAGTAAAGTTTTTAATAAAAAATAACAGAGAAATATTAGAACCCTGAAAAATATATTTTCCTTTCTTTGTTGTTTTGATTTTTATAAACATATTCCGTACCTGCTTCTGGGGTATAGAGTGGTTCTTTCACTCAGTGTTTTTTTTGTTTAAGCAGGCAAGTAAACTTATTTCAGTTTCACTTATTAAATATAGAAATTAAAGGAAAAGTATATAGTTGCATCAGTAAAATTTAAGAGACTGGGCATCAAAGGAAGTATTGCTTTGCAAGCAGGTTACTTATTTTGGTTTGGTTTATTCTCGTTTTTTTTTGTTTGAGGCATATGGAAGGTGTTCAACAGAAGCTTAGATTGTCTTTTTTTTCCACAAATAGTTTCCAGATTTCTTAGTGAATATTTCTTTGTAATATTTATTGAAGGAAAACCAAAACTTTTGGTTTGTTTTTTTTCTCTTCTTTAAACAGGCCAACCACAGATTCTGAAAGCGAAATAATTTTTGATAATGAAGATGAAACCAGTAAAGATCATCCTCCAGTAAGTATAAAGATAAAGCTAGTGGAAATGAAAAGATCATAAAATAGTCTTTGACAAGCAAACAGTTCAGCTCGGAAGTTTTGTTTCACTTCTGCTGTAAGCGCAGAACCATATAAGGTCGTGTTCCATCACAGTAAATGTTGTGCCGTCATGAGCTGCATTCCCTAGAAATCATAGTCTGATACAGCTAATCTGGATTCTGTTTCCCATAGCGTACATTGAGTTAAATATGAGTTGCACTTTATAGTCAATAGGCTGGTTATTGCAAGTTTAACACTTCAGTGTGTACGTGATTTATCAGTTAACCGTATGGATTGCCTTACATCATCTGGAAGTTGAAATTCTGTTCTGCTTTTAGATATATTTGCTCATGCTAGCCACTTTCTGAAAGTGATGATAATACATGTTGCTAGCAGTCAAAAAGAGATGGGAAGTAAGAATAATGTGTAAGGTTTTAGCTGATTATAAGATTTTGTATCACAGCACTTGCTGTGAACAGTCAGTGGACTGTATAACAGGAAAGCTAATGCACAGTTTTTTACAGTACCTAGAATCTGTTATTGCCAGTCCTGATGATCTGTAAAATGCTTCTATTAAAGCTTCATCTGATTCCTCTTTCTTTTGTAATGTACATTGTCATCAAAAAGCTTTAAATACATCATTTAATCATATGGCAGTGCATTTTGTCATTATATGTATACACGATATCAAAACTACTGGCTGAGGAGGAATGATGCATTTATTAATTGTATTAAGTAAACTTTGTATATTTTAGTTTCAATATATTTTTTTTTTAAATGTGATATACTTTGAGATTTAAGTTGCATCCATATCTTCTGGAATGTTTTTCCTCCAGTGTCTAATGATGGCAAAATGCTACTTCTCACTTTGAAAATGAGAGTTGGGTCACACCCGTTTTTCTACTTTATTTAGAAGCAGTGGCATTACAAAAATGTCCGTATATTATTTTGCTGTTATTCAAACCTATCCATAGAAGGTGGGTTCTCATCAATGTGTTACAGCCATTAAAAAGTACTAGTATGCATAAAACTTCTGGATGGCTTCCTGTAGCTAACTGTTCTGTTACTTTTATTGCGACAAAGGATGAAGAAGACAATGAGAGGAATAGCCGTGGAGGAGAAGACAGGGCACCAGTCATTCAGACAGTGCATTACCTGTACATTCAGGTACAAATGTGCTTGCATTTTCAGATAAAAAGATACTGTTTATTCCAGCCTGCAGAGAGCAATTGCTGGTTTTCATGAGAAAAGTTATGACCTTTAAAAAAAATGCAAATGAGACTAAGTTCAGTGGTGGTTTTCTGAAAGGCTTAGCTGGTGGAAGGCAGTGTACAGTGCACATGGCTTGTTATGCCTTCTGAGACTCCATAGTTGTACCTGGAGAGAGCAGAGTTTTGTAGTGCCATGGTGTGTCACGGGATCACTGTTCTTGCTTGTGTGCGAGTAAAAGTTAGCAACTCCTGACCTAACCTTAGAAAAATCCAACCAGCCAACCTTTTTGAGTCTGTGCCTTCCAAAGCACTTTTGCCTTGTGCTTGTTACTTGTTTAGAATATCCATCCTGACCCCCTAATGCTGTAGGCTGGTGTTCTTGAGTTTGGTTGTGGTGTTAATTCCCAATACGGAGTTGAAATGTGCTGTGTTAACTTCCAGGGGTGAAGTTGTATTTCACAGTTGTGAAAATTTCCTCATTCTCTTCAAAGGCATTATATTGTGTATGCGCTTTCTTTTAACAGAAAACAGTAATTTGCAAAGCCATTGTATGGTCCTAACAGTAGGCACAAAATAAAATTCTCACAGGTTTGCAACTTCAGGCTTTACTATTGACAATATCTCCTTTGTGTTAGCAGTTAGACTGTTTCTGGGAGAAGTCAACTATTGTAGCTAACTGTTCTATGGTGATGTGCAATTTTTTACAACAGACTTAATGCTAGAGCTTGTCTGGAAGTAAGATACAGTTAGATGGAATTAGATTTTAATAAGCTTGTTTGCATGGGCCCTGTACATTCATAATATAAGCAGTTAAGACACCAAGTAAAATAAAGCCAGAGATTCTGTAAAGCATGGCTTAAACATGCATTATGGTTCGTTTCACCTTGTTTTTAACGTTTATGTTAGAGAATATACTACTCTACAGGCTTGTACCGTTGTCCCAGAAAATGGGATAGGACCCATAAGTGAATTCATGTTTTTAGCTAAGAGACAGCTCTTGGGATAATTCCGAACAGCTGAATGTTTTGGTGATATTGTTTGCTGTGTTTTAACTATGTGTTACAGAACCAGCCTTTAATATGCACACAGATACAAGTTTCTGATGGTCTCTTTTCTTGACAAAACTGCTCTTTCTTCCTTCTGTCCCCTACATACGCAAAAATGAAGATGGAGTATTGTGAAAAAAGCACGTTAAGGGATACTATTGACCAAGGATTATATGAAGACACCAGTCGGCTCTGGAGGCTTTTCCGAGAAATTTTAGATGGGTTAGCTTACATCCATGAAAAGGTCAGTAAATATGACAGTTATGACCTGTCTATAATATCTATGTTATGCCTCTTTCTCTATGGGTTTCTTGATATTCTACTCATTTTTGGGTGTTTGTTAGCAAGGTTTGTTCCTTGCCCTTTCCATTATTAATCCGTTCTAGGTGTTTAGAGCATTTTATTATAAACTTGAAATTTTGTAATGAACCACTTCAGATTTTTTCCTTTGTCACTGTCGTGGTGACCACATTTAAAAATGTTTTGTTAGGTATCTGGTAGCACTGAAAATTGTTTCTAGCTTCTGGGCTACAGACTATGGTCTTACTTCAAAGTTAATCATCAGTGACTAAATGCAGTAGATTTCCACCTGTAATAAAAGTAGGTGATATGATTTTCCAGTCTATTATAAAGAGAATTTTATTTTCAATTGTGTTTATTTTTTAATATTCTGTGGGTTTCTTTTTTGTTCTCCTGCTGTAATAGGGAATGATCCACAGAGACTTGAAACCTGTGAACATTTTTTTAGATTCAGATGATCATGTCAAAATTGGTGATTTTGGTTTAGCTACAGATCATCCAGCAAATGCAGTAAGTACAAGTGAAAGTGAATGAAAAACCTTGAATTTGATGTTGTAATAACACAAAAGATGAAAATAAAACATAAAAGCATAGTGCTTATTGAACTTTATATTGTGAATGCCATAAACGTGTTTATTTCTAAGGTTTTAGAATTAAACCATGTACTGCCAACCAAAGCAACGAGAAAAGCCAATAGAAGCATTTCAAGTGTCTGTTTTCCTGATTTCAGGTGGTCTCTAAACAAGACGAAAATCCCTCTGATAGTTCTGCTATGTCTGACCCATCAGGTTAGTTTACATGGTAGCTTGTTTTAAATTATTTTAAACAAACACTTACATTTGGCAGTCTTGTATACTCTGTTAGGACTTCCATTCATTCTTTGAAAATAGAACCTTTTTTTTTCTTGGGGGGAAAACAGCCAACCACCAACTTTTGCATAGATATGTTACATATAATCTGGCAGTTTTGACTGTTACCTAAAAATGAATTTGCTTCCACTGCTTGCCTTCTGCCATAGATCAGTGCTTTGCTCATGGCGAGGTATATAGAGATCCTGTATAAATGTTCCATCTGCACTTCTGTTCTCTTGCCTGTACAGGCCAATTTCAAGATTTCAGGGATTTGTGTTTGGTTGGGGTTTTTTTGACACCTTCCACAACAGGCTGAATTTTGTGTTTAAAGAAAACTTTAGTATGTTGTGTGTCTTAGGATGAGTGTAATGGAAGTGAAACTTAGTTGTATCATTTGCGTGCTGACCGACTACAATTCTGTAAAGCAGTCGATAGGTTTAGATGCTTTAGACAGACACAGATACTTGACATGTGAAGGTAAGAACTGTCTGTTCTGCAAACTGTTCTTGACTGGGTCTCTCGCAATAAGGAGTGCATTCCAACCTAGAAGAAATGAGGACAGAAGATGAGTGAGTTGGTTTTTTTTCCTTGACTTTTGACGCTGCATTTCTCTCCCACTTTCTGGAAACTAGTACTCTCATCTTTTGCCACGTAGGTAATTTGACAGGGATGGTTGGCACCGCACTGTATGTCAGCCCAGAGGTCCAAGGAAGCACAAAGTCTACATACAATCAGGTACGATTAAGTAGACCTAATAAAAAGTTATCGTGGAATCTAAGGTCCCAGCTACAATTTAGGTCATTCCTGGTCTACAAAGGTGAATTCAGGGTGGAAAAGGGTGTGGTGGGACTGCTGCGATGGACAAGGGAGTGAGAAATATTCCTCTGAGAGGAGACCAAGGGTGGAAGGATGTGGGCAGGTCAGTTTTTCTACCGGTGCTGTGATGATGATTAGGTGCAAGCGACTTCAAGTTGAAAGTAGGTAGTCACTGTAGATCTTACAGTCTTTAGTTAAGGTAAAATGTCATAATCAGAAATACATATTGCTCTCCTGGATTCCTAGACTGTGATTTTGGGAGGTGGGGGTGCATTTTTTTCATCAGAGGATCCTGTTTGTAGGCAGAGATGAGCTGAATTTCAAAGCAAGAATGCTTTCAAAGTGGAAGGGAGACTTTTTATGTCATGGTAGTGCTGTGATGATAGAAGGCATTAAAGTCTAACAAATCGTAATGGATTGTGTTATTTAACAAAAACTTAAAACCAAACAAAACAAAGCCACACCAAAACCACAAAAAACCACCCCTCTCTCTGGCTGTAATATACTGTGAAATTTAACCAAAATGTTATTTTTTTTTCTCCGCTATTATCTTCTGCAGAGAATTCACAGGTATTACATTTAAGTTTCCATTTATTTCTTCCTTAGAAAGTGGACCTCTTTAGTCTGGGTATAATATTCTTTGAAATGTCTTACCATCCCATGAGTACTGCATCAGAAAGGATCTTTGTTCTTGGTCAGCTAAGACTGGTAAGTGTACACGTGTAAAAGATAACAAACTATTTCATGCACAATATTAGTAAGAGAAGTAAAAGGATGCAAACCAGCAAAAACATTTCCATGGGGAGTGTTTAAAAAAAGAGAAAAAAGTTATAGGATAGATAATGAAAAGTGAAGAATAAAACTGGAGCTGGTACTGATATTCCCTTAATGCACTGGGGATTTCCTAATGGTATTACCATCAGTCAGTGTAGTTGATAAATGCCTGTGATTATGGATTGTGTCTTCATTTCAGAAGACATCATAAAAGCATTTGAGTGACACTCTTTTTTTCCTTTTAGCTCTTCAAACTAAATTTGCCATGCGTTTTCTGTTCGGCCTTGGTTTTTTTCCCCATGGGCAATAAAAATGCTTAGTTTCTCTGTATAAATATGTAGAACTTAAAAATAAGACTAATTGCAGGAAGCTGGACTGCCTGTTATAATTCAAATGTGGGTTTTGTTTGTTGTTGTTGTTTTTTTTTTTTATAGCCCAATATTGTATTTCCTCAAGACTTTGATGAAGTCAAGAATGCAAAGCAGGTAATTTTTAAGACATTTTAACTCTTAGGTAATCCCTGTCAAGAAACGTTAATTATTATTTTTCCCACTTAATTTTAAATTAATAATCTCTGCCAAGTTCTTATTACATGACATTAGAAAAAAGTAAGAAAAAAAATCTCAAAAGAATATACTAGGTTGACAAGGAAATATACTTACCCACAAAATGCCCTGAGCACAGTCATAAAGAACTGCGTACCTTTTAAGCTCTGAGGGACAATTTTCATTTTTTAGGCTCATACAAATGGCAGCTACATTGTTTAACCCTTAACTTAAACTTTTGAAATCTGCATCACAGAACAGAAAGAGATGTGCAAGCTGAATTGACTGCTCTGAGTTTGAGAAGAGCTGTTCAAGATGCTTCTATGGCAGAGGAATGAAGTAATAAGGAGCAACGTAATCTTTTCTGCACCACGTAGATAATTTTATCATTGTGCTAGCGGACTCTTTCATTGACCATTAGCTTTTTGTATGTTATGCCTGTGGAACAGCAATCTGCCTGTTACTAGTACTATAAAAATGTTTCTTGTACGGTTTACTGAAATATGCAAGGAAGATTCCCCCTTCTTTAGTATCTGTAACTCTCAAATCTTTCTTGTGCATATGATTCTGTTTTCTCTTAACTTTGTTAATAAAGGGAGGCCAGAGGTAGCATAACATAGAACAACAAAAGGATAGTACATGTTTTGTCATCCCAAGAGATACATTTCTAATAATTTTTGTGATTTAGTAAATTTTATTCAGATAATACCACAAAAAAGATAGTTGGGATGTAATAAGCAAAGAATATCCACACCAAAGATTCAGATCCAGCTTTCTTTCTACACCCTGTAGGGTCTCATAATTTTTTTATTAATGTATGTGACTAAGAAGTTTGTTGTAAATACTGCTAATGTATAACATTTTTCTAAACTATAAAATTTTGATTTAATTTGTAGAGGTCAGTTATTACATGGCTTCTGAACCATGATCCTGCAGCACGACCAACAGCTGTGGAGCTGTTAAAAAGTGAACATCTTCCACCACCACAAATGGAAGAGTCCGAACTCCACGAAGTACTCCACCATACCTTAGCAAACGTGGATGGAAAGGCCTACCGGACTATGATGAGTCAGATATTTTCACAGCGTGTATCTCCAGCTATAGACTATACTTACGACAGTGATATGCTGAAGGTTTGTAGGTGTTTAGGGGATGTGTGGGGTTATTTTCCTGTGTTGGATTTACAAAGAAAATTAAAAAAAAAAATAAATCATGTTTCTATGGGTAAACTCGTACCGCATTTGAGAAAATTGCATTATCTCTTAAGATTAACCTTCATGTTAGTTTCCATTTAAAGCTACAGATCTGTACTATGTGGGCTTGAATATAACCACTTCCTGTTTGAACCGTACATTCATTCTTCATCAATGATGAAATGAGTAGTGTTTCATTGTAGCAGCTAAAGCTTTCATCTTCTGTCCAAATGATTACTTTCTTTGCTCTTAATTTCTGTCAAACTAATGGTACTTGCATCTGACTGCCAACAGAATGTGTTGCCTGTGACTGTTTTCTTCCCTTTCTAATCATGGCAATCAAAGTAATTCTTCTTGGTTTCTCAACTCTTAAATCTTTCCAAGTCTAAAGAAATACGAGGTAACACAGTACAGTGAGGCTTTGTATAGCTGTAGTTATTTTTATTATGTAAGCATTACAATTTATTATAGCGGGACGAGATATCAGAATGCTTATTGCCTATATTACATGGAGTGTTGATGACATATGAATTATATATGTACTTTTTATTTGTGATGGTTTCAGGGTAGTTTTTCTATTTGGGCAGCCAAGATACAGCAGCATGTGTGTGAGATTGTCAGCCGGATATTTAAAAGACACGGTGGGTGTGTTTACAAAAGTTGTTCATTTCCTTTTTTGTGATTGAATGGATTTAAGAGAATTGAGTGGTTTTACTGCTGTCATACGAGTCCAGAAAGTATGTTCAGTAGTTGCATATCATTTGAAGTTTTCCATTGTTTTTTGCTGTTATTTTGGCATCCCAGTAATAGCTGTTAACTTCAAATCTGAGTGATTTAAAGTTTCTATAGAAAGAGCAGTGAAAATCTTAATTATATCTTTGAATGTATTTGTTCTGATAAGTCTGTCTGAGCTTTGAGAGGTAGGGCATATTATGTACAATCCAGATCTAAACATAAGGATAGCTCTATGGTGAAAGACCAAGCATCCATGTAGCACAGTAACCTCTCTCTGAACATAGCCAGGATGGGAATGGTCTCAAGAACGTGGAAGCAGAGAAAGCGTATAGTGGTACTTGCAGTGATGCTCCTCTTAGCGATGATTTGCTGCATAGGAACTTCCTGAGCCAGAGGTGGTATCATGATGTTTAATAGTCTTTGGTTTTTCTTTCCAGGACTCTATCCAGTCATTAGTAATAGTATTTGTTTAAAATGAGTTTTTAAGATAGGAAGAAAATTTATGAAATACTGTAAATTGTATTGTTTTATAGGCATTCACGGTATTAATTTATATAAAATGGAGAATTTTAAAATAGAAACTAGGAGGTTTCCTATTATCTCGTAATCTGATTAAGCATGATCAGGGTTTGGCAATACAAAAGAAAGAGAAACTGAGAAATGTGAAGTCAAGTAGGAAGTTACTTCCCCTCCCCCTATTTAAAGATTGACAGACTTTGGAAAATGTTTGTCAGCATTTTGGAGACTGCAATGTTTTCATTCTTTCGGAAAAAAAAAAAAATGGTTTTTTTGGATATATATTTTTTTCTGTTAGATTGTATCTGCCACCTGTAATGGATAGAAGCATTTCTTTGTGTTTGGGGCTGCTTTTTTCCTGATTTAAATGCTTATGTTGAAATCTAATTGAAGACGTGAGTAAAGCTTTTATAAAAAAAAATAGCTGTTTGAGAATCAGTAGACAAAACAAATGTATTTTTCAATGATTAGTGATTTTATTTTTAATAGTAAGGTTTCAATGAAGATTTGATTTATACAGATAGATGATTGCAAAATATAGTCAGAAAAAAAATTGTGTTTATGAGGTTTTAAAAGTGAACCATAAACACTTGCAGTATGTTTTTGAGATGCAGGTTAAAACATGTCTGAACAATACTTATTCTCTGTGGAAGTACCTCTAGACCAAAACAGTACTACTGGTATCTGCAGAGTTTCTCATCTGTTTCGTATGCCAGCTTTTGTGAAGGCTGGTGTTTAAAGAGGGAGGGCAAGGTGAGGATTCTGCTGGGGCTGTGGCATTTGCAGTTCTCTTTCTCTCACTGCCTGCTGAGCCCAAGAAGTGTGCAAGATAAAACATCAAAGTTTGTTTGATGTCTGTCTTTAAATGGTGGAGGAGGAAAGTCTATTAACAACACTTACAATAATGTAATTTTTGAAAGATATTGGTTGAGATACACTCTGCAAGGTTGTTCATGAGCTTGTAAAAAGCAGATGCCACTTCTGAAATGGGAGATAATGGTATTTTACTGGTTTTGTGCAGGAGCCATCAAGCTGCATACTCCGCTGCTAATGCCCAGAAATAAAAAATTATATGAACATAATGAAGCTTCGTATTTCATGGATCACAGTGGGATGCTGGTAATGCTCCCTTATGACCTCAGAGTAAGTAGTATCATCTCTACAGGCAAAGCTGGGTTTGAAGAGTGCGGTGGTGTTTGTAGGTACCTTTGGTTCACTGGTAACAAATGCGGTTTAGGCTTATACTTCTGACTACTGAAACAATGTATCTTTCAGTGTCTGTTCCTGTATTCCTTAGTGCTGTACTCCTGGTCTTGATAGCTGGAGCCCTGAACACAAAGGAAAGAAGTACATGTTACTCTCTTTTTTTAAAAAACATAGGTGAAAATAATGCCATATGATAAATGTGTGATCGATGTCACTGCTGCGTTTTTTTGGTTTGTGTGTGGTGGTTTAGGCCAAATCAGCTACGGGGGACCTGGGGAACCCCACGTGGGACCGACAGATGCTCACCTCTACCCCTCTTCAAAGACAGAGGCAGAGGAGGGAAGAAGAGATGTATGAGTTTAGAAGGAACTAAACTACTTTAATGAAATATTAATAATAAAATAAAAAGAAATAATGAAATATATACAAAACCACATCAAGCTCCTGAGATGACAGTCACGACACTGGCTGTCACTGAGGCAGTCCCAGGCTGGACTCAGCGACAGACAGGAACTGGATTCCAGATCTCCATTCAGGATTGGGATCAAAGGCAGACAGACAGACAGAGTCCTCCTCAGACATCGGCCATTGAAGGAAGAGCGAGCCGACCCTTTGATCCCTCAGTTTTTATACTGAGCATGTTACTGAACAAAACTGGTTCCGTTTTACCTCAAACCAGGACAGTGTTTTTTTTCTTGCATATAATAAGAGACAAGAGTTTTCCAATGGCCAGTGAAAATTCTAATATTCCCATCCCTTTCTATCTGTGAGTCTTTGTAGAGAGTGTGGGTAACAGGCTGCCCAGTTCAATGTTCCTCAAACAGGTGATGTCAAGGATCATTCTGCTCCTAAGAGGAAGTGCTGTTTGCACAGTTGAAATTTTGCTGTCTGAGATTCCTCTATCAGTACCACCCAGTTATATGCCATATTGGCCTAGTTAATTGCCTTGCATTTTATTTAACGCCTAAATGCTTTAAGTTATATGGTTTTTTGTTTATTATTGATGGTTAAAGAACATGACTCTATATTCCATTTCGTTAATTTAAGTTCAATTTAACTCACCCTTCCTTTGCATTTATAATGTCAAGCTATACAGTATAATTCACAGTTAAGGATTTGTGCAGGATCTACAAAGTTGATCTTTCCGTTGGAATTACTTGTTTTAGAAAACGTGTTGACCGAAGATTTGTTAAAAAATTCTCCTTTATATCTTTACATAAGCAGCAAAATACCTGTTTGTACATTTTAATAGACTCATAGTCAGTTTGTGATGTTTTGCATGTATTAGAGTGATTAAAAAAGGTCCTTGTGTACTTCTCCAAGCTCTTCTAGGAACTTGGGGGGTTGGATGTTTTTGTTTAAAATTTGCAACAAGGATGATTAGATGAATATTACTTGGATATGGCAAATATTTAAGGCAGTATTACATGTGTGAGAGTACAAGTGTTACTGCACAGTAGTAATTCATATCCAGTGTCAGAGTCTAGTCAGACTGAATGTTTTGTTTCAACAATTTTCATGTATTTTATTTTTCAGATTCCTTTTGCAAGATTTGTAGCTAGAAATAACATATCAAACTTGAAAAGGTAAAGGACGTAGAGATGATGTTTTGCCAGAGGCCATGCTTTATGACAGTGACCACTGAAGACACTGATTTGTTCTTTAATGTTTCCTTTAGATACTGTATAGAGCGAGTTTTCAGACCTCGGAAGTTAGACCGTTGTCATCCCAAAGAACTCCTAGAATGTGCATTTGACATTATTACATCTACTGGAAATAGCTTTTTGCCTATAGCAGAAACAATTTATGCCATTTCAGAAATCATTCAAGAGTTTTCAGTGCTACAGGTAGATTCTCTAATCATTCCTTTTGCTCTCTTTTTCATCCTAAAATTTTAATCTAAGTAAATATGTAGTCTAATGTGCTTAAAAATGTTAGTTCCTTTAACCTTAGCAAGTACAGAACTGTTTTCACATTTTATCAATGGTCAGTTAAGAACACTGTCATTTTGATCACAAATATGTTTTGTAGGTAAACTTAAAATGAAGCATAGGTTTGTGTGCAAAGGAAACATTAATTGAATCCTTACAGTGCCATTGAAATAAAGTCTTTTATCTGTCAGGCAGGTGATTATTGTAGAATGGGACAAGTCTTGCTATTCTTCAGTTCTAGATGGAAGGTAGGGTGGTGGAATGAGAGGTGTCGAGTTAGTTTTCAACTATTGTTAAATGTTTAGGAAAAAGGGGGTTTTTGGGTTGTTTGGTTTTTGGGTTTTTTTAGGAAAATGGAGTACAAGTAAAACTTTTTATTTTTTCTTTACCCTTTGTTAGGAAAGAAATTACAGTATTTACTTGAACCACACTGCCTTACTGAAAGCTATACTTCTGCACTGTGGGATACCAGAGGATAAACTTAATCAAGTTTACATCATTCTCTATGATGCTGTGGTAAGATACTAGTTATTAGCCTAATCTCTGTAAACATCACTCTAGAATATCTTATTTTGTAGAGCTATCTCTAGAAATGAGTAACAGTACAATGCCAGCATAACAAGGAATATCCTGTTGATACATAAAAAGGCTGGCTGGCTGTGGGCTGTAAACTTAGGTTAATTACTCTTTTGTTACTTCTGGTTTGGGATGTTTTAAGATGATTTTTAAATGTGTATTTATGAGGGAATTATTCACGTGTATAAGAACTGAAAAGCTATTCAATAAAAACTTTAAAACGTATCTTAATATCATGGTGATCTTTGCTACCTCATAAGCAGAGAAATAGGTGAAATTCATTTGAATAATTAAAGTAGTGTTTAAATCCCAACAACATGTCTTTTTTATTTCCTTTCATTTTATTTTTTTTTTACTAATTTACATAAGCATTTCAGTATTTACGTTGAAGTGCTTTTCAACACAATTGGTGTTTTTATACTTTCTGTTGCTTCTTGAAACCAAGCTGAATATGGCCTCACTACAAGATAGCTGCAAAATGAGTTAATTATTGGTTTTGTTCTTTTACAGTACTATTGCAGTTTGTAAATGCAACCTTTAATTGAAAGTATTGGAAAGTTGTGTTTTAATTCTTCTTGACAATAGTAATTTTTTTTTTGGTAACTCAGTTGTTGAATATGTTTGAATCTGTTTCTCTTCTAGACTGAAAAGCTAACTAAAAGAGAAGTAGAAGCCAAATTCTGTAATCTTTCTCTCACATCAAATAGTGTAAGTAATTTTAATTCAGTGTTAATTTCACTGTAACTTGCCATAAGTCAGTAGTATTTTATTTACTTTGCAATTTAATCAACCAGAGTAAGAAAAATAAACTGTTACATCTGCTGTTCAAAATAGATCTGTCCCTTTGGTAGCAGTCTGATTTTCTTCTCTGTTCTCTCTGGAAGTCAGTATTGCAACTGTCCGAGTTTCTTTCTTCCTTTAAATGTATTTTTCAGACTATTATTACAGAGTAAATGGAAATATGAGTAAATGGAATACTGTAGAGTGGTATGTAGTAAAACAGCAACTTTAAAATAAAAAAAAATGTCTGCAGGTGTTGAGGAATGTGCATTAAGTATTGAGGTTAACTTCTGGACACCCTGATAAGACTTCTGCCTGTACATTCCTTGCCTCAACTAACTAGGTAAAAAACCAGGCTGCTGGGCAGAACAGGCGAAAAAGACATATTTTACTCGCACCGAGTCAAGTATTTTTCATTTTTTTAGATGTGACCTGTTGTGAGCACTGTCAGTGGTGCTACCTATGTTTTCTTTATTTGATTTTTGCTTTTAGCTTTCTCGACTCTACAGATTCATTGAGCAGAAGGGAGAAGCAAGTAATGTATTTCCATTTTTAAACACAATGATAAAACAAAAGCCAGGTGTCACTCAGCTGTTGAAGCATGGAATGAAGGATTTGGAGGAAATAATTGGTCTGTTAAAGCAACTTGGAATAAAACTTCAGGTTTGTAAAATACTCTGCTAATAAATTAATGGATTTATAGGCTGCTGGGCCTCATAATTTGCCAGGAAACAAAGTAATGATATTTCAGAATAGAAAAACCACACCAAAGTGTCTTTTGATGGCAAGTAGTAATACCAGCATTGATTTTTATTGTTTTAATTTTTTTTTTTAAGATGCATTTGAAAAATAAGACCTCTTTCTGTCATACGTCTCTGGGTTAATTTCTATCTCATGACATGCAGACTTTTTTTTTGTTTTTCAACCAAGGTTGAAGGCATTACCTAGAGCGTAAAAGAATTTGAAATTTTGAAACAAGCTATAAATATTTTAAAATTACAGAAAGCTGATGACTGCTAAAGGCCTACCTTCCTTGAGGCTTGCTGTTTGGGTTTTGTGCTGTTAGGTCTCTTGGGATGCTTTAAGGTTAAAGCATCATTTCCTTATTTTTAATTGCATTTTAAATTTTTGGAAATACAAACTGTTTCCGTATGCCTTCCTAATGTGAGAAAAGTGTTTTGAATCCATACTGCTAATTGGAAACTAATTATATTAACCAGTAATATTAGTACAGGTCTTGAAAACATATTCATTTTTATTTTTCAGATTTCTATAAATCTGGGATTAGTTTACAAAATACAGCAGCACAATGGTATTATCTTTCAGTTTATAGCATACATCAAAAGAAGACAAAGAACTGTGCCTGAAATTCTTGCTGCAGGGGGCAGATATGATCATCTGGTATGTGCTCATCTCTTTTAATGAGAACATTAAAAACCTCTTTGACGTTTTGCAGAGACAATTATTTGGGTCTTCCATTTTGTTTTTGTCTTGTTTTGAGATTCCACAATTTAGAGGGCCACAGATGGTGGGACCAGTTCCTTCAGCTGTTGGAGTCAGCATAGCGATAGATAAAATAACTGCTGCTGTTTCCAGTGTGGAGGAGTCTGTAAGTCTGTTTTTTGGGACAAGGGGGTTTTTTTGTTTGTTTATTACTGACAGTTCAGTAACCTAATTGTAGCCACAGATGGGCAAAAAACAAGATGTTCAGATGTGTTCCATACTGAAATAGACAGCAAATGTCAAGATGACCTGTTCTCTTCTGTGTTTCTCTAGATAAAATTATTTAATAAGATAAGAATTAGTGGAAGAGAGGATCTTCAGGCTTATACCTGTTTATTTTTAATTTATATGGGACATTTTTCTCCTGTGGCTTGTTTCAGATGGAAGAGTACAACCATAGATACTTAGGTATTAAGTGTTAGCTTGCCCCTATAACTTCTCCCTTTGTAGAAGTATAGAAGGTGGAGATGGAAGGAAACTTAAGAAAATGGAGTACTTCGTACAGTGTCACACAACTTCACTTGGTTGTGGAAAGTGTATTTTATTAACTTTTCTTTATAAGAATAAATTAACATTCCTAAGCAGAGTGGGAAGGAAAGAACAGAACAGGCTAGGGTACTTTGCAAGCTGAGGTTGCGCAGATGCCTTTGATGAAAGATTTAAGTTTCAGTGACTTTCAAACATGCTTGGGTAGATTGTGGCTCTAAAAAGAGGTGGATGTAACCCCTTTTTTCAACTTGATGCATTTTGAAAAAAGTTAGTATATTTGTCCTTCTTTGTTACTTTAACTGCCTTCTAAAGGGGAAAAGATGGTCTTGTGGCTAATATTGTCTCCCTTGTTTTCACTTTGCCTTCAGGTTTCTGCCAGCTCGTGTGACCTGCTGGTTGTAAGTGTTGGTCAGATGTCAATGGGTAGAGCCATCAATATTGTTCAGAAGCTCTGGATGGCAGGAATTCCAGCTGAAATAATGTATGACTGGTCCCAGGTAGAATTCCTATTTCTGTCTGTTAACTATATTGTTGTTCTCTTAAGATTATTGCAGTCTAAGACCATCCTTTTTTGATTTTTTTTTCTAAGTTTTATTGAGTTACAGAGTCATAAAACTGAGCATGAAGGGTGCTATTCAGATACAATAATGTTAAGAAAGTCTCTGTTGTCTTGCAGCATTCTTCCTCTCTATCTCCCAGGGTATTTTAAAGTGCAATGGAGAATTTTGATGTACTCCTCAGAGCACAGAGGAATTAAGTGACCTTCCCCAATTATACACTGAGTGTGGAGTCCAAGGCCTATTGAAATCAAGGGGGAAATTTGCATAATAAATTTAAAATGAGGCCATTTAGCTCCAATTAAGTGAAGCGAGGATGCTTCAAAGCAGAAGCGTATTTTATACTAGTGAAGGCAATACATTCTGCTTTCAATGAGGGCTGCAAGTAGGTTCCCTGAATTAATGAGTTAATAAAGGGCACGTCTAGAACAGAACAGTAGCATCAAGTTTTAAATACACCCGGGTGGCTGAAGACTATCAGGTTCAGAGGGAACTTTGACATCATTCTACTGTTAGAAAAACAGTTTAGTGAACTGAGCTACTAGGTATGCTGTGGGGTGCCCATGTTGTCCCTGGAGAGACGTGTGGTAGGAAGGAGAGAGAGTGGCAAGCTGAGTTGCGACCTTTTATCTCCAGTTGAAAGGAAGCAGACCTTTAGTCACTACTGCCTCACTGGAGTAGTGAGCTATGTGGCGATGCTGAAGTCGCTGTTAATAGTGGTGGCAGTTACCTGAGGATTATGAGTCTAGTTCACCGTTAAGTGTGCCAGTTGGTGGCTAACAAAAGAAACACTGCACAGTTGCCTGTTTGGAGTCACGCGCTGCAGAGAAGACGATTTTGAGCTCACTCGCATAATTGCCTGACTTTTTTGTAATCTTTTGCCATAACATTTCTGACAGTTTCAATCCCTCAGAATTGAAAAGAAAATCCAAATCTTTCTGCTTTTCCTATGATCACCCTGGGTTCTCTTCTTTTTGCAATTCTTAAGGAATGAAGATATAGGTAGGCCTCTGTCTAATGCTGTCCTGCAACCCACTGCTAAGTCAGTGTAGCAAGCGCTTCGGTAAGCTCCGCGCTGAGAATGATGTGAGTCGGCCTCAGGTTTACAGGAAACCCGACTGGAGTCAGCCATCATGACAAAGTACCAGTCGTCCAGGACTGAGCTGTTACTGAAAGTTGCAGACAGTGGGGTGGTACCTGTTTGACTGATGTTACATTGCACATTTTTACAGTTATCTAGACCCTGCACTTCTAGATCCAGCGAGCCCCTTCCATGTGGGAACTAGGACTGTGGGGCCTAGGCATTCTCTCTGTCTAGTGTAGACTTAGATTTCAATTCTTGGGGAGGATTAGGTGGATAAATATATGTATAATGAAGTTTCACCTCCTGGAGTTGTTAATCAAGCTTTGCTCTCGCAGAAGCTTATATAATTAGTGTAATTGCTCCATATCAAGCTATTTTAATTAAGGACAGGAGGCTTTGACAGATTATAAAACTATCACTTAAGTAATCAAACTTCTGTTCCATTCCCCTTCCCCTGTTCCCATTCTAGTCCCAGGAAGAACTGCAGGAATATTGCAGATGCTCTGGGATTACATATGTGGCTCTTGTGTCAGATAAAGAAGGAAGTCATGTGAAGGTAAGTGTGGGACCAGAGGATGCCGGATGATGTTTCAGATTTACAATCTGTTGTTCTAGGTTTCTTTTTTTTTCTTTAAGATCATGATTATTTTCAATAAAGTATTTAAGTAGATGGAATTCAGGTAAATACAGTTTCAGTTGCTAAGTAGTAGAAAGTTCCTGTGAAGAAGCTTGCCTTTTATCCCTCCGTAACTGTTATTCACAGATCTCCTTTCTTCAAGCAAAGTCCAAAAATTAGTGCAAACATTGCTTAACTTGGAGTTATTGCTTCATCCTTCCAACTGGCAGCTTTCCGCGTTACAAAAAAAAAAAAGTAACTAAAACATAAATCTAAAAAAATCCATGTAGTTTAAACAGGCAGAGTCTGAACCACATTCCTCATCTCTGTGACGTAAGGTTAAGATAGAAAGACTGGACTGTGTCACAACATGAATCACCACCTTCTGTGCTCTGCAGCCTGTGGTTCTGGTACGTTTTTAGAAGTTAAAATTTTTAAAATATTCTCGATTCTGGATCATTAGGAAAAAGATCGTTGTTCTTTGAATTCATTCTTTGACTGAAAAAAAAAAAAAAAGAAGTAATCATTTGACAGCATCTGGTGTACCTAACCAGTGTGCATTACTAAAATACTTTTCACTTGTTATTCATGCTCCTTCTCATTGTTAAAGGAGGAGCTGCTGCCCGAGCATTCACACGCCATTCAAGGAGTCGCACACACACCACCTGAGTCTGTAACTGCTCAAACGAGGGACCCCAGTGGGCCAACGGGTGCCCCTTTCAACTGCACACACACACTCTTATTCTCAGGGGTGCTTCCTCCTTCAGACTCGACCCTAGGTTTCCTGCAGCAGAGTCTCAGCCGTCAGATTTTATAAAAATAAGTAATTTAATTGAAAGGCACAGCAGCAAGGTCAGCCCAGGCTGGGTGCCTCCGAAAAGGGAGGGACCTTGAACAAAAAAATCCCTGGGCAATTATATCCTTGCGAATACACCCACCCCTCACATGCTGTTCGCGCATCCTTTAGTCCACTGGTGATTTTTGGTCTGGGGTTTTGTAACACGTTATTGGCTTTTTTTTCCTGTGTCCAGGTGGGCAGGCAGGCCGTTGACTGCTCTTATCTTGTTGACTTGCAGTCTGTGCTGACGGTTGTAGCCTCCTTATCTTCTGGGTTACGCTTCTTGTGTGCCTGCACTCACTGGCAGAACATGCGGAACTGAAAAGTTCCAGACTTAGGGAAAACACTACCAAAACATCAGTGTGTTATCAACATTTTTCTTACAGTATGACACTAAACACAGCACTGTACCAGCTGCTAGGAAAATTACTAAGAAAATTAACTATTATGGCCTAAAGGCTTCAGCAAATCTAGCTACTCATGCTAAGTAAAGCTAAGGAGACAGCATAAATCACACCATATTATAACTGTAAGTAATTTATTCTAATTAAAACTTACTTAAGCTACACAACTAATCTCTCTCAAGTCATTGTAACAGATAGCAAATAACTGTGCAGTTAACTGTATGAACAAGTAGATTTTGATTATGAGAATGCAATGTATCAGTGTCTTCCACAAAACTGTTAGAGAGCGTTCTTTTAAATATGGCTTTATTGAAGCAAAACCAACAAAGAGCTTGCTAACAAAATGAGTGCTGTTGCTGCTGATTAATTTCTTCCTAGTAAAGACGGAGCAGAGTCTGACTCTTGCAAACTGAAAGGCAAGCCTTATTCTAATGTAATTCCTTAACTAAGAAAAAAGATCCAAACCAAATATGCTATTGTTAATATGGTATTTGCACCTATAGGCCATTCTGTTAAAATAAATAAATAAATAAAAATCACATACTAAATACAAGTAGCCAAGCTAGTTTAAGCCTTGGGAATGCAGAGGAAATTAGTTGGTTGGGAAAAAAAAATAAAATTCTAATCAAAGACTTAATTGGCAGTGATTGATTGGTAATGATGATAGCTTCCTACGTTTGACTGTTTCACCTCTAACGGGTGAATAATCCACTTTGGTTTTGATGAAATTTGATAAGTTTATTCATGTGCCATTTTAAGAATGAACAATCTTAAGAACCACTGAACTACATCATAGGTGAAATCCTTTGAGAAAGACAGACAGACGGAGAAAAGGATTTTAGAATCTGACTTAGTAGATCACCTGATCCAGAAACTGAAAACTAAAATCTGTGACGAAAGATGTAGCAGGTAAGTAGCATAACATGTCCACGTGAATAGTCAAAATCAGAAGTGAATGTATATATGTTTTAATGAAATAATTTTAAGATATGCTCCGTTAAACCTTGATTTTTTTTTTTTTTGATAAAGAGTAAGAGCTTTGCTGAATTCCTTTTGAGCAGGAAAGAAAGCAAAAGGCTTGGTTATAGAATTTTATTGAGATTAAGAGAGAGACTAATTTTCCCTAGCTGCTGTTACATTCAGACATCCATGGTATTTCCTAAATTAAAAGGCCATGTGCTTATCCGGCTCAAATGCTACTAGAACACCGGTATTGTTTGTATGGCAGGACTGCCTGCAAGTCCCTCTTACGTCCATTATGTTCATGTACTGTGTAATCAAAGAATTAAAGCAGCAAATCCCTTTCATTCTGAGGCAGTGTTGATATGGTAAAAATGAAGGTGTAATTGTAGCACACCTGTACGCTTTGGCTGGCACAAATGAAAGTAACACCTGGCAAAGGCTTGGGGTACACAGCAACGCCCCAATCATCCTGTCTTTGTAGAAATTACTATTTATTGTCACCCATAGAAATTAGTATGGATATCACATGAGAGTCTACAGTCACACCTGTGTGCTTAAGCAGTGTAGCTGTTATTCACTCTTCTCTCTTTGTAAATATATGATAACCACACACACATAAATATATGTGTATGTGTGTCTACATATATATATATATGTAGTGGCAGCAGGAACAGACATGGTTTATTCACACAAAATTGAATTCAGAAACTAACAGATTTGACATCCATAGGATTTCTGAGTAGACTTGACAATCATTAAGCTGGGAAATGCTTAACTCGAGCAGTAGTTTGTGCAAATGGCTGACATCTGCTACTTGCTCTTCCTCTGTTTTGTCTGGCCTCAGCCAGTCTTGGCATTTAACATTGCAACTAACCTGATTCTCATGTGTTTTGTGACAGATCTACAGGATCTACTAGAGGCTGTGAAAGAAAATCATTCTTTCTAAAAGTTACTTTCTTTGTAGATCCTGAGAACAGAATAGAGAAAAACCTGTATTTGGTAATACTAAACAGAGAAATGCAGTAATTATAATTGTAGTAACACTGGCAAATTTCTTTGTTAATCAGTCCTCAATGTGGAAAGCAAAGGGATCCAAACTAATAATTGAAAGCTGCTTTGAATATGTATGATCTTAAATATAAATATTAATTTGATACTTCAGTATTATCTCACAGAAACCGATAAGAAATCATAGATTATTCTCTCCAAATTGTTAATTTATTCTTGTAATACGTTCTAGCATTAGGATCTAGATCACTCTTGCATGATGGGGAGCGCATTTTTTTTTGTATCTATAAGAACCATAAAAATTGCTTCTAGATCAGATTTTGTAATGTAATTTTGTATGATTTCCTGTCTGTTCCAGAATAGAATTTAATCTGCAGATATGTGCTGGGAGGTCTCCATAAATTTCTTTATCTGTTGGAATGAAATAAGTATGTTTGTATGACAATCTGAAACCATGTATTACTACAGTTGTTCCTTGTTATTGTAAATTTGTTTCCCTAACTATCTTTGTTTATTTTTAGAGAAACCTCAGATAATCTTTCAGTACCAAATCAAAAGGGATCATTTACTAATAATTCAGGTATTTAGTCTCTAGTTACAGAACACAAACTATTTCTTTCTGCTTAAAAACTGTATTATAAGAAAATATTGCTGGAACATACATCTTAATCGGAGCAAGAAAACGTTTTCTAGCAGTGCTTCTGGTTAGACATTTCTTCCAAATCTCAAATGTTGTTCCAAGCAATCTAAAACAGAAATTTTCTCCAGACTAACAAAGTAAAGTACTTAGGGCAACAGACAGAATATTCCCCATAGAAGCATTCATTGATGCAGTCATTCGGGGTTGGGGAGGCCAAAAATAATGAACATTTCCTAGCTGAGGAGAAATCAAATGTCCTCTTGATCAAAAAGGACATACCTAGTGTTGAGACCTACCTACTGTTCTACTTAGATTTATTTTTTTTCCTTCTAATGAAAATGCCTTTACATTTCTAGCTACGGATTTGCACTCCTTAGTCTGATAATAGAAGTTCGTAGACAAAAAATAATACTATGTACTTTTTGTGGGGATAGTTTGGCATTGTTGATAATTATTTTATTAAGTACTCATACAGTGGGCAGTGGTGGTTGCCTTTTTTTTTTAAGAAACTTTTTTCCCCTCTGTGCTGGTTTCAGCTGGGAAAGGGTTCATTTTCTTTCTAGTGATTGCTGTGAAAGGAATGTCAATCATACCAATTGGTTTTAGTTGTTGCTGAGTGATATTTACACTACTCAAGGACTTTTTTCAGCTTCCCATAAAAGTATAGACAGAAGGATGGAATGGCCAATGAAATTTTTGATATGATAGACATCATGCTCAGTACATGGGGGTTGGCCAGGGTGGGGCGGGAATCTGCAATCACTGCTCTGGATGGTGCCAATTCACCAGCGAGTGACCTGTGTCATTATTGTTATTTTTCCTTTTTATTATTGTTTCTATTAAACTGTCTTTATCTCAACCCATGAGGGTTGGGTTTTTTTCCCTTTCCTCCCCCTTTTTTTTTTTCTTTTTATGCCTCACCGCACATGAAGCAGTGGGGGTGGGCAAGTAGCTGTGTAGTTCCAGTTGCCAGCTGGGGTTAAACCACAACACCCCCTTTCGTAACAGTGAGGGAGAGAGGTGGCCATGCTTAACTTGTTTTTTTCCACGTATGTCTGGTTACCAGAAGAGGCCACTTGGATTTCAAAATAAGCCATTTCAGATTTCAGTTATTGTTGTTCAGGGGAGCTGGGGGCTGGGGTTTATTGTGTGCTTTGTCATTGACTCTGCTACAGGACTGACCATTAAATAGGTGCCTCATTCTTTTAATAGCTTTTCTTTTTTTGTTATTATGTATGCTACATTCCTCTGTAAGGTTCTGCAAGCCATTTGGAACCTTTTACTATTTTCAGGGAACACTGATGTAAAATACCAGATTTCTTATTCTTACCAACCAGTCTTTCAAAGTCATAAGTGAACATTTGATAATTTACATGCACATGTTTCCTTATCCTATGTACTTGACTGACTTTAGCCGGTTTTAGCATCTTTTTGAACCTTAGCTTATTAACATTTCTGAATTTTCTGTTTCTTGCTACTTCTTGTATAAGGAAAAATATAATCTAAAACTATGTGTTTGCATTTTAGGTGTGTTTGAATCACACGGAACTCTTGTAGTGCCTAATGTTAGTGTTATAGCTCCTGAAAAATTATCTGCCAGTGCCAGGCGTCGTCAAGAAATTCAGGTATACATGCACATCAAATAAGTGGTAAGAAGTGACCCTTAGAAGTTAAGGAATGGTAGAATTCCTATTTTCACTATCACCTAACTTCCACAAATGCATCCTGTTTGTTCTTTATTCATAAAGTAAACTATGAACAACACAAAAGGTTGAAGGCAAAGACCACTTCTTTTTTCACATTTTGGATCATGGGGATTATCTGTGACATTGTTGTGGCTCAGCCATCATTGTACACACATATATATATATTACAAATCTTACTTTAGGAGGAACCATGGTTCTGGAATTTTCAACATTTTTATAAATGCTAAAGTGTGTTAAAGGTGCAAGTTCGGCATACTTTTTGCAGTATGTTTGTAATGCATACTCTGTGTATCTCATTATGTTGTCTCAAACTAAAGGCCGAAGAAAAAATTGCAGAATTAAAAAAAAAAAAAAAAAAGAAAAAGAAAAAACAACTGCCTAAAATATGCTATTCTAATAATGTAGAAAAGATTAAATGATGCTAGAAACAAATGTCAGAGTTTGCTCATCTAGGACTATTGGCTTCAAGATGTTTAGAGTACATGGTAAAACAGAACTGTAAACTCATCCCTTTTCAGTCGAAATTTGGGTGTGCAACAAAAAATCCCTGCTGTAAATAGTTCTTGGAACCCAAATACAGTAGTAGATGTTATTCTCTGAGCTTTGAGCTAAACAGACTTTGTTTTCAGGTTTTTAATGTACAAAAGCCTCTTTCTAAGGTACAAAAGACAATGCAGTGCAAGGCTGCCGCTACATTTGTAAAGTGCTGTCTTTGCAGGATTACTAGCTTGCTTTGGAATAACGTGTTACAAGGCATGACCAATACTTTGGTTTGGCTTTCAAATCAGTTGTCCTTCTTCAGCTAGAGATGATTCACTGTATCCAGTCACAGGTTCTGACATGCATCTGAAAAGTTATCTAACACCCAGAAAGGCAATTTTTAACTACATATGTGAGAATTCACATTCTAACATGCAGTTTTGTCTGCTTTAGTACAATACTAGTATTATCAAATCTTTACCATTGCTGCCAGAGTGGCTCAGCCCCAGTCTCCTTCCTGTCTTCTCCTCAAGGATTATTGTGGAATTGTTCCTGAAAATGATATTAAATGTGAATTTTAGCTTAAATATGATGTACTTCTACATCTTGTGTTAGATACAGCCTCCTCTGTTCACATCAGCCATGAAATAGAAAATAAGCGTTCCCAGCCTGTGTCACACAAGCAGTGTGTTTTACTATTGCCCATCTTTTGTTGACAGGTGCAAACAAGACTTCAGACATTCATTTCTAGCCTGCAACAGAAAACAAGTGAGATTGAGATTTTAGCGGTAAGTATTTGGCAGAAGACTGAATTAATTTCAAATTCTTAATTGAATTGGGTGGTGCAGTTGCTGACTGGAACAAACTATGGCAAATAGCCTCACTTTAGAGATACCAAATGAACCAAACTTCTGGTTAAATGAGACTCGTGGCATGTTTCCTTAATTCTTGAAAAGTATCACAAATTGTATATATTGGACAGTTGCATAGAACAAAATTTAACAAATATTTAGCTGTAAATTCTTAAGCTGTACTCATGCCTAATTATTGTGGTAGATTTAATAACTTGTTCCCGCTAGATTTGCTCTTCTATTTAAACCAACACAGCTGTTGTTTGTATGTAGCTTTTAGACTTCACTGACCATGTCACAAAGGACTTCAAAATGGTATATGCTTTTCAGGAAACATATTGCCTGTTTGCTTATGCCTGTTCAGAACTCTTCATAGTGGAATCTGTTATGAACAGATCAAGCTTAAAACCTTAATAAATTCTATCAGCATGAGTCCTTCTTTGACGATCAAAAAGTCTGACTCCCTTCAGTGAACTAATCTCTAGTTGGCAAACTGGTAACAGAAGAACTGTTAAGTATTGATTTCTTGATGACATTTTTACAGGTGGATCTGCCAAAAGCAACTGTGATGCCCTTCTTATCATTAAAGGTAAGCAAATATTGTTGTTGAAACTCTAATTGAACAATAGGTGATAAATTCTGTTCCTAATGAAGTGGAATGTAAAATTCACCCATTGTAGTTTTTTCTCCTTCAAGGAGTTTGAATTAGGTTTTAAAACTAGATAGGATTTTTTCTTTACCCAAGGAGCTTGGCTGAGGCTAGAAAAATCTCTTTGTCAAATGCCCAAGTTACATAAGACACCATCAGGAAGTCCTAATCCAAAGCTATGGGTTTTTTTCCCTGTTTCTTGAAGCTGTTAATGAAAGAGGACCCAAAACACGGAAGCAACTGTTTCAATACAGTAGCTGAAACATGTCTTAGTGAAGCCAAAATAAAAAGGGGATGTATAAATATTATATTGACACCCTTAACTCAGAAACTGCTTGATTGAGGGGGAGGGGAGACACCAAAGACAAAGTTCCTCTTTCCTCCAATGACAGCAGTAGCTTGAAAGTCAAAAGTTCTTATTGGAGAGATGGACACCTCCCCACAACCCAAAAAAGCAAACCCTGCCTGGAAGTGGATTTAGTACTTTCATACTTTACAGCTGCTGCTCTGAAGCAGTGCTTGTCTGGTAATCAGACCCCAGTGAAACATTTGAAAATACTTTCAAAATACTTGGTTCATCCAGTCTATCCAAATCATGGAGATAGTTTATCACCTTTTACTTTAAAAAAAAAAAAAAAAAAAAAAAAAAAAAGGCACATGACCAGCTTGCATCATTCACTTTTGACCACCCCTGCACCAGAGTTCCCATATTCTGTCCAGCATTGCAAAACTGATAGAGCCCATTTCATTGCTTATGCCTTTTTATTGCTAAACTGTGTTCAGAAACTGATCACTAAATTCTTCATAATTTTTTTAAAAAAAACCAAACACAACCAAATCAAGTTGCACATGTTGTTTATATGAATTTTGTTTGAAAACTTTTTAATAACCTGTTTAATTAATGAACATTGACATTACACAGTGTTCAGAAGACCAAATCTCATCAGAAGTACTTCCTTCACAGGAGAATGTAAGACCATATCATAATTCCCTGTCAATTTTCTTTTCTTAGTTTGATGGAGATAGACAAGCCTTTGATGCTACTGTGAGACAACTGATGTCACGATGGCCAAAACAGAGATGTTCATACTTGCAAGCAATTTGTGATGAAATTTACAGTATCAAAATGGAAAAGAGGTAAATTTGTTAAGATCTTACAGGTATATAAAACATCTCAATTATTTCTGCATTCAAACTTCACTAAATTAGTTGCTCTTAATTTGTCCTCCCCTTTCCCTCTCTCTGAGGAAAAAAGAACTGTTCAGGAAATGTGTATACTTCCTCGAGTATTATTTTTTTGCTAACATGAAACAAAATGTGAAGAGTTTACTGGTCATCTAATCCTCACTCGTGGCAAAATGTAAATTTTTGGTCATATTAAATTCTTCATTTTTATAAGCCTTTTCAAGAAATTCTAAAATTTATTCCCCTTATTATCTCATTTGCGGCTTTGTTCATCAAACTGAAGAGCAAATTACTATATACATTCAGGTATACTGCTGTTCTACTACATAGTAACCCTCTACTCTCATGGGAGGGCCTCAGCTTGCCTTTTAAAACTTGGGAGCACGTTTAATTCCTCCTGCTCTGAAGGAGTACAATGGGAATCTTGCACAGCTGACAGAGGGCCCGGCTTTAAGCAAATACGATGCATGCTCTCCCAACATGTACCATAAAGCCCATTTCTGTCTCCTAAGCAGAAAAACATACATGTTCAACCTGTAGTCTCCTTGTTGGATTCTGGCGAGGCTGAAATAGATAGTTGGGGCACATTTAGTTTTAAGCCTCCAGTTGTCCACTCTTGCATGTACTGGTACAGTTAAGTGAGACCTGGGCATTTATGTCCTATTGTGGGCTTTGTTTAGAATACATTTTCTTAAACCTATGTTCGGCTTGAAGGTACTACTTAACCTTAAAATGAGACAAAAAATTGACTTTGATTCCTTTTCCTTAAACATGCACCAGAATTGCTTCAGGTTTGCTAATGTTTACTGAGGCAACTAATTATCAAGTGAAACTTTTTTTCTTCCTGGGGCTTGCAAGGCTGTGAGCAAGAGAACCCAATTACTACATATGAACAATATCCCATACAGTGTTGGTTGTGAATGGAATGCAGTCCCTGACAAAGTCTTCCTTTCCCATTTGATGCCTGCACACAAAACACTTAGCCATAAGCCTTCAAGATCACCGAATGAAAACTACACAGGGTAGATAAATGGAAAGAGAACAAAGGGGGAAAGTGCAGCTGCAGCCAAAGGAACTAAAACATACTGCTGTTCTACTGAATCTTTGTTGTTAGCTTATTGCTAAGATTTGCCACAGGCTTTCTAGCTTTTAACCTGCAGTTTCAAAGTTTTTAATAATCCTCTCTTTTCCTTCCCTCTGCAGGGTTCCTGCGCTTATCCTGTACAGTTACCGAGATGAATACAAGGTTTTGTTTTAGTACTTAAAGCATCTTTTATGGGATGCTTTTACTAACAGACAACAGTGTTTTGTCAAAGGAATGTCAAAAAGCTGTAATAATGCAAGACAGGCAACTAATGCCTCTTTATGTGTCCAGACTGAATTTCATGTGTACAATACAACTGTAAATTTATGTCAAAAAGTGGAAATAAATGTTTTATAGGCACTTAAAGAGCAAGTCTGCCTCCAGCCAGAGATGTGTATTATCATGTAATTCTTAACCTCTTTGTGGCATAAGGGGGCGTCAGCTGTGTAGGTGTAAAACTGTTTTTTCTTTTAAAAGACAGTTTCAGAATGCCTTTTATGTCAATATGCAACAGTAGGACTGAAATGAGAAACTTAAGTTCAAGAATTCGAGAGGATGAATTATCTTCAGCTGTAACAAACTGTTTTAAACTTTTTTGAAGAAGGATTTTTATGTAATAAAAGGTTTGGCTACTGAGCCTTCTTGAAATATGTATTACAAGCTTTTTGTGTTTGGTTTTTTTTTTTTAAACATACTGGTTTAATTTCTCTATAAAAGATGGTAGACTTCAAGCTGAGAGAGTTGTTGCAAGCCTGGCTGCCTATGTTTGTCCTGCCTGTACTTTTGCATTAAAATCAAGCAGCAGCTTCCTGGGAGATGAAATAAGACCTGATACAAGAAAAACTTGTTTCAGACCTAAACCTAAGGCTTTTAAGAGAGACAGTAACCTGCATGTGCTAGAGGCATAATCAAAGTTCTGAATTAGTTTTCTCCACTGGGGTTGTCAGATGAGTTTGAAGTTAAAGCCATAATAATGACGGGTATTTCATAATTATCTTCTTGAAGCTGAACTCTTGACACAACCCCATCGGGAAAAATGAAGCTAAGTCTGAAGATGAGTTACAGCAGCCATAGTTAACCATGCATCATATTTCACATCAAATTGCTTATAATACTGGAGTGAATATGCAGAAAAGGTAGGGATTTCTGGAAATATACTGGTGTTTATACTCCCTCCCCACCTGGGTACCTTCTGTTTAAAAGGCTTACTCCCATCCTTTTCTCTAATTCAAATGATGATTGCCTTTAGCACTGCAGGCTTACTGCATTAAGAAACACCTCGTTACTTTTTCTGCCCTTTTCCTCCTAAAGAGGAGGGCAAAGTTAAAATATATAAAGAGGTAAGTTTAAAGACAAACCCAAGAACTTCTGAGAACTGCGGAAGTTTTAACAGCAACACACAAAGGAGCATCGGGGGAGTCAGTCCTAAAGGCCACAGATGACCATACCATTTGTAGCCATTCACAAAGACAAGTCACATCAGTCATTACAACCAAATCCATTTCTCATTATGTTTAATAGGAACAATTAAGTATTCACTTTTTACATCTGCTCATATGAAGGAGCTACTTTAAGATGTGAAGTATGAGGAAATTCAGATCCCTGAATCTACTAAAGGGTGAAGCTTTAAAAAAAAACAAGTCTGGATGACATGAGCATTCTTAAGCCGTATCTGAAGGGAACGTGATGCAGAGGCCTACCCTCCCCCCGCCCTGAGCCAGGGTCAGCACAGCTGGATCAGCATGGAGCAAAGGCACAGCTGCCTGGCTGTGCAAGAGCTCAGGCCTTAGGGGTATCTGTACTGCATCATGTAGACGTGTCCCTCAAAATAAGACAGACACAGGAAAGCTGCTGTTCCTGATAATATGTTGGCACCCACCTTCCCTAGTACTACTGAGGCTTATCTATAAAACTGGGCATCTGTCACTGAGACTCCTGCTCCAATCTCGCGTTGCTCCTGGCACAGTGCATTTCTCTTCACCCCGTGTTAACCCCCGAACAGGTTTTTAGATTGCCCACTTGTATAATACAAAACAAACAGCAGTATAAGTACAAAACTAGTTGGCAGCTGAGTGTAAAGCTATTTCAGTATAACCCTGTAAATACTCCTGCCATACAACAATCCACAGAAAGCACCTTCTGCTCTCAGTTTAAACAAAAGTACTGATCACATCCCAGTATCCTGCTGGAAAGAAAGCCAAAGACAAGTGGTAACTCAAAAAGAAATGGACTTTGCTTTGAGCAAGGGTCAAGTCTCTTATAGTGATGGTAGGAGAGCGTTCCATCACTGTGTTGCTTTACTCTTCTTGTTTTTGCTTTTCTTGTCTTTTTTCTTCAAGCCATCCATGTTAGCTCTCAGCAAATTTGAATATGCCTGAAACAACAATTGGAGCCATTAAAAGAACAAATACATAAGTGACAATACATTTTACATATTGCTAATCTGCATTTTCTCAGAGAATCATGCTCTTACACCCTACACTGGGAAACTTGTTTCTAAACCAATGCAGAAAGTTAAATAAAATATAATGTGATTTATTTTTTTTTAAACAAATGCAGCTGGGTGGGTAGTCTAAGGTTAGTCTGTATGGCAGTTCTGCACTGCGTCAACCCGTTCACAGCTGCCCAGTGCTTCCTACTGACCATTCCCCGATATCTACAGAAAATAAAAGGCATACAAAACTTACCATCTGGAATTTATTTACTTCCTTTGAGCTCACCTACAAAAGTAATACTGGAGGTTAACCAAGAAAACACTGGCTTCTGTTACAAACCAAGTATCAGTACGTGTTTACCCACCAGTGACCATCTAGTCTTTTCAGCAGCAGCGGATCAACTCATCACACTGAGCGGTAGGGAGGCTGTACTGACATGTCATAGGGCTTCACTGGTTTAGAAAACTGAACTCACTCCCTACTCGATTAGCAAAATCTCTGGAGGCCATCCATCCCAAATTCCTGTTTTCAAATGGGAAGAATGTGAAGAAACATTCTAAGGAAGGTTTTATTTACCCATACGGCCATAAAAATATGCTGCAGCCCATATTCTCTCAACTATTTCTCAAAATAACATTTTTCCTTGGGTTACATTGCAGAGGAGAGCTGAAGTCAGCTAAAGCCTTTCCTGGTCTCTCATTCAAAGCTGTCACGGTTTCAGCTGGGATGGAGTTAACTTTTTATTAGCAGCTGGTGCAGTGCTACGTTTTGGATTTGGGATGAGAAATACTTTTGATAGCGTGCTGGTGATTTTGGTTGTCACTAAGCTCTCAAGGCCTTTTCTGCTCCTCGCAGCGCCCTGCCCATGAGCAGGCTCAGGGGGCACAAGAAGCTGGGAGGGGACACAGCCAGGACAGCTGACCCCAACTGACCGAGGGCTATTCCATACCATGTGACATCACACTTAGTATATAAAGCTGGGGGAAGAAGAGGAAGTGGAGGGACATTCAGAGTGATGGTGTTTGTCTTCCCCAGTAACAATTACGCATGATGGAGTCCTGCTCTCCTGGAGATGGCTGAACACCTGCCTGACAATGGGAAGCAGTGAATGAATTCCTTGTTTCGCTTTGTTTGTGTGCGAGGCTTTTGCTCTAGCTATTAAACTGTCTTTATCTCAACCCACAAGTTTCTTCCTCACTCCTACTCAGCCAGTTCTCTCCCCCATCCAAACTGGGGGGAGTGAGCAAGCAGCTGCATGGTCCTAGCTCCTGGCCAGGGCTAAACGACAACAAAAGTAAACACATCAGCTTTTCAACTTCTAATTAATGTTTCCTGAAACACAAATAGCTCTGTAAATGAGAAAAAAATAGGTATGCTAAGCAAGATTAAGGCTTAGAAGAGTATACCCACGCGCACACATTCTTGCCAGGAAACAATGATCCCTTTCTTACTGTTTCACAGGCTGGGAACATACTGTTCTTTCCTGGGTTGTAAGAACCTTCGGTAATTCCATCGAGGTCCATAAGAAACTACCTCTTTGTCACCTGAGGCTTGAATGTAGGTGTACAGGAACCTTCTTCTCCTTGGAGCCACACCGTTTGTCCTCATACTGCAGGTTCCGTATCTGCCCTGTGTCCTTCCGCCCATGTCTATAGAAGCAGTTTCCCCCTCCCCTCCAAATAATTCGACCTGACTCAAAACAGCCAAGCTTGCTGAACACAGGCAGGGTCCCTTTCTGCTGTCCTGCAATACCATTCTGAAGCAAAATCCAGCATACAGAGCAAAACTATAAACTACTGTCCCATCTGTAACGCTGAGTGTAAGCATTAAGACTTCAGGTAAGAATAACACTTCAGCATCCCAACTTCAGCTGTGTATTTAGCTACCATATGGTTTCTCTGGAATAAAGAGAGTAGTTCTCATGGAATTCATGCAAGGACAAATTTAACTTAAAACATGGGGCATGAAATAAAAGAAAAGTAGGGCCACTAATGTTTCTAACCCAAAGCTGTCACTTACCACTGTGCTAATTTTCTTCTTTCCATCAGTTGCTCTTAGAAGACACTTATTGTCTGCTGGTTCAAAACTTTCTACATGGCCTTTGCGTGGGACTGGTTTTGTTCGGCCATCATCTGTATTGAAAGACAGAAAATGTTTATTCATATTTCACTAAAATCATTGGATGCCCCCTATTAAATGATGGGACATTGAAAATAGCTTATGAGAAGATCTGCAAAACATCTTGGAATTTAAGGCCATCTGAACTGTCACTGCTGCCAAATTGTTGACAGACCGCTTCCTCTGTAACCCCTGATGGATCTGTTCCATAAACTACATCTGCCAGGAAAAAATATAAATCCTTCCCCTGACATGCCGTATGAACCACCCGCTTCAGCAGCTCTATGTTTTAAATGCATGTCGAACTGCAGCCCAGGACACTTGACTTCTCAAGTAGTGCCAGCTAGCCAGAAACCAGAGAAACACACAAAAGCAACACTATAATCCTCTTTTTACAGAAATCTACGGATCTCAAATTATTAATAAAGTCCTAGTATTTCCTGCAGTTTGAAATACAGTCTTACTTCAAGGTTATTAGTACTGCAGCTAAGATGATTTGTCCATACAACTACTCTTGTTTTCAGATACTCTGAATTACAACTGCATCTTTTAAAATACACGCCAACACCACTGTAAGTTTGATTTTGACAAACACCTCTTTAATCCAGCAGCAGACTTAAAACTTACATTTCTTCAGCGTTATGAAAACACTCCCCGAAGTTCTGCACTTTTGAAAGAGTCTGGTAAGCTCCGTCAGGAACTGCAAGAGAAAAGAGATCCCCATCCGTGTCTGGAGACCACCACGCCGGCGTTTCTCTCTTCTCCCTGCGCAGCCCAGCAGCTGCCTGCCCGGGGAGCTGCTCCTGCCTCGCTCCGGCAGCGAATAAGCACCCAGGAAAGGGGAACTCCCGGTTTTGCCCAGGCAGAAGCGGTAGGACACGAGGCCCATCCGGAAAACGAGGTCTAACACCTCCCAGACCCGCCGCGGCCCCAACCTTTCTACTCCCCACC
>NW_009647989.1:447009-470205 GCF_000708025.1 Charadrius vociferus
GTCCCCTTCACTGGGGCGGGTGTCGGGCGCCGCCTGTGCCTCGGCGACCCTGGGCGAGCCGCCCCCGTTAGCGTGTCGTGAAAGCACCGAACTGCGGGTGGCCGTCGTTCCCAGGGAGGTGCTGGAACGGCTGATGGAAGAGTGGCACGGCGGCTGAGAGTGACCGGCTGAAGGCTTGGCAGGGTGAAGGGGTGATTTGAGAGGAAACCATGGGTTCGTACAATGGCAAAGAGGGAACGAGCACCTGGGTGAGGCGGGAGGACACCTCGCGCTTGAAGCTCTTGAGGGGCAGGTTCTGGAAAGGGGAAGATTTCTGTGATTCCCAGGCTAGTTGATGTGGGAAGACACAGAATTAGCATTTGATCTAGTGCCTTTTCATGGTTCTCACAAGGACAATTGATTCCTTTTTTCCTCCAGGGACCTAACAAAAGTGGAAGACAATGCCTTACGTACAGATAAAAGGGGAAAGCTGCTGTCAGGCTTGAGCCCCTGCGGAATTCACACTGTTCATTTAGGATCTCAGGAGTGCCTTCTAGACAGAACTGAAATACGTTCTTGCATTACTGTTCTCGTGGTGGGGGCGTTGTTTCATATATAAAACAACCCTTCAGAGAGTCTGGTCACTCCAAAAGTCCTGTTTAGAGTTTACAATCGTTTGCTGTCCTTTTGCAGCTTAAGCAAGAGGCAGTAGAGGGTGCTGTGATTGCACACACAGAAATGAAACTGCCTAAAGAACAAGGAAACAAATACCCAAGCAGCAGGTCATCACAACACGGCCATGGTTTATCAAAATCTATCAGTTTATTAAATTAACTCCATTATGTTGGAGCCAAAGCAAGTGCAGAGATCCAGCGCTGCCTTTCTCTAGCTGTGGGTGATATTATTGTCCTGATGTTTTTGCACTTGTGCAGTTGAGGAAAGACTTCAGAAGAATAAATTTGTTTCTCATAGCATAAAAACTCCCCAAAACTGAAGGGAGGAATATATATTATTTAAGTCCTCTGAAAACAGGCACTCTGAAGGGACATCATCAGTGCTGTGGTCAGAACTACTGACAGGCCAAAGTCTTGTACAGATGTGGAAGGTGATGGTCCCTGCCCTTAAAAGCTTACAGTCAGTGTCCACAACAAGTGAAGACAGGTGGATGCAAAGAGTCACTCGCTGCTGACACCTACTTCCTCTAACCCTGCCTGTCATAATAAACTCCTAATTACAAGAGGCTGTTTTGTCAGAAATCAGAGTGGGGTTGTATCTTCAAGAGAGCTCTGAATGAGGACGATGCAATAATGCAATAGTGTTGCAGAGTTTTATAGGCAACTTGCGGAAGAAGAGCAGAAATGGAAAAACTAAAACAATTGCAACATACTCCCCCTTGGAAACTACCATGGTCACAGACACTGGAAGGCAGAAGAAGTGCATTTCCACTCGTGCTTGCCAAAAGGGAAGATGGGTGGTCTCACAGCTGAAACACGGGGATTACAACTCTTGCCTGAATTCTGACCCTTGAATTTACCAGAGAAGTCTTGAGTTGCCTTGAACTGGTTTCTTAACTTCCCTGTACCAGAGCTTTTTTTTCATAAAGGTGGAGAAAGATACGTAGTTATTCTCTATACCTTTTATGCAACAAGAAACATCAATGCCTGCGGGATGAGCACCATGGAGGTTTTTTCCCCTTTTGCACAAAAATCTCAACCCACTACTAGGAGCTACTTCTGTTGCTGAGGTGTGCCTCTGGTACACTTATGTGGACATAGTCATGCCCACCTTAATGTAGCTGAGGTACCAGTAGCAGCATAGCTATGGCATCAGAGACTATACCAAGATCATAGAATGATAGAATGGTTTAGGTTGGAAGGGACCTTGAAGATCATCGAGTTCCAACCCCCCTGCCATAGGCAGGGACACTTCCCACTAGACCAGGTGGGCATCAACCTATCTAGGTAGATTCATTGCAGGAACCAGTAGCAGCAAAGCACCAAAGGTTCTGGTACTGCTGTATGCTGGAAGAAGGGACAAAGGGGAAGCCACTGAGACAAACTCCAGAGCGTTGCATAAAGTTTACGTTTCTCAAATCTATTGTTTTATCAGCAATTTTTCTGAAAATATATTTGTCTCACTGCTAACAAAAGAAGTGGCTCCACTGAATCGCTGAATTTCTTTCCAGAAGGAGGAATTTTTTTGTGTCTGTGTTTGCGTGTGTGTTAGCTTATCTTCCTGATCTCGAAGTTGTTTTTCAAGCCAGAATGTCACAATTTAATTGGGGGAGAAGCCTTCATCACAACTTGCAAACAAGGTGAAAATGGAATATTTTAAACGATTCTTTTCCAAAAAATAGATGGAACGGGGGAATGCTGACATTGCTTTACTTTTGCCAAAGGCTGCCAACACTCAGAGGGAATAAGCTATTCAGCTGGCGAAAAAGTGCTGAACAAACACTGAAGGAGCTAAAGGGATACTCCCAATCATGATATACTTGCTTTCCACTCTATCTCCTGCCCCAGTCTAATGCCTTCCCCTTCGCCCCCTGCCCTCAGAAAAAAAAAAGGGGGGGGGGGGGAAGAAAAAAAAAGACAGGTTGGATTAAAACAGTAGCAAGAGGAATTGGTGGATCCTGAGAGCTGGCAGGGGTATTAGTATTTTGTAACTTGATCTGTCATGTGACTAGAGCCAGGCAATAAAAATAAGTCTCCTACCAGCCCTCCTGTTTGCTCAACTTTATTATATGGTGTCAGTAGAGAACTACTTTTTTTTGGCAAAAATTTAGCAAATGAAGCCACCTGAATCATTAAGTCCTGAAGGAAATCTGGCAGAGAACTGGAGGAGGTTGTTGCTGCGCTTCCAAGTTTTCCTGGAAGCAAGCGTGTACTGAAGAGAAACGGAGAAGGTGAAACCTTCTCCTCTCCTAAATGTGGTGGGAGGGGCAGGAAGAAGAAAAACAAAATTATTAGAAGTAAATTAAATTCTTGTCTAACCTTAGTAGGGGTTGGCAGACATCTATTTGAATTAGCTAGAAAAGATTACTTCTCGTTATGGGCTATCTCACACACACACATTCAGCTGCTGCACACCACAGTGAGCAGAAACATAATAACATACTGTAAATTACAGTTTGCTCACCACAGTGCTCAAGATGAGTTAATAACAGATAATGGCCCACAATTCACAAGTGGATCATTTTGGTAATTCTCTTTGATCTGTAAGTTCAAGCATACCACGTCAAAGTATAGCTATGCACAGGAAAAAGAGTCACTGTTACAGCAAAACTCCAGTAACAGCCCCCCCCCCCCCCCGCCCCCAGCTCTTTACAAGTGTATCATTAGCCCTGTAAAATCAGAGATGCACACCTCACTGCCTTACTGGCCTCACCAGATCTGAGATTAATGGGCAAAGGAAAAGCCTTTGAGAGCTAACATTTAACAGCGGCTGGTTGGGCAGAAAGACAATTAACCCTGGAAGAGCTACCAAAACATCCCCAAGCTCTGTGCCAGGGAAATAAAGAAGAAAAGTTCTAACTACAGCAGTGAACAGTTACTCTTTTTTCTAGCAGTAGGTAGATTTCCAACAAAGCAATTAGCAGGTTACGTGGGTGCAGGTGAATGTTAGTCCCCAGATCAGGTCTTACCCTTCTTTGTAAGTGTCCCTTGTGAAAAGAAAGAAACGACATGTAAGAGACCGATGATCGGAGAGCAGTTGAATAGATACACATTCACAAAGCATTATTCTTTGCCTGATCAGCTGGGAACCATGAAAAAGAGAGTTATTCTGAATACCTTATAGATTCAGACAGAGAACTAAACAAGACATTTTAGAAAGATCTTTCTGAGACCAGGGTATGCCTCCAGGAAGCTGCTGAGGCCCTGGTGAGAAGGCCAACTTCCAAAGAGAAGCTCTCCACAAGAAAGAGGAGGTGTTCTCTCATGTCTTAGGAACCCGGAGCTCTTTCCTAAAAGTTTTTCTTCATCTTAGTGAAGTTCTCCTATTTTATTTAATACTATGTTTTATTTACGCAGAACGAGTTTCAAAGATAGGTTAAGTGTAACCTTGAGTTCAACAAGCAGTGACTTTTGTTGCATAATAGCAGTGTTAACGGTGATTTATATTTTGTGAGGGAGACCAGGAAATAGATAGAGATACGTTTCTTAAAACTCTAATGCACCACATTACTATTGTAGTGAAAACCAAAGTCTATCTGGAGTGAGGCACAGAAAGATTGTTTGTTGGAAAAGGGCTTCGTGGTTTTGAAGTACCGTCCAGATTTTAGAAAGCTCTCTGTCAGGGAAGATAAGGGATGTATATTTACCGTATTGTTAAGTGTCTCACACATGCTCAAAATGGTTTTGTGACAAGCCCCTGTGTCATAAAAAAATGGGGGAAAAAGGGCCAAAAGAAAGGCAGCCCAGATGCTGAATTGGTCATCTGTACAACTGATGGTGTCATCTGTGCTCTCTGGGGAAGCGCTGTGGTGCAGCTCACCCTGGGGACGATGCGGCAGAGGGATTGCATCCCTGCGATGGCACGTATGTTATGAATCCATGAAAAATGCCTTAGTGCACAACACGCCTCTGGGAATGGTGAAATTAAAGAGGCAATTCAGTTAACTCCCTGAGTATGAGGAAGGGGATAGGGAGAAGCAGCAACATGTCGCCCGATGTGTTTGATCTTGAAGAACATTGCAAACAAAACACAGCCTCACAGACCTCCAAAACCGATGCAAAACACTGCAGTAAAACGGTCAGATTAAAAAAAAAAAAAAAAAAAAAAAAAAAAAGAGAGAGAGAGATGCAGCACGGGCATCCACCCTGCATTTTGAAGGTACATTTGTCCCAATAACTTTCAGTTGCGAGCAGAGCAGAGGGAAGTGTAAGAACAGCCCCTTCTGAAGGAGAGCACCTGCAAGGTGACGCAGCTGAGCTGTCCTGTCCCCGCTGATGCTCTCCTCCAGCAGCCTCTCCAGCTCTCGGTGGGCAGCTGCCTGCCTCGCCACTGGGAAGAGACACCGCGCTGTACACGCATAGGTGAACTGGAGACTGCACGGCTGAGAGCGCTGTACCGCGTGGCAGGATGAGCCTTGAGGAGTGACTTAACAATAGCATCGGTTTTGAGTTCAGATAAATGAGACACTCACATAGAAACAAAGAAAAATGTATCAGAATGTGCTCCTATCCTTACAACACTGAGATATTTACTGTGGCTGAACTCCCAGTTTGTCTCCTCCATGGCCAAAATTAGAATATCTTGGTAGGTATACTTCATATTATTTGTTACTCTTAAAACTAATGCATTTTAAATTTTTAGAGATGTGGAATTGATTTTCAGTGTACGCCTCAAATATTTTTTTGAGGGCTACAGGGCCACTCAAATGGCAGACCTTGATCTGCCTTTGAACCAGGAGTGAGTTTTACAAGGCATTAAGACATGTCCCCTCCACTTTGCGGTATGGACTTTCACATGAGGGACTGAATGACTTTCTGAAAATAAACCATCGAATTCTTCTTCCTTGCAATCCTGCTGGCATCAATACAGCCATAGTGGTATACAGGAGGTCAGAATTTGGGAGCTGTTAATGTAACTTCTGTCTTTGGAGCTGTAAACTATGAACCACAAATGCATTGGGGTTAAAACTTTGCTCTTATCTTTAAACCAGTTTTGTGATATGAGCTTGCAGCGTGGTTTCAGTGGGTCTTTGTAAGTCATCAGTGAACTCCGGTGGTGCAGGATCAGGCCTGTACAATACGATGCACCTTCTGGGTGCTCTAGAAATTATATTTACCAAACCTCACAGCTCATCTCTCCAGCAGGAAGAGGGTATATAGTCATCACTTCATTTTGCATGGCAGATTTCTAAGCAGACACAGAATGTCTGGTTAAGAGCTGTGCAAAGCATCAGGGAGGTAATTAAGTTGGAGCTCAAGAGTAATGAGGTGACAGAGATTGGGTTGAGCATCATTTCTTTCACGTCGATGTGTCCTATTTTCAGAAACACAGAAATGCAGTTGTGAAAAATATCCACCAGACATTCCCAGTGAGGTTACAGGATTTTTTTCTTCTCTGTAAGTATTTAAGAGACAGAATGAAGAATATCATACCATGTTAAAAAAAAAACAAAAAAAAAACAAAAAAAACCCACAACAAAAAAACAAAACAAGTCAATGGAAATTCTAGGTCAGCAGAATGTCACCAGGGAGGACGACATTGTCCTTGATATCAGAGAACACCAGGGGATGTGCAATTAGAAAATGAGCCACAAGGTCTTTGCTATCCTCCATTTGCAGTCTCCTCCGAAGGACAGAAACCCAAGCAGCAGATATTCTCTTGATACCGTGGGGTGTTGCTTTCTCAGGAAGAAAAGGGTCACCTACCACCTCACTCACCAGCACTGTTTCCTGCCTCTGCTGAGGCCGCCCAGCAGAGCGAGCCCCGGCTGGACTTCTGGGATTTAAGGATCACAACACAAGCTGCAGTGCCTGTAAAACAATAGTTTCTTCACAGCCTTCACAACAGTGAGGATGTCTGATACAAGAGCTGCATGGCACAACAAAGAGACAATTAAGTTAGTTACCAGATGAGTGAGGTGACCGAGATTAGCTTAGACATGATTGCTGTCACTTCCATAAGCCCTAAGTTTGGAAAAACAGAGACAGCTTTGACCGTTACCACCACATATTTCCAGTATGACTCCCTTCTTGTAAGAGCTGCCAAGTGTACCTGCTTATTCAAGCTTTACTGATGTTTCTTGCTTTTCCCTAAGGCTCCTCCGAATGTCCAGACACTTTCTAGGAATAGGTTGGTGTGGGGAGGGGGCTCTGTGCAGCCGGCAGCTGCCCTGGGATCGCTGGGTCAGCGGCTGGAGGAAGCGGTTTCCTGTTTTGCTGGTGCTCAATGCCACTTAACAATAGGGGGAAAGAAAAAACTGCAGGATCTAAGCATAGCAAAAGTGTTTTCTCCATGAGCTGTCCGCCTGCCTCCCCACTCTGCCCCAGCCGCCCCCCACCTTGCGCGCCCACCCCAGCCAATGGACGGCAGCAGAGGAGAGGAGGCAGAGGCACACAAGACTGCGGTGCCGAGGGCTTGTAGGTATCTCTGCCATTTAAGTAGCCTGGACCCCTCAGCAGCGGGGCTGAAATAGCAGCTGAATATTACTAGTGTGTGTCTTTCCTCCTGCCTCCCGTGAGAGGGAAAATGAGATCCACATGCCGTGCTTCTGCAGCATCAGTGTCAGCAAGAGTCACTCATGCCTTCTTACAACACCTAAAACATCTCATCTGTCCCAGTAGATGGTTTTCAGCACCGTCCTGAGATAACCATTTCCAGCCGTGGTCAGTTCATCAGAGCGGGAACGGCATTGGCAGCGATTCCTCACTCTGCCTTTCTTAACAACCTCCTTCTCTAATGGTTTGCTCAGTGCCAAATCCTTAATCCACCCTTATCAGCTCACAGAGTGCCTTTACTCTCCTACTCTCCTCCTACTGCCTACGCGCTCAGGCAGCATCCCTTGCTACCATGCCGGAGCTTGGCTTGCATGATCCCTCTTCATATCCAAATCCCACCTCACTTACTGCCCTTGTTTTTCAAATGCATCTTCTGAGATGGAGGGTTGCACGGGGTAGCCCTGTAAAGAAGATTAAACTAAGCATTGTAACTGCGACTGGAGTCTCTCAGAAATGGGGAAACGCAAACTGTAATCTGAGTTTGTTGCTGTCCCTGTCCCTTTATTTCTGCCTCCCCCCCTCTGTTTCTGAATACATGTTGTTTTCAAGCTCACACAGAGCAGCAGACAGGAGCCCCAGGCAGATTGGAAGTCACAGGCTCTTTGTTAGTGCTCAGGCTATAGAAAACCCAGGTGAGTCACCCCTGCTTGCAGTAGCAGGTAACCCAGCCATTGCCAATCAAGCTCACCGAGCCTTAAATGCAACCCTGCCAAGGAAATTCTCAGAAGCAATGCAGGTATTATAAATGCAATTCCTTTGTTATTGCCTGTAGCCTTAAAAACCTGCAACAATTGAGTCCTACAGCTTTTAAAGTTCAGGAGTGGTATTGCTTGAAGATATGGTGTGCAAGTGTTGCACTAGGTTTACAGAATAGTGTGCCAGAAACCTCCACGTTGAAGGATTTCTTTTGTTTGGGTGTTTTTTCTTTTTTATTTTAAGGGCAAATTCACCTAAGAATCCACCTGTTGGGTTTGGTTTGTTTTGGGTTTTGTTTTTTTTCCAAACACGTTGTGACTGGGTAGTAATGCCAGTAAAAAGCAGAAAAATTTCCAGGGCTTAGACTGCCAAGCACACAGCAAAGTTTTGCATAGAGTTCAGTCAGTGAGACGGAGTAATGTAGGGCATCTGTCATGTTTAAACCTTATAGTGACCCAACGGTGTTTTATCATCACCTGAACACAGGAGGAGAGCTAGAACCCCATTGAACTCCATTGGAGGAAGAGTGCTCTGGGTCTTTATGATGAGCATCACAAAAAGGTTATGTTCAAAACTGGAAAAACCCTCCCACATATCCTAGGATGGAACTGGCTTCATCTATGCTAAAGGTTTACCTAACATTATTTTGCAATCAAGGCATGATGTTCTCTCATGTTTAACTTTTCTTTCTTTGTTTTCCCAGACAAGATTGAAGATTATCATTAGAGCAAGTTTCTCAGAAGTCATCTATCATCTGTCATTTGTGTTTATATGTCTGTATGTACTGTGTGCAGTCTGGGAAAATCCCATAGTGCTCTTGAGGGAGGACAAAGAGCACAGTGATGAGCAGCGGCGTGACATCAGCTACACACCGAGCAGCAGCATCCCAAATGTTGTGTTGCACTGTTAGGACAAGTTAATTACCAGGTTAGAGGAAGACAATCAACAGAGGAAACACCACCATTATTCAGCAAGACATCAAATATTATCTCAGGTGCCTGTTACTCTTGCTCGACCAGTTCAGTTGTTACCAGTGTGTTAGTCATCTGACCACACTGAACATCAATCTTTCACTCCTCATTACGCACTCAACTACAAGCTACAGTATAGGCTTGCTCTATCCTGTAATTACAATACATAGCTGTGCTATAAAGTCTATTATGTCTAGAGGTCAGACTCAGAAACAAATTAATTAATTGCACTTTCTCCACTTCTCAGCTAAGATAAGATTTTTTTTGCTACCTTTCAGTAAAAGGCTCTGCTTTTTCCGTAACACAAATGCTTTGCCACAATAAGCAGCTTGTCAGCAAGAAACTCTTCATACAGAGGCAAGCAACAGGCATTTTATCATCACAGGGCGCCTGATTATCAGTATTATAAAGTTATCTTTTGGCAGAGAAGTCTTGGCAACAAACAGCCTCTTCAATCTGAAAGAGATTAGCAGTTCTGCACCAGGCCAGTGCCGAAGTGACAAGTCAGCCTGCCAGTGCGTGCCGTGGCGGTGCTGCGCGGGGAGCGCGCCCCTCTCCACGAGTCGAGAGCTTTTCCGTTCAGCTTGGCGACAAGGGCACTTCATGCCTTTCAAAGTCGTACGAGTTGAAATGCTGGATGTAAATCGGATGACAAATGATTTGTCAGATGGCGTGTGTCGAGTTGTTTGAATGCAAGAGTCTGGAGAAAGCTAGTATTTCGGTGGCTCTGTAAATGAGGATTTCCCTGCTCTGTGGAGGACAGGACTCCAAAACTCGCTGCTTGGGGATCAACAGTGTGATCCTCCTAGGGACTGGGACTGCAGGGTGGCAGGAGAATGTGTCCTGGGAGAGGTCTTACGTTCATGGGTGCTCTGGTTAGACAGTGTGGGTTAAGATGGGCACCAGAGAGACAACCCTGCTCTGGCGGAGGAAGATGCTCATTCTCCCAAGTATGATTTTGCCTTTTCTTTTTCTGTTTTCCCACATACACTTTTTTTTTTTTTTTTTTTTGGGGGGGGGTGTCAATTCCTTTTTTCCTTCCATCTTTTCCTTCTTGTTCCCCTCTCTCTCGTCTCTCTTCTCCCCATCAGTCACTTCGCTGTCACCAGTTGCCATTCTTCACTACTCCCTGGCGTGTACCTGGCTGCTACTGGGGACGAGTTTTGCTAAGCAAGGCAGGGACTTCACTAACACAGGGGCTTCCCTGCCCCTGTCCCTGTCCCAGTGCAAGCAGTGGCACTAATGTCAGGGCTGGGGTAGCCACAGCGCGATGGGGCTTGGAAAGTGAATCCTTTTGCTATTCAAGACAGGGCAGTTCGTACATCGTAGCGATGTGAGACGAGACAAGCCGTTGCCGAAGGGAGAGCTGTTGTGCTGCTCATGGTGCAGTGTGGTGTTTTGGTGTGATGGGTCGGGGTCACTGTAGGAGCTAGGCGCTCCTGTATAAAACGATGGTTGCCTTCCCGAAGCGCTCACCATTTTAAGTGACTTTCATAAGCTAAGTGTGCTCAAAATCTCCAGTGAAAGCTGCCATGCGTTCAAAGAGCAAGTTGGGGAAGTCCCGCTCACTGCAGAATGAAAGTCCCGTCTCCCCGGGCGAGAAAGAAGATGTATATCACTTTCTCTCCTTTTCTCCACTGTTTTGCTGCTGGTCGTAAGCTACAAAACAAACCCAGGATTTCAGGGAACATTCAATCTGCAGCTTGTTCTCAGCTGATCCTGTTGCAGGGAGCAAGTTCCTGGCTGATTCACAAGCAGTAAAAATAAACACAGTCTGGGGAAGGCAGGGAGGAGGGAGGGAGACTGGAGGGTACGGAGGAAAAAGTAGGAGCTACAGCAGCTGGTGTTTTCTTTGCTGGTTCTTTTCAGAGGATTTAGGCAGGTTGGAGATGTAAGTGATTAATGGAGAATGATAACACCTCACCCCCCTCCTCCTCCTGGAAGGAACACGAGTCTTTATGCATATCACTGGTCTCTCAGCTTTAACCTCTCCAAGATTTACACACTCCCTCCACTCCAATGCAGTGCTGTGGGGCTGACAGCACATCTGGGTGTATTAACTGTACGCTCTGCGGTTTTTACAAATGCTTAGGGTTTGTTCTCAATGTTTGGAAACACTGCACTCAAAGCCCTGAGACTTCCCCCATGGAGCTGACCAGACTGAAGACGATGAAGTGCCACACAAACTCAAGACTGTTTTGTTTTTTTCTAGCTGCTTCTGCACTTGGAGTAAAGGGCACAGCTAGATATTGCTAAACCCTGGTAAAACATGCCTCCACAACGGCTCCCAGATTGCCCTGGGATAAAACACATTTGGGAAGAGTGTACAAGTAGCAGAAATCCTTTCTTGTCCCCCTCTATAGGTATGTCAACTGCTTTGCCAGGTACATCTAGGGATCCTGCCCTCGGCTCTGCTCAGGGGTGATCCCACCATGCCGTGCTTCTGTTCTCTGCTGCGTGGTGAAGTGGTCTGCTTTCCTCTTGCCTTGCTCGCACTGGAAAAAACCATCCAGCAGAAATAGATGGGCAAAGGTGGATGCATAGCTTCTGCCATTGATGAAAAGGAGTTGAAACAGAAGTTTTGTAACCTAAGGAATGAGGTTCCCACCAGGAGCAGCAGAAGATGAAAGTTAAGGAGCTTTTATTGTCATTTGTCTTAAGCAGGGCTGATGGAAGCATAATAATAACAACAACAATAACGCGCTAATGAAATTTACTGAAGACAAGATGTCTCCTCAACAGAGAGGATGAGTAGAATATCAGGAAAAAAAATTGATGACCAGAAATTCACAGCACAAAAGGTCATAGAGCGAGGCAGCAAAAAACCTGCGGTAAAGTCGGGAACACAGCATTTGGAAGAAACAGTGGTAAAGAAAGACCGAGGTATTGTCATCCATTACAGGGTAACTGAGCCACCAGCGTGACAGGCATGGAAGAGGTATATGCAGTCACAGGATGTATTAGACAAGACACTTTAGCTAATTAGAAAAGCATTACCGCCATTGTGTAAGGCAATATCAAAACATCATCCAGAACAACAATATACAGCACTTGTCACCCATGTTTACAAAAAAGATAGACCAGAACAAATGATGAGTCTCTCTTAGAAGTCTGTAAACAAAACTGAGTTATTTAGCAACAGAACAACAAGAATGGATAAGCAGGGACAGGAGCCTTTAAATTTGTCAGAGGAGAAAAGAACAGGGAGAAAAAAGTAATTATTTAAACTAAAGCATGACCTTAATACAAGAACAAGATGGTATAACATAATGACTAGGGGAACAAGCTTGTATAAAGAGATTCCATTAAATTTAACAAGGGGAAAATAGAGAACAAGCTTAGGATAGAGCTTTCCAAATTATTATCAACATTTTATGATGTGGAAGGCCCAGCCGGTCCCTTTCCATCCAGAGTCCTGGTGTGGACTTTATAGATGCATCTGCATTAAGAACAGCATGGGTGTTTACTCACGGGATTATTTAATTATTAACAATCAGGACAAGATACTGGGCATAAGAACTGAAACCTGCCATATTTTGGTCCCTGGTTGAAGTCCAGACCACGCTGCATGTGGCTGAAGGAGAATTAGTGCTTTATCACCTGACGGTTGGTTGGGAGCTTCTTTGGATAATGAGCTGCTGTGCAACTCCTAATGGGCAGTTTGCTGTGTTGTGAAATCACTGCCGCCAAAAGTGGTCATGGTGGTAAGTTTTGCAGGAAATCTTTCTAGAAAGGCCAAAGTTTGCCTGGACAGGGAGAGCAAACAAGGCAGTAGCTGGGTGCAGCGTAGTGGAGGGTGGTGGGTGGCAATCGCGTGGCCGTCAGCTGATGTTACCTGCCCCGAGTTCAGAGAAGAACCGAGGTCCTTCCAACTGATGGCAAAGCACTTGTTCATTTGACTTCCCCACTGAAAACGCAGACCGAGACCGGAGTGAATAGCGATGCCCTGTTGTTGTTTTCCCACCGCTGGTGGTGTCTGCCACGGTGTGCCTGTGGGGCACACCCATTTACACACACTTCGCACACATGCATTTTGCACATGCGTTTACACACATTGCAAAGCCCTGATTTACGAGAGCACAAGCTGCGTGTGCACCAGGCAGCCGCACGGTGCTGGGTGCGGATGTCCCTCTCTTCCACCTCCCCAGAGCACGCCAGTACCACGTACTCATCCCGTGGTGTGGGCTGGGGTGGGAGGAGAGGAGGACTGGTAAAGGCTGAGCTGGTCACGAACTCACTGGAGTTCTCTTCAGTTTTAAGATCCGAGACTGGCTTTTGCCAAGAGAAGTGCTGGCACATGCCGCAGCGAAGAGGAGGGAGAGCGCAAGGGAGGTGAGGGAGTGGGGTGGAGAGCGAGACCAAGAGACACAACCGATTATCTTTTTTTCTACTATGCTGGTCCTGTGAGAGAGGAGGGATTTATAACGCGCGTACATACTCCAGGTTTTTCAAAGGCTGTCTTTAGCTGTATATCATATTTCCAGGGGTCAAATGTTTATGCATTTTGTCTACAAGAGTAAAAATGCGTATTTTTAATAGGGAGTGACTGATCACGTGAGCGGGTCAGAGTGCAGTATGCCGAAACGAAGGCGAGATGCTTCACTTCTGCTGCAAGGTTAGCTAAACGATGTAGGCTTTGTGCCCCATCTTGACCAGAACTGGTTTATCAGTCAGACCGCAACACCTTGACTGCATTGCATTCTGACTTCCGAACAAAACCAAACCACCTTGAACAACACCTGATGAGACTTGTTTATTAGGTTTCTACCGGTTTTGAGAATTCTCACACCTTTTGATATGTAAACGCTTTCCCGCCTCAATCTGCCCACATCACTTGTTTAGCCCACAAGACTCTGCAGTTGCAAGCAGCACACCGCGTATCCATACCACGTGTGGAAATGATGCTGCAGCCATACTGGTGAGCTCTGTCCTGAAGGGCACTCTGCAGAGAAGGTCTTGAACACAACTGAACTTACCGCCTATCTATAAAAAGCGATATAGCTTTTCTAAGTGAGTTTAGAAGGAGTAATGTAGTCAGATCTTTAATGTTGAGAGGAAGAGGGGGAATTAGGAGAAGCATGGAGAGCTCTTCACTTACTTTTCGAAAATGAGAAATCCCAAGCGCTGTTTGGATGCACACCACTATGAGACTGTGAACTGAACACAGTGTATTATCCAAACGGGTTTTTACCCAGTTCCTTTTCAGGTGTCACCCTGCCATTCCTACATAGAGGGAAGGAAGGATCACTGCCTCAAAACACGGAAATCGCTTATGACTCATCTTTATTGAGCAAGTTTTAGGGAACAAGGTGGGATTTCTCCCGCTAAAGCCAGAAGTCCTGTTAACAGCCTACGGGGCAAACGAATAAACATTTCTCACAGAGTAAACTAACTGCTTCTCTCTGCTCCTGCTTTAGTCACTGCCTCCGAGGTATATAAAGACAGTTTTGTTGTTGTTCATTAACAGCCTGTCTCAACATTGACGGGGAGATGCTTCCCATGGGACAGCGAGCCCTGCACCCCTTCAGGCTGCTCAGTCGTCCAGCATGGATCGAGCCTGTAGCTGACCCAACAAGCCCTGCAGCTCAGCCCCGGCTCCTCCCGACCCCCGCGTTGCCTCGTGCAAGGCGCTTGTTTTCCTCAGCCGATTCAAGCTCTCTCCACTCAGAACTGCAATGCGTGGGGACTTTTTGTAGCTGCCCTTAAAATAGACTCACGTGGTCTGTCCCAGCTTGGCCTCAAGTATCCTTCTGGGTAACCTACTGCATGCTACACAAACACGGGAACTTGCCAAATTACCAATTCAGCAAAGAGCAGGCTGAGGTGTGGGCTGTTAAGTACGGAGGACTTGCAAGGGCTGACAACAGGCTTGGCACGGCACAAGGCGCTACGGAAGACAAAGCCCAACCTCAGCGTGAAACCGTACCCGGCTCCCGTGTGTGTTTGTGTAAGGCAGGCAGCTCTTGAGGACAGCGTCGCGCTTTCATGTGTGTTTATACAGCGCCCAGCACAACAGAGCCCTAATCCAAACCGGAGCTCTTAAGTATCACTGTAATGCAAATTAAATAACACTAATAATACGCTTTCCCTCTGCACTCACCAGGTCAGGCACGAGGGAAGGACCCTTGTTTTCCTTGTTGGGAAGGTCCAGGGCTTCACACCAAGCAGAGACGCATCTTCAGGCTAACCTCAGCTTAGCGAGTTACTGCCCATCAGCCGAGCTGCTCTGCCTGACCCGCAATCACGTCTCCCGCTGTGAGGTGAAACATGTTAGTTTATACCCGAGAGAAAAGTTAATGTCATTTATCTTGTGTTTGCCCCAGCTAAAAGCACGTGTTTGTACAATTACCAGGGTTCAGCTAACACTGGTATTTTAGTAAGCCACAGCAACTTGGCTGTGTCGGAGCCTACAGGGCCTTTTTTTTTTTTTTAGAAAACAGATAAAATGGAGTTGGTAGAGAAAAAGCTTTCTGCAGACATTTGCTGAAAGTGTTTTCCCTACTGCTTTATAAAATGATCAGTCTGAGCTGCTGTCACAAAACGTAATGAAAATTTTAGAAGTTCTAGCAAAATATTTCTGACTCCCAAAGAAAATACGTTTCAGTCATTTCCATCTATTCTTTAATCCAACGTTATTAGTTGGCCTGTTTCCCATAAGCTGAGTGCTGTACAGCAGGTAATCCTACAGCCCGAAAGCTTGTAACGAGGGTGCACCTCCTGCCATGAAAATCTGTTACAGGGAATGAAAGCTACGGATCTGCACCTGAGCGTGCGTTTCACCTCTCCTAGTCACAGGAGGCTGAGAAGAATTATTAAAATAATTAAATATGCACATCTAGTTCATTAATCAATAACAAAGTTTTGCTAGAAATTTGACAAAATATTTGGCTGCTCACTGAACTTGATTGACAGTGGAAAACCACCTCCTCAAATAACATCACTGTCAGAAAAGCATAATTAGATACGTTATCCCCGAGTAATATAGAAAATAATATGTATAAAACAAATGTGCAACGTTTGGATAATTGCATCCGACAGCTGTCTTCAGTTAGCTGTTCATATAAGGGGGATATCTTTTGAGAAGAGGAGACTCCAGACACTATACAAGATCAGCATTGTACCTTTTAGCACTGCGAAGTTTTAAATAAAGAGGTTTAAGAAGGGAAGCAAGATTGTAATTTTGCTTATCAGGAACAGCTTTTTTGAAGGTAAATGTTGAGAAAGATGAGCAATACTAGGATAAGATTAAAAGTATGTCTTTTGGTAAGACATCTGTTGATAAGTTCTGTAGGTAAATGCACTGGGTTAATGGTCTCTTTCATATTGTAACAGTACCCTCAGTGGGATTTGGTTCCTCGGCTGCTCCTGGTCCCCTCCCCCAGCGCTGTGAAATGAGAAATGCAGTGTTTTTAATGACTGGAGCAGGAGGGATCTTGTTATTGTGGCTGCATCACCCCTCCAGGACACAGTTCAGTAGAAGTTTGTCATGTGGCTGAGCAGAAACGATGAATGCAGGTTTTATGAAGTTCATTCCCCAAATACAAAGGGACAGGGGGAGAGGAAAAAAAAAAAAAAAACCACCACCACATTCATGGCTACAGGCTGCGAGAGTACACAGTTCACAGCCTGAGCTCTACATTGATCACTGTCAAGCTCCTGGGCTGCAATGCACCTGCAAGCCCCCCCCTCATCCCCTGAGCAGCAAGCCTTTACCTGCACTCCCACCTCCATCCACAGCATCCCCCCTTACGCATCTCCTTCTTTCTTACCCCTCTTTTCTAGCTGGGGGTGTTCGGTGCTGTAGTGTCCCCCTGCTACTTAGCCTGGATGTGGAGAAGACTAAACCCCCCCCACTCCCTGGTTGGAGGCGAGTCGATAACCCCCCCAACACTTGTTTCTTCGCAGCCCTGCAGCCTCCCTCACCCGGGGCATCGCTTCCTTCCCTGTTTGCTGCCAGCAGCCGCCTCCTCGGCCCCAGCGCCGTGCCATTCTGCAGGCTAATAGCAAACAGGTGGAAGGGGTAAACATTAGAAAAAACAAACAACCCGACATGTCCTTTCCTCTTCTCAATGGGCACGATGGTATTGTCAGGAAGCGGGTAACAGCTGCAGGTGCTAGCAATGAACCGCGTGTATAGGAACGCCTGGAGTCCGTGTGTTGAAAACACACAGGCAGATGAGATTTACTGTGCAATAGGTTATTTTAAATGGGTAAGCACTAATACAAAGTCTCCTTGAGAAAAACACCCCGTGCACGCTCCTGCTGTAACAGCAGCCATCTCGCACTGATCGAGCCCCCCGAAATGCGGCTCTCAGGGCAGCTGGGCTGGCTGCCAGCAATGGATGGATGGATGGATGGATGGCACAGCGCAGCAGGAGGGCAGTGGCCAGCACGGCCCCCCTCAGCGTCCCTCACAGGGCTGAAACCTGGAATGGGACCTGCCACACCACCTCCTCCCTGCCTGCCGCCTTCGCCTCAGCTCTCCCCAGTGCAGTTTCTCTCTATGGGATTTTGGGGCTTGGTGGCAGGAAGAAGGTGGCAGTGCAGGGGCGAAAATCAAATGCCCTCCTGCAGTGGTGGGTCCCGTACCTACGTCTGCATGTGCCTATGTTTCCATGCACTGGTCCGATCTGACCGTTTGAGGTTCATGAATCCATCAAACGCTGGGCTTTAGAGGTTAGGCGCCTTAACAGTTTTAATACATGAGCTGGATGATTTAGTTTGTTGACACCTATGTGAAAATAACTCAAGGCACTCTCTTCCTGAGGTGGAAAGCAAACAGGGCACAGCAATCTCAGGAGTCGCTCCCTTGGCTTTACTTGTTTGCCGCTCGAGTCTGGGAAACCATATCCCTGAGCCCATTTCACCGGCTTTCTTTTGGAAATCAGTACCATTGTCAGCTGTCAATAAGTCACTCCATTTACCTGCTCTCAGCTGCTCCAGAGGACACAGCAGAGCCTAAGCCGGGTAAGGTTACTGCGTGATAACAGCAATTCTCAAGTCAAAGGATATAATGAGGCTCTCCCTAGACGGTGACAAGCTTTGGATTTCTTATAGAAATGGGCGATTGTGCCTGCGTCTGCTTGTGCCTGCTGCCTTGGGGACTCCCCCTCTCCTCCTCGGCAGGTCTGGCCCCAGCCCCAGCCCAGCGGTGGTGGAGCTGAGCGGCTGTGGGCACTTGATGCTGATTAAATTCTGCTGACTGAGGAAGATGTCAAATTCTACCCAAAGCAGAGAGCCGCCAAGGAAAAGCTGCTTTTCTTTGCTTTTGACAGCTGGAGCCATGAATTTAAGCAGAGGTCTCACCTTCAGGCAAGTCAACAGCTGGGCAGGGAGCAGTCTTTCTTAAAGAGAGAGTGCACCGTATTTTCTGGAGTTCAGTGTTGCCAGGGGCTGAACCGGTTGAAGTGCAAGAGAACATTTATGTAAAACCCCAGGTGCAGCTGGGTTTTTTGTTGTTGTTGTTTTGGGGTTTTTTTTGTCTTTTACTAGAGAAGGACCAAGTAACAAACAAGAAAGAGGAAATGAAAACACAGTCTTAATTCCCACCCTTGGTGTTTCTCATCTTCCATTTCCCCTGTGGTATGTACAAGGAGGAGACGCAGCCCACGTCTGTACGGGAAGTTCCCGGAGTCCTTTCCCTAAGAACACCATGCACTGCGTCACATTTACTTTTATATTTGTGTGCTGGCCACGCTGTGGGAATTGGTGGCTCCGTTGACTAGTAATGGGGTCTGTAAAACCCTTCCCTGGTTTTAGCCCTGTCTATGCACAAGAGCCATCCAGAGCTCTTACTACCGAGGAACTGCTCACTTCCCTTTGCGACGTGACGCCTGTGGGCTCACTTCAGTGGGCAGTGGACAGGAGTTCCCATAACAAAATATCACCGCCATAACTACATGCCCATCACTGCCTGTTATAACTGCAGTATCACCTAAAAGACTGAGGACTGAATGGTACCAAAATATAATTAAGCTTCACTCCCACACTGTACTTGCTGGGTCCAAAAGAGGAACTATGTCACTGCAGGGCCAGGCTTTGCGATACTGGATCTTCAGCCCCGTGGAGCAGAAGCCAGGACCCTGAGGAGGTTCAGGCCTCCTGGGAGGCAGGGACAGACACAGCTCTGATCTAAGTGCAGAGGGAAATATGTAGCGCACAGTTGCACGACCACTGTCACGTCACCTAATTCATGAGCGTGTGATATCTTATCAGGTGCAATCGGCTAAAAGTGTGAAATGCAGTGAAGCGCTGCTATTGCCCTTTCCTACCCCCCGGCCCCCATAAAGCCACAGCTTCTTAGAGTGCTCTGACCAGTAGACAAGAGATTTGGGGGTACTCCCAAGCTTTTTTGTTGGAAAGACAACTTTGGGAAAGAATTAGAAATTAGTTGGACCAGAAGGAAAGTACAAAACTGTTTAGTTTGCACTCAGGAGGTGGGGGACATGTTGGGGTCCACATGCTGATCTCAGGGCTGTTTGGGTACTTCCTGCAAAATGCAGAAGCAATCCTGAGGCAGGGCAAGGAAGCCGAGGCTGTGCAGCCAGTATGCATCATAGCTATGACCACTCTTCTCTCTGGCACAGTGAATCCGGTTTTCTTTTCCCTCCCTGCTGGAAGACCTACAAGAGGAGAAATGTCCCACCCCGGTCTCTCCCCTGATCATTATAACACTTGCTAGGGAGGCGGGAAATGTGAATTTCAAGCCCTTCAGAAGGGAATTATGTCCATCTCCCCAGTACCTTGGAAGTACGAAACGAGAACAGGGCAGGACTCCCCTTGGTTAGGATGGAAGAAGTCCTAATGGACTTGTAACCATGTTTAAGACTGTCACTGACTTTGTGGCATCTAATGTATATCCTGGGAGGACTGCCGCAACTGCCAAGCTCCTGTGTGAAAACACAGGGTCGTCATCATCATCACTGTTGCTTTGAGGGAAAATAAAAAACGCAGCAGGCATCATCATCCAGCCCAACAGGGCAAAGGAGGGAAGGGCGGAGAGAAGAAATGTTTCGTGTCTGGATCTCCATTGACCTTCGATGTGGGGTAGAAGTCACACTTCTCTGACATACAAACACTGAAGTGCTAGTAAGCATGTGTAGATATAGAACTCTAAGAGTGCTTAAATAGGATTTTTTTATGTCAAGAGCTGAAGCACCTGTTGAAAGTAGGTATTTGCGGAGTTAAGCAGTAGCTGAGCTTATCAAAGTTAAAACTCAGGGTATAGGCACCAAAACTCCACCTAGGCCCCAACCTAAATACAGGCATGCCTTCTTTGGATTTAGCCTGATCTTTTCAAGCAATTTTTCCTATAATTTTTCATCTTTACTTTAGCTCCACCGGTGGTAGGAAAAGTGGAAGCTCTTGGAGTTAAGTGATTGTGAATGTGTTGTCTTCTTTATCAAACAGACAAGAAGGCAAATATAAAAAACAAGTTTTCATAACTATTTTGTTATCATGACGCAGAGGGAAGATAAAATTATGCTTCTGCCATCATTCCAACTAACTACCACCCTAAATCTTTACCGAAACTTGTGCCAAATCTAAGTTTTCAAATGTTTGTAAGCGCAAAGGCATTTGAAAAACCTGCAGAAGTTGTATTTCAAGTAGAATCGAAAGACAGAGGCTACTTTCTGCTCTGCTTGAAAGCAAGAAGGCATGGAAATCTGGTGCCAGACTTCTTTCTTACTAGATTTTCTGCCTAGTTTTACAGCCTCCTACTGTTCAGGTGGGTCTCTGTAAGAGTGGAAACTTGGATGGCTAAGTACTTTTCTGAATCCCATTTTTAAATGCTTAAGGAGCGTCCACCATCACCATCTCAAGTAAGAAAGGTCCTGGGTACAAATGAAACCAGCCAAAGACATGAAATGAAACAGCACAGTATGTTGTGAGCATTGTAGCTCAAACTGCCAGCTTAGTGATTTTAGAAGAGAAACTTAACCATCAGCACATCATGACATTTTTGGTGTGATGCGTGATGATGTGTGGGTGGAATGCAATGCCACATGTTGTTATTTCAATGCATTATCGTCGTCAGGGGTTATTGAAGCATTGCTGTGTTTCAGCAGAACATTACCTCCTGCAGCAGTTTCAGCTCAGCCAATCCTACTAGGTTTACAGATACTAAGTCTATAAAAAAAATAAATCTACTTTGTCTAGATTTGCATCTTAATATTCTGGCAAACCAGATAACTGGAAGCAATTTCATAGAAAATTATTTTAAAACGTAGTTTATGTATACATTCATACTGGAGGCCTGATTCTCACTTCAGTCTTTTCAGAGAAGGGAAACACGCCTTGTTACTTTTGCAAATAATAATGCAGTCTCCATTTCAGACAATAATTGCAATTAAAGAATATATTAGAAGAATCAAAACAGACAATTTTCTTGCAAAAAGATAAAACTCTTCTAGAAAAGTATCAATTATTCGTCTAATTCCCAGGTACCTTATGGGCATGAAGAATGATTCTGCTGCAACTTTTTGTCAAGGAGAGATGCAAATAATATGACTAGCTTGTTAAAAAAAATGGATCCATCTTGAAATACTGGGGTAAATATCAACTATGCCTTCCAGACACAAAGCTTTAAACGAACATTCATGGAAGTCGTAGGATGAAAGCCTTCCCTGCCACATTGAAAATATGGGGCACACAAGGCACAAACTTGGCTGAGTTTGGAAGACAATTCAGAATATTTGGTCTGTAGTCTTTTAAGGTAGTATCTGTTAAGCACAGTTGTGTATTCATTTGGGTAGTAGCTTCCCACGCAGGCTGTGTCCTGGAACTGTGCTGAGATTATTTCATCCGCGTGAAGGACCTCTGTGTCCCTATTACCAGGAAATAGTTAATATTCTTTCCCACTGGGGCCCACATGCACCTGCACCACTGTGGTGTGTGGTTTCTTCTTGCAGCTGCATCTGTGACTCTGCTGCTGCCTGTGTGGAGGTTTTAAAGTGTAAATGGAGAGTTGGTGAGGCTACCCTTCAGTGGTAATGCAGCCTCAAGGGCTGCTGCAGAAGCAGTGAAACCACTCTGAGTAAAGAAGCAGTTTCAGCAAAGCGTGTTTCTCAGCTGTTAATATTATATCCCATCTTAGCCTGGAAAATTCAGCACATATTATAAACACCAGTTAATGATGTATCCTCGCAATGCCATTCTGGAGGGGCTGTCTGTTATTATCTTGATTTTTCCAGAGGAAGAAAATGAGGCTGTGAGACCTTAACTAATTTTCCTAAGGTCACCGGGAGCAAGCCTGTGGCAGAGCCAGATATGCGATGCAGATCTTTCCCAGCCCTGTAGTTTGGCTGCTCAGCCACTCTGCTGCTCCCTTAGTTTGCAATCTGAATTCCTTGAGCAAAAGAAGGGCTATTTTTGTCCCAATTGCTGAAACCCGTCATTCACAATATCTGCTCCTTCTCAGGAATGAGATGATTATGGGGGTCAGTAGTCAGAAGAGAGAGTTATCAGCTAGCCCTGGGCTCCAGGAGCAGTGATTAGGATCATCTGTTATTAACCACAGACGCATGCTCTGGAGCAGAAATGCTCAATTCTCCTCTGCATTCGAGATCTGTCTGGTGTGAGGGTGATATATGGGAGGGAAGAGATTGTGTTCACTGATTCTACAAGGTGATGTGATTTAGAGGAGCTAGATGGTTGTTTTACTCTATTCCCATCATGTGATCCCCTTAAGGCTCATATACCACTGAAGGATCGCCAGAGCCAAAGGACTGCTTGCCCTTTGTACTCCTTATTTGCACCATTCCTTCCCCCAACACGTTCCCCGTGGTGTGGTGGGAGAGTGACAATGGGCACACGAGCCAAATCTGCTGCTTTTGGGCTGATGGAGATTTTTCTCCTCCAGGCAACATTTTTAAGCCAAGGATTTCAGTGTCAACTTTGCTTTTAAGAGAGTGTGTGCTGTTATCTTTAGGTTTACAACTTTCTGCAAAGAAAAGGATATTTATAGGAAGAAAATGAGCGTGCATACGCGCACCTTATCATGCAAGTCAGGCAGACAAATGCAGCTACACGAAGAATTACTGCATGTGGTTGTTGGTGCATGATTGCACAGGGAGTTTTACTTCGTCTTCATGCACAAAACTGCTCGTTTCAAGGAAAAAGACTTCCGGGGTGAGAGATCATGTAAGTGGAAAGAGATGCTGCCTGTGTTTTCTGTGTGTACCTTTTGGTGTAAAAATTCTCCCTGTCTGCTCTAACAGTAGCTGTATTTAGGTTAAAAACACGAAATGCCTCAGCATAAATCACTGAGGGTTTGCTTTCTTTTGGAGACTTGATTTCCCCCCTGTCCCCCCCCCACTCCC